>NW_015169778.1:1271646-1284363 GCF_001447785.1 Gekko japonicus
CGATGCCGAGGGGGAGCGGAGGCTGGACGGGCGGGGGGGCCGGGGACGGGTCGCGGCGGCCCCCAGGTCGGGCACCGGAACGCCGATGGACGCCGCCACTCCAAAAGCTGGCGGAGGCAATGTTTTCATTGACAAGGTTGGTGGCTGACCTTCCAAGCCCCCCCTTACTCCGCGCCGCCCGACCCCGCCGGCTCGCTTCCCTCCTCCTTTTTTTTTCCTCCTCCCGGTGGCGTTTGCAAAGTTACTGGAATAGACCAAACAAAAGCGGGTCTCTCGCCTCGGTCCGTTCGCCGAAGATGCAACCGCCGGGTGGGGGGGGGGAGGAAGAAGAGAAGATGGACAAGACGAGGTTAGCTCACTTCGACGAGGAGCAGACCAGATCCGCTGACTTGATCCGGCTCCCCCCCCCTTCTCCCTCCACCCTTCCTTGATTACTTCTTCTGCATCTTCGGCTTGACGGAGAATTGAGCAAAACGGCAACGATGAGACGCCGGATTCAGACTCTGTGTCTTCCTCTCGCCGGCGTGTCCCCCCCACCTCCGCGCAAGCCTTTCTCCAAAGATCAAAGAGTCTCAAAGCGCAACTTTCTCGCCCGCTGCCGCGTTTCGAACAGCTCGTGGAATTTTTTTCGCGATGGTGGTTTTTATTGCGCCGATAATAGCTTTTTTCATTGTGCAGAAAACGAGGTCGATCCGGTCTTCCCTTCTCCTCCCATCACTTTCGTCTGAGCAAGAAAAGCAAATAGTAAAAAAGGGGGGGTAAAGCCCCCATACATACAGATAACACCGGATGGGAAATGTCAGTCACTCCTCCTTCCACCTTCCAAAGAGTAACAGATCAAACAGTGGCACCATCGGAGAGGTCTACTTTTCTGCCTTGCTTGCCTCTCTCTCTTTCTCCTCTCCCTCTCTCTTTTCCAAAGATCGCAGCTTCTTCTGATATTAGTATAATGCAAACACGTTTTTAACATGGAATTTTTTTGGAGTTGATCTTGATCTGCAACAGAAAACAAACAAAAGCCCCCAAACCAAGCAACCCCCAGAGAGAGTGTGTGAAAGGTGGGGGTGGGGGGGAAGCAGAGACACTCACAGAGTGGGAGAGATTAAACATGAACTGTCCCCCCCCCCTTTAAACTCCTGGGAGAGAAAGAGATCCACTCTCCCTCGCTTCTCTTTTCACTGAAATATAGCACACACATTCAGATCCCAGAGCTTTCAGACAGTCTCAACTGATAGACAGACACATCGAGCTGCTTTTCCTGCTTCAGATTTTTTTACTCCTCCTCCTTCTTGCTAACGTCACCCTGACAATTACAAATAGGTCTCACACAAACC
The DNA here is from genome assembly GCF_001447785.1 of Gekko japonicus. Taxonomy (NCBI): domain Eukaryota; kingdom Metazoa; phylum Chordata; class Lepidosauria; order Squamata; family Gekkonidae; genus Gekko; species Gekko japonicus. The sequence goes on from NW_015169778.1 coordinate 1,272,981, forward strand.
CATACCTGTCAATCTTTTTAATTGCTTTCCTTAATTTTTCTTTCTTCTGCTTCTATTTTTTTTCCCCAAGACTAAAAATGAGAACCAAAGTGTTAATAAAAATCTGAAGGGATTCTTCAGGGAAGACATGGGTACAGTGATTTGTTGTCGTAAAACACAACTGGCTAAAAGTATAGCATGCAATGAATATGCTGCGCAGTCCAAACTTCTGGAAAACTTATCACCCAAGGGTTGCTATTTGTCCTGGGCAGGCACCAAGCAAGTCCCTATTCACACTCCCAAATGTAAGAATTTTACAAAGTTTGTTTCTGTTTTAGGGCCCAAACCTTTTGCTAAGGGGTGTGTGGTTTCTTGAATTATGCATATTTTTATTGAATTGGTTTTGCTCGGATGATTGACATTCAGATCAGGAAGAGAACGAGTTTATTCTCTTTTTAAAAGCTTTTAGAAGTTATATACCAGCATTTTAAAGAAAACACTTGGCAGTGTCTTGTAAAATCAGGATTGTTTTTGAATCTCTACTATGAAAACTGCACAATTAAGAAATAAGACCTCTGACCTGAAATGACGATGCTGGAGTTAATTCTAAAGGAGTTACAAATAAGTTATTAGAATACTTTTTCAGATTTGGTTCAATTTGAACCCAGCAACACCATGAAAAAAAAAATAAGACTGGCAGAGCTGGGAAGTAATTTTTGGAAAGTGTTTTGACCCCACATATGCTCTCTTTCTAAAAAGTAATTCTAAACATGGCAGAGGCTGATTTAAAAGCAGTACCCTACAGATGAGAGGGAGCAGATAAAATCTTTAAGCCCAAACTAAATATATAGCAATATTATTTAATGTCACAACCATGGGGTGGGGGGGAGAGAAGTCAATGGACTTCTCAGTCCATCTTGCTACACTGAGTCATAAAATCTATGAGGCTGTAAAGTGTTTTTCATGTGTACCTGCAGACAAGAAGGACACAAGCCGTAATTGGTGTGTGTGGGGGGGTGGTCTGTATATGGCGCTCCCATATACAGACGCATCCAGATCCTTAAAGATGCTTCAAACCCTTTCGTAAATCGCTGTTGTTTTCATCCTGTCCCAAACGCAAGCGCGGTTTCCACTAGCGGTTGCTAGCGGCTCTGGGTTGATTTGTACCACCTTACGAGGAAGTGAACGTTTCGCACGGAAGGGGAGGGGCCTCTTTCAGGCAGCCAGCGGCTCCTGGAGCCTCTAATAACAACACTGCCAGATTAGCTGCAACTTCTCTTCCCCGAGCCGAAACCGTTTATTGATCTAATAATGCATCCGAGGTTTCTTTTTATAGATATCTATTTAAGAAGGATCAGCTCCGTCTGCTGATGAACTGAAAGAAGTGGAGGCGGCGGTAGATTCGGCGCTTTCTCTCTAGGCTTATAACGCCTCCTTAGCATGCAGAGCATCTCCTTCCGTACACACAAAAAATGTTAAATAGAAAGGCTCCCCCCCCCTTTTTTTAAAAAATAGATATTTTCTGAGTGAAAGCAACCCCTCGATGCCGTGATCTTCGGCATAGGCTTTGCATGCCTGTGTGGGTCTCTGTCTTGTTTTGTTGCAAGCGACACAAAACACCCGGGGTGTGTTTTTGCTTCGTTTGAAGTTGTTTTTTCCGCGGCACCCGCAACTTGGCAGGGCTGGCTGGGTTTCGAAAGGGAAACTTGGTCCCTGTTTGGGGGCTGGCGACGGTAACGGAAGATCAGCTGCAAGGTTTTGTTGTTCTTTGGGGTTTCTCTCCCCCCCACCCACCCTGCGGCGCCTGCTGCTGCTGCTGCTGCTGCTGCTGCTGCCGCTGCCGCCGCCGCCGCTGATCTGCTGTTTCCGTGTTGTCGAGGGGCTGGGAAGGGAGGACTCCAGGCAGGCTGCAGCTTGCAACATTAGATTGTATTTACATACACAAATCGCTCTGTGCGGAGCCCGGTCTCCCGCAGTCTGAGCTGGAGGTCTGAGACTATCCTAGGCTGGAAAGCCCCCCCCCGGGGGGGGGGAGTGCCGAGAAAGTCGAGGCAAGGGGGTAAGGCGAGGACGGCGTGCAGGATCAGGCATGAGTTGGAGCGCCCCGAGCAGCGCGTGGCTGAGATCTTGGGGAGCTGCGCGGCGCTGGCAGCGGCGGCCGCTCCAGCTGGCGTCTCCGGCAAGTCCTGCCCGGGCGACCTGGCACGGTGCTCGGACCATCGTGGACATGTCCTACTCCCGTCACTTTCTGGATTTCCAGGGCTCGTCCATTCCCACCTGCATGAAGAAGCTGGTGGTGGCGAAACTGAGCGCCAACTTCCGAGAAGCTGTTACCTTGCGCCATTCTGTGCCTGTGCCGCTCCCGGGAGACGGCGACTTGCTCGTCAGAAACAGGTAAGATTTTTTTTTTACACACACTCCTCTCTGCATCTTTCATCTTCGCCATGGGGGGGGGGAGGTGTGATATCCCCCTTTGTCCTGCCCCTGTGCTCAGCCCTCCTAACCTCCGACACCCTTTGGCCTCCGGTCTCTGGCACACATGCTCATTCCCACTCTGAGATCCGATCAAGTTGTACCAGCTGCCATCTGGCGACTGTTGATTTAATTTTATTGTTGCGAATGATTTACTCCATCATCCGGTTTGCAACTCCTCGGTGCAACTTCCAGAGCGGGAGCCCTCTCAGTCTGGCTCAGCAAAAAAAAACCCAGGAAGAAGAGTCTAATGACTTCAGCTTCTGCTGGGAGGTAGGAAGCGTGTTTTGCCTCCCCCCTCCTCTTGTTGGTATGCTATCCAAGTATACTTGGGGGAGGGGGGTGTAAAAGAGAGCGTTTTCGCAGCTCCACCCGTTTGGATTTGTGGCTAATCTATATGAAAGTTGTGCGTGACACGAAGATTCAGGAAGGGACTTCGAAATCAGGAAATTGTTTCCAAACTCCTCCCAGGTTTCTGTCTGCCTGTGTTTGTAACGTGTACCTACAACCCTACGCGTGTGTTTATAGGGGAGCACCTGTCTGCGCTTTAACCGGGCAGATCCGCGATGACTTATTTTGCTGTAGCAGAAAACTGACTGTTCTGTGTGGATCTCCATGTGTGGCTTAGCGCAGACCCATTGGGTAGAAGTTATTTATAGGTACTTGGCGGTGTGTGAGCGCGCTCTCGCCTGTAACACACTCCAGACATTGTTTAGAGCAAGTTATGTATACAGCTGTGACTGCTATCCCCCCTCCCTCCTTTCCAGTTCTCCACGTCACTATCCTTAAGCAAGCCCTGAATCAACAGGAAAGCAGAGGACCTCGAATGTATTGACTGCCGCCCACCTTTCGCTGTCACTCTTCACTGTCTTAACTCGGCTACTCTCTTCCTCCTTCCCTAACAAAAAGCGCGCGCGGGGGGGGGGGGGGAGATGTCACACTCCCGCCCAACGTTTTTGCCGCTCCAACCTTGACCATGTTTACTCGGAAGTAAATGCCGCAGAGTTCAGTGAGACTTAACTTCCTAGTAAGCATGCTTCCAGGACTGGGTCTCTCCAGAAGTGTCTTGCCATTGTTGGGCGGGTCTGGTGCCTGCAGTGCGGATCGTGGGCTGTTGTCGCGGGTCACTGGTGGAGCAGAGACACGACATTTTGCTTAACATAGTATGTAGTGATTTGTGTCGGAGTTGTGTTGGTACTGGGTGTTCAGATGTCCTTTTCATGAATTCTCGGTTATACTGGAAGTGTGTTAAGACAAAACGTACCCTTCTCCAAAAAGATTTCAGTAGGATTTAATTTATTGCTCCTCTCGGATAGTATCAGTGTGCAGAAAAAAAAGAGGGGCTTTGTGGGGGGGGCTCACGGGTGCGTGCACGTGTGCTTTTAATCCATGGAGAAAACTGGAATTCTTAATTTTACAAGGCTGGTGTTATGAATTCCCTTCAGTATCCCTGTAGGGTGAGTGAACGTGTGTATGGGAGGGGGGAGTGGCTCTTAGACTTTAAAAAAAAGTTAAGATTGTTGCCCAATATAATTTTTCAGTACCTGGAACTGGTTTCTTAGCATTATTCCCGAGTAAACTGTGTTTAAATAAACTTTGCTCCATCGAAACCAGTAGTGCCAACCTGGATTAATTGCAGTTTACAAATACACAGGATTAAGTGGACTCCCCGATTGACGCCCGCTCACTCCTAGGCACAGATCGCTTCTTTGCAAGACAGCGCACATCCAACCAGTATCTGGTCCCTAGAAGTATGTGCATGTTTTATGCAATGTACGACACCCGCATTACAGAGAGATACACTCTCCCTGGTGTCAGAGGTTTGAATTGCTGCTGTCATTAGAACATCGTATTTTGGAGACCGGAATGTCTGAAGCCCTTTTTTAAAAGTCTCTGAAAATCATACCCCATTCAGACGACAGTTCAATTCCTCAGTCAGGTGAGGAGGCGAGGAGGAAGAATAGACTGATGTAAAATGTTATAGGGAAATAGACCCGAACCTCCTTGCTGCTGCTTCGGGTCTCGGAGAAGTTGCTGTGACATCCTTGTTTCCGAATCCCCTCCCCCCAACCCTTTCTCCTCCCCCCCTCTCTCCCTATGAAATTTGAAAATTTATGCATTCAGTTTATTTTGTTTTCAGTGTAACGCCTCTCATCCTGCCCTTGATACTGGGTGGGCTCTCTGGGGACTCGGAGGACGTGCTAGTCCACACTCCGGAATGGAGCTGGCAGCTCGCGCCCGAGCAGCGAGACGAGAGAGCCCTGCCTCCCTGCCTCCCTCCCTTGGCTTTAACACGTCCCAGTTGGTGAGGAGGCTTGTGAGAAATTGCAGTCTTGGGAGTTCACAACTTTTGTGTCATGTGGATTTGCCTGAGATGTTCTTTTTTCTTCTTTTTCTTTTTGGCCGGGACAACTCACAGAGAATGGAAACATCTCATTAGTGCAGAATAGAGCATATTAAGAGCAAACCTTTCTAATGCTCACTCTTACCTCATGAAAGCTTGCTTCAAACTCTGCCCTCTCCTTACCCAGATGCTAGTGGAAAAGGGACTTCCTGCCCTCACAGGACAAGGACTGCTTATTCAGTCATAATAAGAAAGAAAGAAAGAAATTTTGTTTAGCCCCACCACTCCAATGAAGAGAGCAAATAATCGGGGACATTCCCCATTCACCCAAATACGCATGTACATGGCTCTTCTAGGTTTTTAAGTTTGTGTAAAACACAGACAGACAGACAGGATTCTCTTTAGGTGGACCCCACCCCTTCTCCCTCTGTCTGAAAAATAATCCCACTTCTTTATTTCAGGATCTTCTGAAGGGGGGGGGGCAATTCAATTCAGTCTTTAGTCAGGGGAAAAATGCTTTCAAACTGGAAATCGATTTCAGACAATAAACTTTTCACATTTTGTGGGAGGTGTGTTTGTAGGGCAAAATGGAGGAGGGTTTTTTTTACAAAAAAAGGGAGGGCCGGGAATGTGGGGTTTTTAAAAAAAAAAAAAAACCAACCTGACAAAAAGCCATTACTGTCCCCACCCATTCTGAAAATGGGGTTTTCTAAGTATCCAGGCAAATGCATGACAACCCAGGGGAGGTGTCTTTGAGCGATGCATTTTAGAATGTTCTGTATGTAGCCAGAGGTTTCCAGAAACAGTTTTCCATTTAAGTGGAACATCCCAAAGAAAATGGGATATTAGAAATGGGGGATGAGGAGGTTGATCCTTGGGTTGGAAGCACAACACAGTGGAAGTGAGTGGAAGAGCCCTAAGCCGATTGTTTGGGCTGGGAACTGTTTTTGTTTTTCCCCCCTGCTCTTGGATTTGGCGACTTTGTTTTGTCTGCTTGTCCAAGAGGCTTGCCCTGCGTCTTTCACTCTCCTGCATTCTGTACGTTGCTTCGAGTGGGAGACGGAGCCTTCTCTCCTCTTTAGCACGCTCTTTTTTAAATGCTCCAATCTTACACGTAAGTAAAAGCCGGAGAGATTCACTCTGCAGTTAGGTTGAGTTTAAAAAACCCGTCTGAAATCCAGATCTTTTGATCCAACGCCTCGCATTTTGGCCGCCTTTCTGGTTTAAATGCAGACCACAAAAATAGGGGGAGGGGAAGCAAGGGGACGTAATGAAGGTCATGTAGTTACTTTAAAGGAGAACAATGACTGCGGAGAAACGGGCTCTCCTCTTTGACACAAGTTTGCAAGCTGATCTTGAACTTGTGTCTTCACTTTTGAAATCAAAGACCCTACAAGTCGCAGGATAATTTTACACCTCTCTCTCTCTCTCTCTCTCTCTCTCTCTCTCTCTCCCTCTCCCTGAAAAGATCTCATTTTTGAAAAACCCCAATACTTTCTGTTTTGTCTACAATCACGTAAAGAAGGCGCCTTTTAAAAATAAAACCCAGAGTTCACTAGAAAAATTTGAATAAGAAATAAGTGCTTTAGCAGCACTTATGAGTTGCACTGATTAATAGCAATGCGTCCAGTGCAGAATTCGCAGAGGTAGAAGCATTTCCACATTCTGGGAGCGTCGATTTCTCCACACTGCTCTTGCCAGGGAAGTAGATGCCAGTTGTTCCCCCCCACACACACATTTCTTGAGCCGTGTGGCCCTGCTTTCAAAAGCACACTTTTCACACCTTTCCTGAACCGTCCTCAGGTTTTCTGCCTCCCAACTGAGTTCCACGCAGCAGGGCTGGGAAGCCAGCTGCCGGCGGACTGACTTGCCTTGCAGGAGAGTGGCCATGTGTGAGGTGAGGGGACGAGGGCAGCAGGCAAGAGACGGAGGTGCCTGGAAAAGGGAGCTCCCGGTGGCCTATGGCCCCGATCGACTTCTACAGCAGCAACAGCGCTAAGGCATCTCACTCCTTCGGGTGCCAGTTCTGGCCTGTTTGCACATCCCTTCCAAAGGATTCCGCGGGGGGGGGTGTCGAGCACTTCTAAGCCGATCCACGACGTCTTCCCTTGCTTTGACCCTTGCAACTCCTCCCCCCCCTGCAGTTAACAAACGGAGAGGCTAAACTCTCGCAGAACATTGCGGGGGGGTGGGTGAGAAAAGAGGCTTCCCCCACCACTACCACCACCTTTTTTGCTACCAAGCTGCGGGCAAGGTCTCCAGCCCCCTAGCTAACTGTGGTAAAGTCATGTTTTGTCCTCCACCCCAACTTTTCAGGTTTACCTTCTTAAGTCTTCCTGCCCATATGAATGATTTTTTTTAAAAAAGAAGGGCGTTTAAACCAGAGAGGGCTGTGGCCGAAGGGTTAGGTGAACACACAGCAGAACATAGCCCAATCCTAATTCCTAACCTATATTCTGAGGCAGTATTCCAGGTGACATCTTGCTAAATGCCCAGCTTCATTCCGATGAGATCAGCTCCTCCACATCGCTTGCAAATCGGGTCTGGAGTCTGCATAACAATTGCGTGACCAGGGGCAGGGGGTGTCTTGAAAAAGAGAGGAGACGGGAGAGCCACAATTAGGCGGAAGAATTCCCTCAGTTCCCTGGCAAGAGCGACTTTGGGTAGAGGGGAGGAGAGCTCCACAGGCAAGGCAAGCCAGCTGTGTGGGGATAAAGTGGCAAGCAGTGGTAATGAATGGATGAGGCTGCTTCCCTGCCCGCCTGTCTCGCTGGTTAGCAGCCTCTCTGCAAGAAGTTACGGTGCCATGCAAGGGAAAGCGAGAGTTTGTGCACTGGAGTAAAGGAGCCCTGTCGAACTGCAGGCCTTGGCTCTCTCTTTTCTCTCGCATGTCCTCAAGGAAACATCCCATGGCTTTGCCCTGAAGCTGCTGGCCTCCCCACCCCCCAAGACAGGAGTCACATAAATTAAAACAGGGAGGAAGGGTTTTATAAAAAGCTGTACATGGAATCGAGATACTCTTTGTTACAGAAACCAACTGGATTATGTGAAAAATTAGGGGGGAGCAACCATTTTCACATTCCTTTCACTACCTGTGCATCTTTCTGAAGGTGTGCTGTGCCATATGTACCTATAAACAGGGGTTACTTCTGGAAGAGGTTTCCCTTAGAATTAAAAATGACCAATGCCCTTCTGTTCATTTTGTTATTTCCATGGGAGACAGACGATTTCAAATTGCCATAAATCCACAAAAACCCATAAAGCTCTTTAGTTAAGGCATTCAGATCTGTTTTTCACATGTTTTCACACTTTTCCACCTAATTAAACACCATGATTTTTGTTTATTTTTGGATATGGAAGAGAAACAGCCATACTGGCATTTTTGAGAGAGCAATCCTATAGTAGATTTCCCCCCATTTTTTTGCTGAAAAACTGGCCATAAACAACATCTCCATGCAGATAACTTGCATTTCAGTGTCATAAGCTACAGTCTCATTTTTGATACTCAGGGTGATTTTTACCTGTTAGAATACAGTTGCATAATTTTAGTCCTTCCCTTCAAGGTTGTTTTAAGGTGTTGCAAGTAATTTGTATGCAGCAAAATATTTTAATAATGTGCAAATGAGTTGCATCAAAAGGCAAATGTGTTACAGTCACTCCATCCATTTTCTTTAAATTTGCCCGCAGTAACACTTATGACCATCGACCTTGGAGAGGACATTGATATTTCATGTTATCATTAGTCACTAAAAGAGTTATTATAATCTGAAAAGTTAATTTCTTGCCAGAGTCAACATGTTTATTACTTTGTTCATATTTTATTATAATACATTATTTGTATAAGAACAAGCCAATTTTTATTCCCTAGATTATGCAAATCTAATTCTTTTGTTCTTATTTTGGTTAAACAGACAAGAGTATGTCTCATATTTTAATTTTGAGAAATGTGTCAAATGCTGTGCTGGTAAAATTGTGATCTGATTAAAGTAATTTCTGTTTTTTGCATGGAAGGTTTTTTTTTCTCCATCTTGATAATATTTGAATATGTATCACTGAAATATCTTCTCTTGTGTATTTAACTGAAAGTTTTTTCTTATGACAAATGAAAGGCTTGTCAAAGAAGGCTTCTTAATACTTTTTTGTTTTCGTCTAGATTTGTTGGCATTAATGCGTCTGACATCAACTACTCAGCTGGCCGATATGACACAACAGTTAAGCCCCCGTTTGATATAGGTTTTGAAGGAATTGGAGAAGTAGTGGCTTTGGGACTGAGTGCAAGTGCTAGATACACAGTGGGTCAAGCAGTGGCCTACGTCAAGCCTGGGGCCTTTGCTGAATACACTATTGTGCCTTCTAAAGAAGCTATTCCAGTGCCTTCTGTGAAACCTGAGTTTCTAACACTACTGGTAAGTGGAACGACTGCATATATCAGTCTGAAGGAGCTTGGAGAATTGTGTGAAGGGAAGACTGTTCTGGTGACAGCAGCAGCTGGAGGGACTGGTCAGTTTGCTGTGCAACTTTCAAAGAAGGCCAAATGCCATGTAATAGGAACATGCTCCAGTGATGAGAAATCTGGTTTTCTGAAATCCATTGGCTGTGACCACCCCATCAACTATAAAACCGAAAATGTCACTGAGGTCCTGAAGAAGGACTACCCACAAGGTGTGGATGTAGTATATGAATCTGTTGGTGGAAAGATGTTTGATATGGCTGTCAACTCCTTGGCTATCAAAGGGCGTCTGATAGTGATTGGGTTTATCTCTGGCTACCAAACACGGACTGGCCTTCAGCCAGGATATGTTGAGATGTTGCCAGCAAAACTGCTAAAAAAATCAGCCAGCATCCGGGGTTTCTTCTTAAACCATTACTTTTCTGAATACCAAATGGCTATGAAACACTTGCTCGAAATGTGTGAAAACAGAGAACTGGTTTGTGAGGTGGACCTTGGAGAGATGGCTCCAGAAGGCAAGTTCACTGGTTTAGAGTCTGTATTCCGTGCTATAGATTATATGTACATGGGGAAAAACATTGGAAAAATTGTAGTTGAATTACCTCATTCTGTCAACAGTAAGCTGTAAAAACAGAACAATGATATAAATCAAAAGAGAGAGAATGGTCACTTTATGCCTCACAATAACTAAAACAGTTTAATTTTTTTTTAAAGTTAGAAATAGGCAACATATTAAAAAGAGCATTTAGGTGTTAGTAAAGTTTTGATTTGTTTCAGTTAGAGGTTTTGTATTATTTAAAAATGTAACTTGTCATTGGCATTGCATTTAACAGCTTTACATTTTGCGTCTGGAAATTCAGCCTTGTGCTGAATCTGAGCATTATTCTGGCCAACTATAACGAGCATTATTCTGGCCAACTATAAAACTGATCTTGTAACTTTCTTCTGATTTGAATATGAATCCTATGAATATGATCCAACCGGGGGTTCCAAATCAGTGGCTCTATTTTCTGTGCTAGGAAAGGCAAATTTCTAGTTCAGCTAGGAAAATATGTCTTGCTAGATAAATGTACTGGTTGAAAAATCAAAGCAGAAAAAAACCCACTCAAGTTTGCTGCTGTTAATCAAGCCTGCCAAGTTCACGTCTTTATTTCTGTTTTGACATATACTTCCTGTAATGTCACTTTTCCAGTATTCCTTTTTTGTTATATTACCCCATTAAATGGATCACCTTTGCTATAATATTACATTCTTCTTATCCTGTTTATTCTTGTTATTTTAAGGTAATCCAGGAACAAAAGAATTAATAAAGCCCCCAAAAGGTCTCCTTCTGTTTGTATTTATTTTGTCTTATTATCCAGTATTATCATGTCTTCATTTATTAAGCTGGAGCGTTTTATATTCTGTAAATATTTCCACTGGAGAATAGACTAACATGTTATAGTTTTGTTTGAAAATACAAAAGTTTTTACATTTCAGGAAATAAAACATTTTCTAGATACAGAAACGTAGGTGGAAAATGGGTCTCAAAAATATATTACAGAATCGATTACAGAATCCTTAGAGAGCAATCCAAAACAAGTCTACTGAGAATCCTACTCAAGGCTACTAGCTGGGGCTTACTTCTGGGAAGGTGTTCTTAGGACTGCAGCTTTAGTGCAGCAGCTAAAACAGTAGCATTCAACTGCACCTGTGCAATCTCCATTCCTGTTATGCAGCGTCACCATTTTAGATACAATCCCGTTGCATCGGGCAAAGTATGTGAGAATTTTGTTTCTGAAAGAATTGGCTAATCCTGTGTTATAATGTCAGATATCCTTGGACCACATCACATTCCATATTCAGTGGGAAGAGAGAGGAAGGGAGTGATTGCATTAGCTAGGTTAAAATAGTACTGTGCAAGCAGGAAAGGGTTATGCAATAAAATGCTGTCTCTGTAAGAGCATATAATTTACACATATATTCCTAATTTTGTTAAGATAGTTAATATTTTACACTGGTTCAGTTTCCAGTTTCTTCTTTTCTGTTGTGTTCCTATTGGGATTTAATAACCTTCATCTGTCATGCTATTTTTAAAAAATTCTTATAGCAAATAATTGCCTTCTCCTTCAACTACCTTTCTTAGTCGGTTTCATATT
>NW_015169778.1:1284406-1303537 GCF_001447785.1 Gekko japonicus
AATTTAAAGTGCTGCATAGCACATTTCAGTAGACAATGCACAGAAGTCTGTGCTGTTTCCAAATAGGCCTCATACAGAAGCTGCACACATGGAATAAACATGCCATGGATGCACCTTTAAAAAACAGCATACATGTCGTTCTTTGAAGTATAGTTCTTTCCTATCATTTTGGCAATCTGCAGTATTTTTTAGGAACATCCTAATTTTTATTAATCTGAATAGATTCTCCTTTTTGTAAGCACTTCCTGTTATGGTTCATAAAAGGGTCTTTTATTACATGGGTCTTTTATTACTTAGTTCAAAGGGACCTGAGTGGCTTAAATTCAAGTACTTTAGTTTAACGGGATTTTTGGATTGGGCTGGTGGACATTTTGCTTGATAGGTGTAACTCGACATACATTCTGAATGTTCTTAGTAGTTGTTTACTCTATGGAAACATTCTTATTACAATGAAGTGTTTGGCTCCCCTTCGGTGATGAAAAAAGTGGAAGCAGCTATATGTTCCTCAGTGCAGCACAAGCATTGACAAAATAATTCAGCTTTAGACATGAGAGCCATATTTAAGAGAACCTTTCACCATGTGCTGCGGTGGCTCAAGTGGTTAAGATGCTGAACTGCAGGCTGTGAAATGTCGGTAGTTCAGCAGTTCGAGACCCGAGTGTGCCGCATGACGGAGTGAGCTCCCGTCTCTAGTTCCAGCTCCTGCCAACCTAGCAGTTCGAAAGCAAGAAATTGCAAGTAGATAAATAGGTACCACTTCAATGGGAAGGTAACAGCATTCCGTGCGCCTTGGTGTTTAATCATGCCGAACACATGACCACGGAAATGTCTTTGGACTCTTCAGCTCTGAAACGGAGATGAGTACCACAACCCTAGAGTCGGATTCGCCTGGCTTTCGAGCAAGGGAACCTTTACCTTTACCTTTTTCACCATGTAGACAGGTTGCCTGCTAGCCATTATTTTCATATCGGTTACCTGAATAAGCACTTGAAGCTCACAATTGAATTCTGTCATTTAATGGACTTACTTGAAAGATCGGAAAACATTTGCCTCCCTTATATACTTTCATACATAAAAGTCCCATTGATTTTAATGGGATTTACTTCTAAATAGTTATCTAGTATTACAGCCTTAAGTTACAGTTTTTCCCGGTTGCGCATGCGTAAATCCTCTTGATTCCTGTAGTGCTAAAAGCACATATTCATAGATCTATGATTTCAGTCTGGGACTTCTTTAAAGAAGTAATTCTATGCAAACAAAGCCAGTTGAAACAGAATCTCAACTATAAGGGACGGGCCACGATAACTGACATTTGCATAAAAGCCGCAGAGGCACTATGATTTTAGTGTGTTCTCTTAACATATGACATAGTTAACACAGTACGTAATAAGCATGTTTGTTGTATGCTCATTATGGTGAACACCATAATAAGTGAAGCAGAGATGTGTGCTTTAAGTACCCAGCAAACATCTGCCTAGGAGTCCTGATTACTAAAACTTCATGCTGAATCCATTTTAGAAATTCATCTCGGCTTCACATGTTGTGATATTTAAATGCAGCAAATGCACTTGCTATGAAGAGTTAACTGGGCTTCATATTACCTATAATCCAGAAAAAAATAAACAAAACCCACCCCGCAATGAGTGAGACATGAGTGCTTATTCTGGACTGTATTTATTATAATTGAAACATCATTCTTTTTAGATCTGAAATTCACTTTCCAGGATTACTAAATTACAGGGTTTTGGCACACCTATTTAGTGTAGCTGTATTTTCTACTCCCATGTTACACTAAATGTGATTTTTAACCTTTGCATTGTTTTTTTTCTATGACTCAATCAATGTTTAATGAAATTGTTCTTGTTAGTATGGTTTGACAGTTAAAGAATAAATATAACTATTGGTTCTTTTATGTTATGTTTACATATATTTCTTAAAAATACAAAAGAGTGTACCCTAGCATGGCTGAGTCTGTTGATTATTCACAAGTTTGTGAAGAATAGTTACACATATACACATTATTTTTCCCTTTACTGTAAACTGGCCACAGTATGAAATATGCTGTCTGAGTAAGTGAACAGTGGTAAATATAATTAGTACTGAAGCACTGGAAACACAGAAATAGGCAATGGCATGGATGGTGGGCAGAGGGGGTGAAAGGACAGAATGAACATTCAGAGTACAAAAAATACTGTCAACTCTCTGCAAGATATTAACAATAATACTTAAGCCAGGATGCCTGTATATGAGTGGGAAATGTTTCTGTTTTTCAGGGAGGGGTTGCTAGTAGCGAACTGCACTGAATCCTGTTCTAGAGGGTAACCTGGCTTTCTGGAGCAGCTTTCCAAAGGCACAAAGGGCTATAATGGAAAACAGGCCAGGAAACCTCCTTTGCATGCACAGAACTTTGGACCCCAGCCTTCAAACGCTTCTCAAAAGGATGATTATAAATATTTGCCTAGGAAATATCCTACTACACATGATAGAAAATTTCAATAAGAACAACTGTTTAAGCTGCAGCATTTTCTATGGTGTCTTAATTTAAATCTTTTAGTGCAATTGGATACCTATGGATGACATGTTTGCAGAAGTGATATCTGCAGTTTTGCTTTTTTTTTGTTTTACCTATAGCCAAACAGATTGCTTCATGAAAAAGATGTCAGGAATGGTTGGTCATATAATTTAATTATTTTTCATCTTTTAGATCCATATATTTTTCAATATGCATACCGGCTTGTCGTTTAAGCCATGTTTTACCAGATTTCTACTGGCCTGTTATGCTGAAACCATTTAATATCTTTAATAATTAATTTAAAACATTTAATATCTTTAAAAATTAATTTAAAATGTTGTTTTTTAAAAAAGAGGAAACCAGTTGCCAAGTACAACCAACACCATGCTGTGCAAATACAGGTAATTGCAATTGCTCAGGGGAAAGTTTGCAGCAGCATTCAGAAATGTCTGTTTGTTCACTGGCTTTTCCTTCACTCTGAGCTAGAAAAAGAAACTCCACTGCTGAATAGCTGTTAGTATCTGTTTTACAAGATTTACTCATTTTCAGGTGCCTAATATAGCTGCTAGCATGCATGCACAACAATACAATTTATATGGTAAATGGAACCAAATAATGGCTTCGCTGAATGTTATGGCTGCACTGAAGGGAAATGTCACGGTAAATAGCTGCCAAATTATGGATCATGCCGAAGTGTCACAACTGCACTAAAGACAAATAGCACTAGAGGCTATTGCCACTGTGACACTTTTGAGTTATGAAGAAGAGGCGCAGCCTTGATGTGAGGCTCTTTGTGTCCTCATTATAGCAAAGGGTTACTGGTGCAACGTACAAGAAAACCTAGTCCATGTGATGGTTAGTTATTAATCTGTCCATTTCAGATCTAACAGCTGTAGAAGAAAAGGCAGCCTTTGCACATATGCACACAGAGACAACAATAACAAAAAAAAACCTTGCAGGTTTTATTAACGTAAATGTGTTTGGGAAATGACTGATAATGGCAAAACGTTGCAATAAAATAATCTAATCAAAGAATATTATTAAATTTAACATAGTATGCATCTGAAAGGTTTACTTGGTTCTTAGTCAGATATATGTGTGAAATATAAGCTCTAATGCACTTTTCTCCTTTTGTAAAGACTTGAGTAGTAAGGACATTACCAACCAAATTGCTTCTTCTAAACTGAAGTGAGTCCCGGTTTCTTTCATTTTAATGGGAGGGTAATAAAGATGAAAGACTAACATTTTAACTGATGGATCCCTTAAGCTAGAGTAGAGAAATTTATTATGTTTTGAGGGGATATGATAAATCCTGAATGTGAGCACGTGCTTGGGGTGGTATGGAAACCCTGAGTAAAAGAAAAATAAGCAGACCATTAAAGAAACAAAAGCCCCTCCTTTGTAGCCTTTGATAGTTTTTGCACCATTTTTATCTGCCCTAAAAAAAACCCAGACTTTTAGGGTACAACTGCAGTTCTCTGGGGGGATTTACTCTTGAGGGTTTGAATGACAGTAACTTTTATAAGCAGTTCACTTGTGGAGAATTTAGCAACTAGTGCTTTTGCCATTGTTTTAAGCACAGGCTAAAACAGTAAATGAACAGAGTGTGATGTTCTCAACACTTTCTTTAGCAAATTATTGTGCGTACTACAAATGTACCATCCATAATTCAACTCGACTGTCCACTCTAGAGAGGGGGCTGGGACCAAACAATCATACTGGATAAATTACTTCACTGTTCTTCAGGCAGTAGCCTTCCTTCCAGGTGCTGCTTAAGGGCATTGGCAGGGCAGTGTAGGGGGCAGTTTGCATGTTGGTTAAATCTGGCACAATGTTAAATGTGCACCTATCCATATTTTGAGTAAACAGAATAATATTCATGATTATGATTCTTTTAAAAAAGAATACTTTCCAATGTAGGAAACTTACTTTCCTATTTCACATTCTTATGTTCTTTCAATATGTGACTTATAACAGAATTACCAATACTTGTAACTAAATTAGTACTTTCAGTAGTTAATCAGCACATACAAAAAATATGTTATACAACATATAAGGTTTTAACCTTTGGCAACAACACATTCTCATTTTAAAATCTGTATCCTGTCATCTGACAAAAAGTTCCATCAAAACGAGGCTAAAGTATCTTTAAATGACTATTACTGTAACCAGAATTTATTTTTATATACTGCAAGTTACTGAACCTTATTAAATGAAAATTTTTATTGAAAATTTCATCTAACAAGTATGCAATGTCCTTTGTGTAACATAGAACTTTTTTTCACATACAGAAATGCTGGAAACTTGAAAACTATATCATTTAAGGCAGATGCCTAACTTGAAGACCTGAATTGCTTTGGCTTCCTGGTTCTGGCTTTTATATCAGTAACATTTATAATTGCCACAGGATATGTACCTGTGTAGTGTTTAACCCCTTCACACAGTAACCACTTTGCATTGATTCAGTGGCTGTGTGGTTTATGTCATAATAGAGCACAAATTGTCATCCTGCCACAAGCACTTTTTCTGCTTTATCTCTTTCTTTGTCTGCAAATGTTTTATTTATTAATTTCATTTGTTTAAAATGTTTGTATCCCACATTTTTACCAGAAGTGTCCAAGGAAGCCAAAAACAGTTCAAAATATAAGGATCAAATGAATACTATCCTCATAAACAGAAGCAAAGCAAGTTTCAGAGGGTAGATGTGTTGGTATGCAGTAAAAGCAAAACAATAATCTAAAAGCCATGCAGTGCTATCCTAAACAGAGTTACACTCTTTTAAGCCAATTGAAGTAAATGGTCTTAGAAGGGTGTAATTCTTCTTAGGATTGCACTAGTGCTCCTGCTTCACATGTCTGACAAAATGCTGGTGCATACATTTAAAAATACACATTTTGGAGTTGAGCAGTACACAGTGGACTCCCTGATACTTTTTTAGAAAATTTACACATCAGTACACATCATGCATTTGAGGAAGGAGATTACCGTTTTGCGACTATTTTTATTTTATTTAGAATTCCAGTCATTTGGTTGTTTTATTTTCATTATGACACTGTCTGCACCAGCAGTCAGTTCAAGTTATTTCTTGTGTTTAGTTGACCCTCCCTGTCTCAGTAAGTCCCTATGCTCCTTGATGAGATTTAGAGTTCATTTTTTTAAAAAAAGAGGAATTACTTGCAGGTAAGTAGCTGAGGCTGGCATACCATGGAACAGATGGGAATACGAATCCAGGGGCTGGTAGGTGTGCCAACCTGCCCAAGTGGCAAAGTTGCCTGGTACAACCATTCTTCACTTTGTCCAGACTTGTTTAGGAGCACTGAAGCTAGTACTACTGTAATCAGATACTGATTTCCCTCAATAAAACCTGGAAGTGGAGCCTTAACAAGATCGGACTGTTGCAGCTATTATGTATCATAGGGCCTATCCCAGGAAAAAGAGCTGGTGCTAACACACTCAAGAACAAGGAGAAACAAGACACCTGTTAGCCATTTAATTAAGAAAATAGCCTGTGGCTGGCCTTTGATTTTCGTTGTCTCTATTTCTTATATTATTTTCTATGATTCAGTGATCTGAATAGTCCTGAATCTGAGTAGCCTGATCTCATCACATCAGCCATGGGTTAATATTTGGCTGGGAGACCACCAAGGCTGCTCAGCAGAGGAAGGCAATGGCAAACTACATCTACTCATCTCCTGCTCTGAAAAACCCATGATCCTGGGGTCGCCATGAGTTAGTTGTGACTTGAAAGCACACGGCTATTATTATTAATGATCTGTATCTGTAGTGAGTCTAGATTAGGGGATTCAGGAATATCGGTTTATACAGATTTTTGGGGTTTGGTATATCCAAACCCAAAAAATGCCAATTTTGTTTGTGCACACCCCTAGTCTAGATCTAGCCATAAAAGCTAGATTTTGGGGTTCTGTGTCTTGATCCAACTCAAGTTGAAGTAAGGAAAGTATCTCCAATTAATACTGTGCAGATAAAAGAGCAGGCCAATGTACATGGGTCTGACTTCAGTATCTGTGGCTACTATCCACTAGTGGGGTGCAGAATCCACATCCCCCCTCATTGTGTCATGTAGCAGAGTCAGCTTATTTGCTCTTATAAATCCCAGTGAGAACTACTGACAAGGTAAACTGACTTCATTTAAGAATACTATAACCTAATAACTGGAGTCAGTAGAGGTGGGGAATAGATCTGGTCCCCATGCCAATTATGTCCCCAAGTGTACTCATTTACTTTCTCCTGTCCAAGCAAATGGTTGCCAATTACTCCCATTGGACAGTTTCACTTGGCTATATAATTGCAGGAGTAAAACCTGACTGTGTATAGTTCAGCTTCCATCGAAAGATATTGCAATTGTAGCACACTGTGTTTTTAAGCACACAGGAAGGAACTGCTTTGTGTGCACACCCACAGGCAACTCGGGGCTCTCTGTAGTACAGGGTTCTCGGTGGACTTTAGTGACTCACATTTTGATCACTGTTGATACAAGGCATCACTTGCAGGTTTTATTTTTATTTGGAAAGAGGTTGGAAATGTATGCTGTGACTTGATGGGCCATGAGTTGTAACATGTTCAAATATAGTAGCTCCAGTTGTGTTTGGGAAAGAACCAGCACCTTCTACTGGGTGCTGTATTCTGCAAATTCTCTTCCAGGCCCTGTATATAGGAGAGGTAGACTTATGTCATCTGTAGGGGAAATTACTTTTTGTTTATTATAATTAGGGATGCCACAAACTTTGCGACAAATAAATTCAGCTTGTGAACATATTGTGTTCAATACCCATGATCACTCATAATCTGACCTTTGGATCTCCTCACCACCAGCTGCCCAGTAGTTGTGGTGGTGGAGTGTCATTTCCTTCTGCCTTGTGGCCACTTTCACATCTGCACAGTATGTGAAATGGATTCTTGCCCAGAGTTATGGGTGGTTGGGACATATAAACAAATTATGGGGGGTGGAGTGAGAGTATGACTCACAGAATACTGTGCAAAAAACATGAATGTTTGAAATAATGTCAAATAACACAGACTTAGCTGACACCAAACAGTAAGAATTTTTAAAAGTATATAAATAACTGGTTTTCTCATTTGTTTACACTTAAACTATTGGCTTCAGAGGGGTGTCAGGTTTGGGGAGGAGACTAGGACTCCCACCGGGCTTTGTGAGAGTGTGTATGTATGAATTTTCTTGATCATACTGTATTGTACTGCCTGAATATGTGAAAAGTAACCAGATAAGCAGGTTCAAGCTGCTCACAAACAGCCCAACTGTTCAACAAAAACTGATCATGACCAGTAAGCAGAATGTGAACTAACTTGCAGGTTTTTGAGCATCCCTACTAATAAGGGAAAGTACTATTGGTTATGGAATATTTTTATTACTGTTTTCAAGAAATTGTCACTTTCTAATGACCTTGCTGTAAGACTTAAAAAAGTATATGACTATTTAAGATAAATCTTGCCAAAGACTTGTAAATGTGTGAACTTCAACATTATAACAACTTTAAGTCTATATTACAGGTAGAGATGCAATTGTACATGTGTAGAATTTGGTATTAAGTTTATTTTCAACTTTCTTTCATGCTAATCCAGAACTGAACAATAATAGACTTATAAATGTTACATCATTATGGCAAACTTCAGAAACTAGTGATGAGAAAAAGGAGTGCAAAATTCTCATCACCACCACAGATGCTACATACCATGTAGGATCACTCCCACACCCAAAACTACTAGACTGGAAATTTTATTTTGGTTTGTGAGACCAAAATCAGTAAATTGAAAGACAAAACCGTAGTTATATATAGATGTGACAGCAGTAAGGTAAAAAACCCCATGAAGACTAAGCCAGGTCACTCTTGGCATATGATGACAGATTCAGGTGGGTAGCCGTGTTGGTCTGAAGCAATTAGAACAAAGGGCACCTTTAAGACCAGCAAAGTTTAATTCTGAAAATAAGTTTTCATGTGCTTAGTCCTAGAATTAAACTTTGTTGGTCTTAAAGGTGCCACTGGACTCAAACTTTGTTCTATTGACATACAATGGTCAATTTTGAAAGTGGGTCAACCAAAGAATAAAATTTTACATGTTCCACACAGAGACAGTTTATGTGATTTCCACACACAGACGTCATATGTAAAATGTCCCCTTAAAGAATTCATTCATGTAGGAAACAGCACACACAAGAAATCTGTGTGTGGCTCGAAACTGCAACCTGCAGTACAGTTCTGAGTGATTACAGGATGCCTCAGGTGGCCTGTGAAGCACACAACTGAAAGCCAGCTGAATCCAGTCATCCACAAAGAACTGGAAACCCAGAAGGACATACTGTCTATCATACCTTAGCTGACATCAAGGGGGGAAAGTGATCTTTAAAAAGAAAAAAAGCCCTCACTCATCACTTCTATACATTTTCATGAGATTATTGTCAGGGTTCTCCCTAGAAGCTACCCAGAAAATAGAACTTGTGGCTTTAATTTCTGGAGCCTGTTCTAGAAAGGTAGAAGGAAGGATGATGTTGGAAAGTAGTTTGGCTTCTTGTAGACACCTATACTGAAACCCTCACTTATTTGTTTTTTGTTTGTTTGTTTACAGAGTTTGTATCCCTCCTTTCCACCCTTGCAAAGGCCACCAAGGCAGCTAACAATCTTAAACATCTAAAGCAGCACCTTTTTGAATCAGCATAAGAGTAATTTTCTGTGCCTCATTAACACTGTGATAATTTTTGTTCAGACTCCAAGGATGGATTCGTCCAAAGATCTCGGACACCCAATATCTGGTATTCTATTGTTTCCTTGTCCACTCTTCTGTCACTAACCATGCAATCCTTAGCAAAGTTAAGGTAAAGGTTTCCCTTGCTTGAAAGCCAGTTGAATCCGACTCTAGGGGGTGGTGCTCATCTCCGTTTCCAAGCCGAAGCTGTCTGAAGACTTCTATGTGGTCATGTGGCCGGCATGACTAAATGCTGAGTTGTACGGAACGCTGTTACCTTTCCACCGAAGTGGTACCTATTTATCTACTTGCAATTTCTTGTTTTCGAATTGCTAGGTTGGCAGGAGCTGGGGCCAGAGATGGGAGCTCAGTCCATCACGCAGCAGTCGGGTCTCAAACTGCCGAACTACAGACCTTTGTATATCTGCCCTTATGTAGCTGCCTTTTTACTGAGACCTTAAGTCCATCAAAATCAGTACTGGCTACTCAGACTGGCAGTGGCTCTCAGGTAGAGGTCTTTCACATCACCTACTACTCAATCCTTTTACCTGGAGATGCTGGGGATTGAACCTGAGACCTGTACGCCAAACAGATGCTTTACCACAGAGCCATGACCTTTTCCCCTTAGGTCTCAAGACCACAAATCATGGCAAGGTCTGCTTACTGGTGGCTTAGTTAAATGAATAGATAGCTGCTAAAAATGGTTTAAGACCATAATGGTCTCTCCAGCTTTTTTACCTGTGCTTTTTTTCTCAGTGTTTCTACATCCCCAAAGAGAAGCTTTAGCAGACCGCAATCCTAAGCTTATTTGATGCTCTTTCATCATTTGGGCTTGACTGGATGTACACAATCTAGAGCAGCCTTTGTTCAAGGCAAACAACATAAAGAAGGAAGAGAGTGGCATTTCAGTTTTTGTTCCAGTGTCATTCAGGTCATTCCCTAAAATTATAGATAGTGGCTTCTGCAGTGTTAACAGCCAGCTTTAGAAAGTAGCTCATTTGCAATGTCCACATGCACTGGATGCTTCCAAATTACAAGGTATGCTAAAGTAGGCGGTCAAGCCTCATAACCCTCTGGATGCAATAAGTGATATAATTAATCCTTTTTCCCACATTTGTATTTTTCCCAGCCGTACTCTAAACAACCTTGCCATCTATTTTCTGATCTTTGCTTTATTTCAGGAAGGAAGAGGAAAGCAGTGGTGCCCTAACTGTGACTTGTTAGGAAGACCTGAAACATTTTCGTTTATTGCAATATTTATGCTTTGTATAATAGTACTTTTTTAAAAACCCAAGTAAAGGGCATCCATTACACTTGTTTTGGTTTAATTTGATGAATGACACATTTTTCAGCCATTAAACACCTTTATTTTTCTACAAGGCTTTGTAGTTTCAGTACAAAGAAACATACTTCCCTGTATTCTGTTTTTGAGAAGCAGCATTTTGCTAGAGCGTCCTCTTGCAATCTCTTTGCCAAAAACACTGTATTCACCCCCACACACACACACATAAGATTATACATTACTAGTCATCCTAAATAAGGGGTGGACTCAGCCAAGGAATAAAATTTCATTAAAATTTCACACAGAGCCGAAGTCATCACACATAAACATTTCTCCCATTTAATATTATTGCCTGTTTGCCTTGAAAACACTATCACAGTAAGAGCCAGCAGGGGACTGGAGTTTCAAACAACCAGCCTACTGGA
This sequence comes from Gekko japonicus, assembly GCF_001447785.1. Taxonomy (NCBI): domain Eukaryota; kingdom Metazoa; phylum Chordata; class Lepidosauria; order Squamata; family Gekkonidae; genus Gekko; species Gekko japonicus. Next base: position 1,295,346 of record NW_015169778.1, read on the forward strand.
TACAATTGTATCCACTATGTGAAAAACACGGGCTTCAGTGCTCCAAAGCTGTATGCAGCAAACAACCAGCCAAAGGTGTCTTAGAAGTTTCCAGTATTGCCATTCATACGGCTGCACAAACTATCTTTCATTTTAAAATCAGCTGATCTGTTCAGTGTACACAGCGAAAACTCTACAGAAAATTCCAGCTGCGTGTAATGTTATCATACGTACTGGAAAATTTAGGCGTGATCTCGCCAAAACTAAAAAAATTTAATTTCCAATAACCATATAGGCATCAGAAAGTTAACCTTGAAAATTTCTGTTGGATATTGTAATGCTGAACAGGTAGAGAAAAATAAGTGTGCCCTTTTTGTTCTTTCCCTCAAAGAGGGCCAGGAATTTTCCTCTGTGGAAGTGATCATAACGTTTTTTAAAACTAAATAGAAAATATAGGGTTGGCTCCAGACTGAATTGGTGATTTCCAACAATTCTCCCTTTCCACTGCTGCCCCCACCCCCATGTCTTCCCTCAGGGTCCTCCATCCTCAGAAGAATTATTTAATGGAGATCACCAAACTAGAGTGGAAGTGGGAGGAAGGAAAGTTCCATTTTGCTAATGGGAAATTTACACCATTTCCACAGTAGTGTAATCCCATGCACTGACATTTTAAAAACTGTGCATTATGTGAAACTTTCTGCAGTAGATTTTTCCTCAGTAGGCACAGAACAGAAGTTTTCTCCTTTTTACCCTGCATTTTTGGAATCCCCAGTTTCAGCGAGTTCCAAAAATGCAGGGTAAGAAGGAGACAACTTCGGGTCTGCGCCTGGTGAGGAAAAATCTACTGTGGAAATTTTCACATAATGTGCAGCTTTAAAAACATCAATGCGTGGAATTTCACCACTGCGGAAATGGTCTCAGTCTGGATCCAACCCATAATTTTTAAATGAAAGGGTATCCGACATAGAAAATGAATAAGAACATAAGAGACGCCAATGTTGGATCAGGCCAAAGGCCCATCCAGTCCAACACTCTGTGTCACACAGTGGCCAAAAATACCAGTGCCATCAGGAGGTCCACCAGTGGGGCCAGGACATTAGAAGCCCTCCCACTGTTGGCCCTCCCAAGCACCAAGAAGACAGAGAATCACTTGCCCCAGAGCCCCTATCTATACCTTATGGCTAATAGCCACTGATGGACCTCTGCTCCATATGCCTATCTAATTCTCTTTTGAAGCCGTCCATGCTTGTAGCTGCCGCCACCTCCTGTGGCAGTGAATTCCATGTGTTAATCACTCTTTGGGTGCAGAAGTACTTCCTTTTATCCGTTCTAACCCGACCTCTCAGCAATTTCATTGAGAGTGCTCACGAGTTCTTGTATTGTGAGAAAGGGAGAAAAGTACCTCTTTCTCTACTTGCTCTATCCCATGCATAATCTTATAAACCTCAATCAGGTCACCCCTCAGTCGTCGTTTCTCCAAGCTAAAGAGCCCTAAGCGCTTTAACCTTTCCTCAGCTGAAAGCGTTTACAGCTTAATACCAGAACAGAAAAAAACCTGCAGAAAATAGAATCCCATGGCATATCAGAAGGACAAAACAATCACTAGGAAACAGCCTCCCCCCCCATTACCGAAACAGGTGCAGTCCAAAGACTAGCAATTGGAGTTAAATCTCATTTTCAAAAGTAGCTAAACATTCTATAGGACTAGTGTGCATTCTATAGGACCAGTGTGAAAGAAATGCAAACATTATTTTCTGGCTTGCTCAGTTACAGACTAAACAGATCTACAACCCTATCTCTAACAGAACAAACTCCAGAGACACTATTCTTGTCACTGGCTTGCAGTAGGTGGGCTCCTTCCTTAATTGATAGCTTTATCATTTTGTTCAAGCTGCAAAAGGATGACTACGCTCTCTAACCCAAACAGTCATGTGTTTCCACTCTTCCACAATTCTCTTTCTCTGTCAATAGTCTACAAGATACACTATCTAAATCTTTAAGATAACCAGTGGATATATTATTTGTTCACTCAGTGCATTACATTAATAACCAGCACGTACATCCAAAGACATCTTTAAGTATGCAATTAAAAATTGGACAAGAGGAGCACACAGATTCATTTCTAGGAGGGGGTTGTGCTAAATTCTAGGCATTTGCCAGCAGACAGTTAAAATTAGGACACTGATAGGAGTGTGGGAATGAGATGAGTATAAAGAGAGAGAGAGAGCAGGTTGTTTCACGGTTGAGCCATGGCAGAGGGTTGACAGGAGATGCCTCTCCCAATGTAGCTAAGATGGGAAAGGAGGACCCTATTATATGGATGAGTGGGGCCAGCAATGGCGTCTTGTCATTCTAACTTCTGCAAGTAAGCAAGCTTAATTGCTCCTTGTCTTTTCAAGATGACTCTTTATCAACAATCTCATTATCACACACACATGTTTATTGCACATTTCCAGGCCCCTTCATGCAGACCTAAATGAAACTGAGGGATAGGATATTATTTTATCCAGCAACATTGTTTGTTCTCTTTTTGCCAGATAGATATGACCTGCCTTTCACTTTTGCTGCCAAAAGGGTGACCAAAGGCAACGGAAGGTAAGCAAGGAACAGAAGAAACAAAACCAAAGAGACAGCAAACTGTCAAAAATAATAGCGTAGTGAAGGCTCGAATGTAAACATGATTTCTGTTTACTGAAATTAATATGTATAGTTGCATGTTAATGTGTTTGTCATAGGATGCATTAATATGTATGCATCCCCATTATGTAGATCTTTTGTTATATTATTTATTAGAAAGGCAGATAATCACATTGATGGGGAAATAGTGTCACTTAAAAATTAGGTAGTGCCCAGTCAACATAATACAACTGCTGCTACAGTTTCGATGATTTAGGTATGATGATATCACTGTAATTGCCACTGGGAATAACAGCAAATCATTACAGAGCTTCCCAAATTTGTAATTGGAAAATAGGACACTAAATTGGAAGTACAAGAAGAAATAGCAAGATGAGGGTGGGAAGAAGTGAACCCAAGCTCTAAAAATTGTACAGATCATCCACATTTGAACTTCAATTTCTTTATTTCCAGATAAGACAGATGCAAGAAATCTATGTACTGAACTTCACCTGTACTGTGGCTTGTGTAGGTCCCTGACTAAACCTTCACATGCATCATGAAGAGATTAGGGTAGTGCACTCAGTATAAACCAAGCCAAAAAAAATACCCAATGAATACCCTATTGGTATTTTCTCAGCCAATCACTGAGAGCCCTAGTGATACAACTATCCAAAAATGACCACCCTTTAAATGCCTTCAAAGTTCAATCCATGCCACAGCTTGGAAAAGACATTTAAAGGGGCCATGTCTCTTTAAATGCTTTCCCCCTCCATTGGAAACAATGGAGGATGGGGGCACCTTCTTCAGGGCCCAAAGAATTGGACCCCAATTCTTGAGATTTGAGGTGGGTTTGGTGCCTCTACCTCAAAAAAAAACAAAAAAAAACCCCAGAGCCTCAGATACCCCCAGATCAATTCTCCATTATAGCCTATGGGGACCATTACTATAATTGTCCCCATAGAGTATAATGGAACTGAAAAAAATTCAACAATCCCAAATATTTCCTGAATCCCAATACCATACCAATACTGGGATTTGGGAATAATGGGAAATACCTATATTTTCCAGATTCAATATACCGGATCCTGAAGAATACCGATTTTTTGCAGAAATGCCATGAGATCTGTGTCAAGAGTAACTACCTAGGATGTGACATACTATGCCAGTGCAGTTTCACAAGATGTAGTATTATGTCAGTATTAGAACAATTTAATTGCAAATGTTTGGCACTGTGGTGGCCAAAGATGCTACAGACCAGCAGGATACCAACATAAATACAAAATACTGATGGATACTACAGGCAGCTGAAAGAGCTGTAAAAAACTCAGGAGAGGGCCAACTTGATCCTTCAAGTACTGCTACTGCAATATAAATGAATCAGAAACAACAAAATAATATGCATATTTTCCTCTATATTCTGTGTTAGAAACCACAGCTTCTGATGGAAAATGTCAAGTTCCTTCTTCCGCATGATAATCCTTTTGCTCAGGTATACCATTCAAAATAAGTCCTTATTACACTGAGAAGGAAATTTTCCTGCAGAGTATTTTTTGCAATAAAAGCATCAACCATTTATTAAAATTATTTGACGATAAAAAGGCTGAACAGGCCACACAGATTTTTTTTACAGAGCTTCGTGCTCCTAAGGTAGGATATGGGAGGCAAGGGGGTTCAGTGGTAGAGCTCACGTTTTATAGGCAGAATCCCAGGTTCCCTCTAGGATAGCCTACCCAGCACTGGCAACTCGCAGGAGCTTTTGGGGAGCAGGGACATAAAAATTGGCATTGCTCTGATGCCACTATGATGATAGAGGAATGCAGGATATCTTGATTAAAACAGGGAGACCCTGATCTCAGAGAAAACATTATTTGCTGGGAGCAGAGCAATAAACTCCTCAGATTTCAGGCTGAGAGAAAATGGGTTTCCTTTAGGATAGCGATAGATGACCATTTGCCCACCTGCCAGGAAGGGGAAAGATAGTCACTATCTGGACATCCTGAGTTGGACCCTAAAATGTTTGAAGTCATGTCCCTTGATTTGATTGGAGACAAGTGCAAAACTAGTTTCAGGATAGGTTAAAGTGAAACTCTCCCAGCTGGGAAAGGAAGGGTTAAAAGAAGGCATGAGAAGGTGTGCAAACCAAGAACTGGGGAATGAGGGAGAAATCTGCCTTGACCAGCCTCTGTTTCAAAGTTCCAGCTGGCTTGAGTTCATTCCATGGGAAGGAATGCCAAAGTAACACCATTGACTGTACAACTTAGTCTCATTTTTTTCTTAGTTCTGTAAGACCTTGTACTGTTTCCAGTGCTTTTGTGTTCTACTGAATGAGATTGTATTTTGGTAAATAAAGATCTTTTTCCTTCTAAATATCTCAGACTATGGTCAAAAATCTAACCCAGGGTACTTGACTGCTTGTCCACACATAGACCAGAAACCCCTGCCTGGGCTACAGACAGTTAACTGGCCAGGGAGGAGCAGTGATTGCACAGCATTGCACACATAGTCCCTATCAGAGCCTCAAACGGCAGATAGCAAAGGTGGAGGGGCAGAATTTGGGTGGTGGTGGTTACCTGAAGAAGACAAGAGAGGGGAGTGCAAGGGAACAATCAAAACCCTCTCATATACATGCAACCTTCCCCCACTGCCTTTTGGGTACTCTCAACAGAGAAGAGGAACTGAAGGTGGATGACTGGTGTTTTTTACAGCCACAGCCACAATGAACCCAGAAGTGAAATCATCATGTTGGGGTGCTGCTCTAGGATTCCCCGAAACGCTATAGTTTTACCACAGAGTTTCAGTAGAATTTGACACAAGTCTATCCAATAGGATGATGTCACATCCAGATTTGTGCCAGAGTCATGTCACAGTGTTCTTGTGACATCAGTCTCCCCCATTCCTCCTGCCAACATTTCCCCTTTACTTGTTTAATACAGTCTCAGACTCTAGATAGTCACTGCCAAACAGAATATTTATTAATTTCGAACTTTTTCATGCCACCTTTCCAGGAACCTGCCTGAGGCATCTTCACAAAATATTGAGCTAACCAGACCAATGGTCTAACTCACCAAAGGGTACTTTTACAATCTCTCTCTTACTGTGAGCAGTAGCTCAGCCACACTTCAATCTTCTTATGCTTCAGTTCAAAAGGCAATATCTTGAAACAACTGCTTTTGAAACAAAATAAAACAAAATTACAAAATCCAGTCTAAAATCAATATGATGTAGTGGTTCGACTAGGATTTTCAAGACCCAGGATTAAATCCCAACTCTGCTATGACATTTGCTGGGCAACATGAGGCCAGTCACTCTCTCACATTCTCAAACTGACAGTAAGTCTGATGTAGTGGTTAAAGTGTTGGATTAGGATCAGGGACACCAAGGTTCAAATCCCCACTCTACCACGAAGTTTGCTGGATGACCTAGGTCCAGTCTGTCACTCAGGCTGAAAGAGAAAATTATAAGGAAACAAGGCCTCTTAGCAACAGTAGGCTAACTTAGGTCATGTGATACTGCCTGGCCCAGATTTTTTTAAAAAGATCATTGGTCGAAGAAGAAGAAGAAGAGATTGGATTTATACCCCGCCCTTCACTACCCAAAGGTGTCTCAGAGCGGCTTACAAACTCCTTTCCCTTCCCCTCCCCACAACAGACACCCTGTGAGATAGGTGGGGCTGAGAGAACTCTGTTAGAGACTGCTCTTTTTCAAGAACAGCTGTACCAGAATTATGGCTTGCCCAAGGTCACCAGCCAGGTGCAAGTGGAGGAGTGGGGAATTAGAGTCCGCGCACTTAACCACTACACCAGACTGGCTCATAGTAACAACAATATTCTACCTCGATTGTTCTGATAAACCATCTTTGCCTTGCAGCCCCCACCTTACAGTAACTGGGTCTGCCAATTTATATCATCCACTAGAAATAATGCCCGTTGTGGAAATAAATACAACGGGATCTAGAAAGAGGCTCTGGGAGAGTGCTCTGGCTTTGGGCAAACAGTGTCAGTTTCCTGTGGCGACCTCAGCAGGGTTTAATGACAGAGTCCACTGTTTTCTCCAGAGGGACTGATCTCTGCTACCTGAAGAGCATTTGTATGTTTGAGTTATCTGTAGCCCTCACCTGGAGAGTGGTAACCATTGTTACCCATTCTCCTCTCCCCTATGAGGTATGTTATGCAACTGAAAATCCCAACTGCCTTGCGGGGGGGGGGAGTTTGAGGTGTGGAATGGACTGAAGTCCAATCAGCTTCCATATGCAAAAGACCAGGTTGTCGCAGCAGTTGTGGTGTGGGCGGGACCCGGGCTTTGCCTTCTGATTGGTGGCGATATATGCTGAGGAGCAGTGCCATCAGCCATACACTAAGGGAGTGCATTTTAGAATTAGAACCTTGGCACCCACTATTCAATTATATATAAGGAGAGATTATATACAATAACGGCAGCTAGGATATTATGGGCAAGATATTGGAAGCAAGATAACACCCCGAAACAAGAAGAAGTGATAGAGAAACTGTTGGAAGTAGCAGAAATAGATAAGCTGAATTTAATGTTACAGAGGAAGAATGAAGAACTCTTTGTAAAGCGATGGGTGGGAATGTATAAGTGGCTAGAAAATGGATAAATGACTCTAAGGTGTATGTATATTGGAGAACTAATGATGTACAAAAACCAATAAATAAAACGTAAAAAAAAAAAAAAAAGAGCATCACCAGCTGATTTCTGTCAAAGGCACAAGAGCAAGTCAGACAGATTGGGTAGGGGATCAGTTGGCAACCCTACCTGTCGTAATTAGAGCTGAGTCCAGGAGCACCTTCGAGACCAACAAGGTTTTCAGGGTATAAACGTTTGAGAGTCAAAGCTCCCTTCATCCACGTGACACCCCGAAACTCATGTTGGTCTCTAAGGTGCTGTTTCATTGCAGGTGGGTAGCCGTGTTGGCCTGAAGCAACAGAACAAAATCTGAGTCCACCGGCACCTTCAAGACCAACAAAAGTTTAATTCTGAGTTCTAAGCTTCTGTGTGCATGCACACTTCCTCACAAAGCTTATACCCAGAATTAAACTTTGCTGATCCTGAAGGTGCCACTGGACTCAGACTTTGTTCTATTTTACTGCAGACCAACACGGCAGCCGCCCTCTGGAGCCACCTACGCATCCTAACAACAATCCTTTTAAAAAAACCATCTTTATTGATCCGTTCCCTTCAGGAGCAAGAGGCTTCTGCCAGGAGTCGTGCCAAACTTTAAAAATGTAAGCCCCCCCCCCCCCTTGCTTCTGTCTTAAGCTTTTAGCACCAGCTTGATCAGCAGATTTTTCCCCCCTCCTTTAAAATATTTATGCCCCTTGCCTTTCCCCATACACGGGGGGGGGGGGCATTTGCAAGCCAGCTCGTTAATGATCACATCTGCAGGTGACTCACGCTGCATCTGCAGGCTGACACCAGGCTGCTCTGAAAGGCACTGGCGCAGCAAAAGGAGATTCCTGGTCAGTTGACAACCCTGCCATTGAATTATTGGCAATGGGGGGGATCCAGAGAAAGAGAGCAGGGGGGCTCAATGAGGTGGGGGGATATTTTTCCTTAAAGGGGGGGCTGGCCAGAAC
>NW_015169778.1:1307297-1345628 GCF_001447785.1 Gekko japonicus
GGATACCAGGAACAGAGTCAGAGGTGCAGAGCTTCTGGTCCGAAGGATGAGTTTGCCAGCACGATTAGCCAGCAGTCAGCGACATATTCAAATAGCTCGCTGGGTTGTTATCTCATTAGTGCCTCATTAGCACTGCCTCGTGAAGTCCTTGATCCCGCTAGAACTCCGGGCTTATTGATCTCCAACCGCGCAAGCGTGCCTCTTTGTGTCTGGTTGCCAAGTCCTGGTGTCTCTGATCCCTCAGCCGGTCGACAGGTGGCGGAGAATCGGGTGGCGTGCTGCTGGGGCCTGACACCGCCTGATCGGTTTCAGGTGCAGGCTGTTCTGGAGGCTGGTGCTCATCCTTTTTGGTACTTAGGTTTGGCAAAGACTCCCATGCCTCCGATGGTGTTAAAGGCACAGAGTCCTCAGTTTCAGAGCTCCCAGGTGCCAGGTCGGGGGCAGGCATGACAGAGTTCTCCTTTCTGCCTGCTGCTGCTGTCTAGCTAGGCGTGCTCCCCAGCACCGAGGGCTCCCTCCCTCCCTCCTAACACCACAGCTTTGGGGACTCCTGGGGCGGATGCCCAAGCCCACTTGCCTGACAGCCCATCCCCCAACTTCCTCCCCCAGAAACTTTCCAAGCCGCCTCCATGCCAGGGGCTCCCTCCTTCCCTCCTAATGCTGCCTCGGGGACTCCCGGGGTGGCAGGACCACGAGCTCTGCACTGGATGTGCACTTGAATGAATGTAGAATTTCAGCAAGGTAGTGCTCATGTGCTCAAAGGTGGAAGCTGGGGGGGGAACCCTCATCGAGCGCCAAGAACGGTCAGATGAGCCTAATCACAATAATTGCAAGAAATGGCTGTCCAGATCACCGAAATCGCAGATTCAGTGCGCAAATACCCGGAAAATACTTGATTTTCCTGGTACAGGAAAATGTGGGAGAGAACCACGAGGATTGCACAAGTGAGCCCGCTTCGCCACGGGAGGCGGATCGGCCTATCTGATCAGGAAATTTAAATGCAGGAGGGAACAGCGGCAAAACCTGATCAAAAGGACCGTGTGACTGCACCCTGAGAGAGCTTTCCTGAGAACTGCCCTTGAGAGAACAGCTTTGAAAGAACTTATGACTGACCCAAGGTCACACCAGCAGCTGCATGTGGAGGAGTGGGGAATCAAACCACTCTGTTGTGGTGTCATTTGTCCATGCTTACTACCTCTCTGCATATCACACTAATTCATTCATACTTGCTATTGTCATTTGCCTGCAAATGTAACTTGGGATGTGAAATCACTCCACTTTCCAATATATAGTACCGATGGACACATTCTAGCTGTATCTGAAGAAATGAGCAGTGACCCTGCCACAAGCTCATCAGCCTGACCCACCTCACAGAGTTGTTGTTGGTGCTGAGGATGGGATGGTGGAGGGGGGAGTCTGGTGTGCCTCCTTGAGATACTCACAGGAAGGACAGGGGAAGAGAGGAAACAAAGAGAAAGAGAGAGATTGTAGCCATGCTCAGCTGCTGAGGCTGAGTGTATGGGGAGTGCTGAAAAACTACCATATTTACTTGCACGAAAGATGACTCATCTCCTAAAAGTGCTTTATATGCAAAAGGTAACTACTTTGTATGGAAATGTAAGATTACCCCCCCTTATCCCCCTTGGGGAAGAAACTAGTCTTGTATATGAGTAAATACATTTATTGGGGCTTTGGAGAGTTCCCCAGTAAATCAATTGCTTTCACTGCTAGGAATCAATTAATTTGTTTGTATTTTGGGTAAAAAATAATGTTGTTAATTTGGTTTGCTTGTGTCCTTTATAAAGTTTATATCTCCGGTAACTGGCGTTACATTTTATGGCACGTATGGCCCGGCCCAACAAATGATATTTATGTCAGAACCATACCTCTTAGCATATGAGCTCAACACCTCTGAGATAGGTTGTTAGCCCTGGCTCAGATTTTCCCTCCCGCATGTGTAATATGTGGCTGGCATTTCTGATTGGCAGGGATTTAGATTCCACTTAGATTTCTTCTGCTGCCAGTCTGTAATGTGACACAGGGAGGAATTTGTCTCATGCAATAAGATAGCTCTCCTTGGGGACACGCAACGAGACAGAAGATCCTCACATTGTGCAATATGTAGTTACAGTTAATGGGGACCAGAATTATTGGCATAGCAACTAAGTATCACCTCCTAGACACATCCTTTAAAAATATGCTTTCCTACATAAATATTAATATGTCAGAAAAAACGTGTACCTTATCATGTACAAATGGTGACATAACCATGATGCTTTTGGCCTGGGTACACACCTCAGGAAACAACCATATGTTAGCTTTTCAATGTACAACCCAGACTAAAAACACACACACCTGCACTGTCATTCTTATTTTATGAATTATACACTTTTTTGAGATATGATTATCAATGCTAATAATGGAGGGCAGGATGGGAGAAATGACCTATGGGGTTAACCTATATTTGACACTGGGAACACCATGTTTCATTTAAAAAATGAAAATAGTACTCACGCAGGGCCCACATTTATACTGGATCCATGGTGCAGGAAAGAGTAGTAGTACTAGCAGCAAATGTTTATTGCATGTGGCCAAAGGCCATCGCAAAGTTGGTCTAAAGAAAAAAAAACCAGATAAACATAGGAAGGGGAAAAAATCAAGATGAGACACCGCACAATTTAAAAAGATTACAAAACGACAGTTTTAAGTTTCAGACACCACTTTTGTACATATTTTCAGGGCAGCCAGAGCATATGGGGCTGCCATGTATGGAACATATGGATCTACATCCTCAAGGAGGAATATTATTTTTTTTCCTCAGCTGTGCACGTAGTCATATTGGCTAAGATAGTAACCAGACATTTATATCTCGGATTGCAGTATAAATGACAACACACAGCATGAGGAAGATCCTCAGCTTCTACCACTCCACAGACACAAATATGCCGAGCAACCTCTTTGGGTGAGTAGTGTCCTGTTAATGTGGAAGATAGCATGCACATTTAACCCTTTCCCTTAACTTGGTTGTACAATCCTCCCTTCACCCTTCTCTCACAAACAGAGATGCCCCATAGTGCTGAATTTTCCAAATGTGGGAAATTCTTCCACAACCCTACTGCTTCAAGAAGAGGCATAGAAGAATGTGTCTCACTAGCACTGTGTCTGAAAGAAGCTCAAAAAGTAAGGAGTTGGTTACAGGCTCTTGGAGTTCCCTCAGGCTGTGTGTGGCAGAGATAGATTGTCATGTCTCTCCTAAGGAAAATTTCCTCGCTCTTGTGCTGGACCCCAGAAAGGCCTGTGAAGCACAGAGATTGCTTCTCGCGTTGGAAACTCCATCAGAATGAGTATGGTTGGGAGAGATTTTCCTCTCCTTCCTTAGTGTCAGCAAGCTGCCATGGAGTTGCTATGTTATGTTGTTACCTCTGAACCTTCTTCCCCGTCCCCCCATCTGGAGGTGTTTACTTTATCTTGCTTGCTGCATCTGCGGAACTGCTCAAGGTTAACAGCTGGAGGTGGAATTATGTTGTGGCATCACTTGGCTTGTTATGTATTCGAAGCTTGAGAACTGCCCTGTGTTTATGTTGTAGAACCGTTGTGTTCCCAAGGAATTGGGCGCTCGTTTTATCTGCATTCCCGCCAGCGGGAATTGGGCTCATTGGTCCTACACGGGTTCAAGTTCCTTTATTATGTTGCCCTCCGGGGTTTGTAGTTATTCCTAACAATTCTTGTGTTCCTGATCTAACCATCGCTTTATAATAAATTTGACTTTGTAGAGATGCCCCATAGTGCTGAATTTTCCAAATGTGGGAAATTCTTCCACAACCCTACTGCTTCAAGAAGAGGCATAGAAGAATGTGTCTCACTAGCACTGTGTCTGAAAGAAGCTCAAAAAGTAAGGAGTTGGTTACAGGCTCTTGGAGTTCCCTCAGGCTGTGTGGGGCAGAGATAGATTGTCATGTCTCTCCTAAGGAAAATTTCCTCACTCTTGTGCTGGACCCCAGAAAGGCCTGTGAAGCACAGAGATTGCTTCTCGCGTTGGAAACTCCATCAGAATGAGTATGGTTGGGAGAGATTTTCCTCTCCTTCCTTAGGAGGGATCTTACTGACTTGTGTGACAATTGTGGTTCAAATTGAAGCTTCTTTTAGTATTTCTCCACTGCGGACATTCTTTTTCCTGACTAACTGTGTCAGTAGAAGTATTCCTATTTTTGCACAAGCTGTGTGCAACTGACATAAAAATATCACATAACATTGAAATGCTGTAAAAGAAACAAATGAAAATAGGAAATTTGAAAATAGTACAAAATGATCTTTCCCATAAAGAAATGCAAAGACACATATTGACATATCCCTATTCCTAAGGCAGGGGGAGGTAGAGGAGAATCTCTCGGCACCTGCGGTAAACCCAGGGAAGCCTGGAATCAAGAAATCGGTCCCTTGTTTTGCATGCTCTCCTCAGGATGTGCACAGGTGAAAGAATTTTTCCAGCAGTTTCCGAGTTCGGAAATACAGGATAATGACCCAAAGTCCAAGGAGAGATTGTAAAGCCGGGAGCCAACTCACTTCTTCACAAGTGTTCTCGTGGGTCAGCACAGGAGAAGGGAGAGTCCCTGCTCTTTTGGTTCAGGAAGAGGAGAGGGGCTAAATGTACTCCACCCTCTTTTATACTGGTTAAAGTAGAACAACTTCCTTGCTGTTTAACACCCACAGCACAGGGTATTCATGCTATCATAATGTTTTCCTAAAAGCCAGAACAGTTTATGTTCTTCTTTCTCTGTATTTTTTGGTGGGGTTGCCCTTCTGGGAATGGGGAAGATCATATTTTTCTGCACACCTGAGTGTTTGCCTAGGTATATAGAAACCTTCCTTCTTTTTATGGGTGGTCTCATTGTGTTGTTTTTATGACTGGTATGGCAGACAGCCACAGAAGGAGCAAGGTGGGGACCCATAAGAACTCATGAAGTAAATAATTTGGAAATTTCTTTCTTCCTTGGCTCCACAAACCCCTACATATCCTTCTGGTAGTCTATAAACTGCTTCCCCCATCTCTTTGTCTCCCCTTCCCTTTAACTAACACTCAATTGTTGTCTGACTCTGGGGGCACACTCAGTCCGGATTAGATTTGGGAGCATCCCCCTTTTTTCTTTTGATTAATTTACAAAGTCATCATGTTCTAGAATTCTGTAGAAGGTCTTTCCTTCCCCACCCACCCCCAGCATATGTAAAAATCTCTCTTCTGTCAGTGGGTGACCAGGTTTTGATGCTTTCATGGCTGACATGAGCCACTGATTTTACTATTTGGTATAGTAATGTTTCCTGCCAACCTAGCAGTTCGAAAGCAAGAAATTGCAAGTAGTTAAATAGGTACCACTTCGGTGGGAAGGTAACAGCATTCCGTGCACCTTGGTGTTTAGTCATGCCGGCCACATGACCATGGAAACGTCTTCAGACAGCGCTGGCTCTTCGGCTTTGAAATGGGGATGAGCACCGCAACCCTAGAGTCGGACTCGACTGGCTTTCGAGCAAGGGAACCTTAACCTTTACTTTATAGTAATGTTAGTAATGAAAGCTGATGGCATTAGTTCCCTGTAACAGATATGCATGCAGACTGCAGGATACACCTCTTCCTATGAAGTCTAAAGAAATTTGTCCCTTACAGAATGGAATTATATATGTCAATCTGCAAAGAGTAGCCTAGCTTTTTAGCTCACTGGTGAGACATGCTATTACATGTGCTGCTGAACATAGGGGTTGAATATATGTCAGGAAAGATGACTGATGGTATGAGAAAGATGTTTTATGCTACTGATGAAATCTTCAGTGGGTGAAATACTTAAACATATACCCAGTTTTACATATGTATTATATAAAAAGATCCTTCACAAACAAAAACATAATTTGCTTTATAATAATTCCGTTGCAATAGTTGCACACAATTAATTTTTAAAAACCTGAAGCAATCTCAAAAACAATTAGTTAGGTCTGATGGCCCATAGTAGGAATGGATGGTCTTTCTTGAGATTAGAAAGTAAGGAGAAAATAATAAAAAGAAGAAGAGAGTATAACCGTATTGTGGATCGTATGTTAAATCATTTGTACATCGCAGCCAAAGTTTAGTTTTCATTACTTACATCTGCTTCTAATATTAAGTATCTCTGAATAAGTCTCTCAGAAGCAATGCTGTAGGTGCTGGTCTCTTGGTACACTCCATTTCCTTAAATTACAGTAAATCTGATAATCTGATAATGCCCCCAACCCTTCCTCATCAGTCTGTTCCCAATGGGTGGGCCATGGGCCAGCAGATATGGACACTTTCTACTTTCATGGCAGAAACAGCCAAGACAATTTATTATAGTATTCTAATCAGAATAACGAGGTTGAATATGTGACAGTCTCCAAAATCTTCAATGTGTTCTTTTAATTTAATCTCCACAGCAATGTAAATTTGAATAACAAAGTTTCATCCAAGAACATTCGAAAACAAAAATTCAGTGAAGGTTAACCATGCTGTGGAGCATATTCAATATTTATGGGATTTTAAAATTTTGTATCAAAATGGGGGGGTCTAAATGATCCATTAATCAAAGTATTTTTTTTAATCTTTGAGTTGCAGAATAAAAAAAGCAACTTAACTTCATCAGCATTTTTCCTGATTAATTCTTAAAAAGTGTCATCTATAAATTTTGCCTTCAATCTAATAATCCTTTCAGAAGACTTAACAATATCCCCAGTGATTTAGGTTTTATTATTATTATTATTGAGGGCTGAGAGCTCTTGGAGATACAATGACACAAATAGCTCAAGTGAACTGCGACACCTCTGTGGACAGTCTTCTCAGAGATGACAGTTCTGAAATACAATTATCAGTGTGATCTGCTTAAGAATTCATCATCAGTTCCTGCCTTCTGAAGACTTTAAAAAAAGAGAGAGAGACATACAAAGAAAAAGAGGTGATAAGAAGGCATCATTTTCTTCCAGCCTCATAACTGTAAATTGAAGAAAATTATTTTCTTTGCCTGCAGCTCATTGGCATATAGGAAGCATTATATTATAATTTCATAAGCATAAATCCTTTGAATAAATTTCAGAAGAATAACTGAATTAGAAATGCAAGTAAAGTATCTAAAAAACTTAACTGTACCAGGCTGCAAGGAAATGGATAGAAGTACAACTTACAAAAGGACATTTACTGTGAGGCTGTTGGTAGCTATAATGGAAAACTCCACCACCACCCCCTTCTAAGTGGATTATGCTGTGGTAAAATTTGAAGAAGGAATCTTAGCTGAATGTGTGACATCCTAAAAAAGACCCCTGCACCACCACCATCAGCCCTTTCCACAAAAAATCTTACTGTTGCTTTATTAGAGGACAGCAAAATAATTACATGATATATTTAATAATAACATTTTTTCCAACAACAATTTAGCAACAAATCAGATATTTACATAATCTGCTTACCAACTATTCATTTCAAATGTACACTATGGTACATATTCTATCAACCAAAGTGTATGATAAGGAATCAGTACATTAATAAAGACAACAGGTATGTGTGACATGTTAGTGGTCAATACCTTGACTGCTAGTGGCTTCCATATTCGAGATTCAAATTCATGAAACAACTGGAGTGACTTCAAGAAAATCATTACTTCTCAGGTAGACCTCTCTCACAGATTTATTGATAATATAAAGTTGCAAAGTAAGCAGCAACCAGATGAGCAAGGTGGGGCAAGATGGAGGGATCCCTGGCTGAGGTAGGCCCGAGGTCTGGATGCCTGCTAAGGAAAATAAGCAGGCTCATCTTCAAGACTTAAGGCCCTGCTTATAGTATTCTACAGCCAAGGACAATATGAATAAGATGTAGAGACTTGGCACACCTAATGAAACAGAGTGAGGTACTTTCATACACACTAAATAACGCACTTTCAATCCACTTTGCAACTGGATTTTACTGTGTGAAATGGCAAGATCCACTTGCAACCTGTCACTGAAGTGGACTGAAACTCAATTATTTAGCACGTATTGTCTGCCTTACTGCAAAGTGAGTTATGGAGCAGGATTTAGTTCTCTTCACCTGCATACTCCATTTTTGTTTAAAAATGGCTAGAGTGTCTGAGGGAAGTAAGAAAAACTCATGAACTGTGCCTGTTGTGTGTTATTTGTATAAAACCAGGTCATCCCCAGGTCTGAATTCTTACAGGGAGAGTCTTTTTAGTGAAGGGCATAGCTCCATTTGGACTGGGTGGAAAACAAAGAACTGACTGTTGGAAATGTGCTTCCCATTGAAGCCAATGGATAACAATAAACACTGGGAAAGGTTACTGGTATGAGGGAATGGATTGTCAGAAACACATCCTTGACACTGGGTTGTCAGAAAACATCCTTGACGCAGAGGTACCCAAGCCTATGGTCTGCAGTGCGCTAGGAGAACATTGGAGCTCAATCACAGGACTTCCATGTTGCTCATGTTTCTTCATGGAGAGTTAAAGTGGATAGCCCTGGTTCCATGGTTGGGGTCTTCTTGTCGTCCACTTCAAATTACCATTCTTTTCGCTGCCCTCCAAGTCCACATTCAGGCATCTTTTTGGCCCCACCAAGCATCCAAGAAGCTACAGAGTTCTACCATTTTCATTGCCTGCTGGCTGCCAGTGTACCTCTGCCTGCTTCACTTCCCCTTCTTTCTCTGAACTGCACCTTCTAAGACTTCTTAGATGGGTAGAAGCATGCTGTTCCCTTCTCTGGCCAATGCTTTAGCAGTTCCAGTTTTCATTTCCAGTTGATCTACCCAACTTTTATCAGAGACCCTGGGTTGCTTCACAGAGCTTCATCAGCTACAAGTAGAATGAAGAATCCAAAATGGTTATACCTATTACAAAAAGAATAAAACAAATAAAAAATGACTTGAAATTTCTGCACACATTCCTACTTGCAGGGGAGAATTAGCAGGTGAGCAGGGGTTGCTAAACCATATCACTTGCCCACTGTGTTTCTCTTAGATACACCGACAGCAGTTCCCCCTACCAATTGAGTCTACAAATACAGAAATAAATTTGCTTGAGGAAAACTGACCTGGTAAACTATCCAGTTTTGTCCACTAATCTTCCTTTGCAAGAAAAAAAAACTTCCGATCATTGCACTCCCTGCACACAGCATTTTTGAGAACACACATTTACTGACACAGTTCTTAGTAGCTAAATCAGATCGCCTAATATGTTTCTGCAACTTATTCATCAGTATTTTCTGATCTATATTTCCAAATACCATGGTTGGCAATTCCCCAGTGCTAATCGTCCACCAAGAATACTAAAATGATGTCTGCCCCACATCCTGGATGGAAGTCAGACTGATCTAGTCCATGAAGAAGTTATCATACAGCCTGAAAATGGGAGATTTAGGCTAAGTAATAATCATAAGGGTAATGAAATCTTAACAATCTGTTTCTTTAGGAAGAATAAGACAAAAGTCCAGTAGAACCTTGAAAGACTAAAAACATGTATTTTAATATGAATGTTCATGAATCATCACTTACTTTGTCAGATATCTGTGGAAATCAAACTGAGAATCCTTCTTATGGAGGAAGTTATGGGGGGGGGTGACTCAAAGAAGCTTATGTTGAAATAATTGTTTTTAGTCTTTAAGGTGCCACTGCACTTTTGCTTTATTTTGCTAAAACGAACTAACATAGTTGGTAGTGGAAAGTGCCATCAAGTCATAGCTTACTTATGGCTACACCTGTAGGCAAGAGATGTTCAGAGGTAGTTTGTCATTGTCTGACTCTGCATAGTGACCCCGGACTTGCTTCGTGGGCTCCCATCCAAATGCTAACCAGGGCCAACCCTACTTAATTTCCAGGATCTGATGAGATCAGGCTAGCCTGGGCCATCCGGGTCAGGGCAATATTAAGTGCCATCAAGTAGCAACCAATATGGCCACCCCTCATGGAGTTTGAAGGCAACAGGTGAGTAGAGGTGGTTTGCCATTGCCTTCCTCTGCAGAGCAACCCTGGAATTCCTTGGTGGGCTCCCATCCAAGTAACAAACATGGCCAACCTTTCTTAGCTTCCAAGGTATGACAAGGTCAGGCTACTCTGAGCTATTCAGGCTGTCCCAACACAGTTACACCTTTGCAGTCTCAAGGAAGGATCCAATTACTTCCTTTTCCAAAGACCTTGGCATCTCTGCTGTGAGATGCTTGAACTTGAGGGTGGGTAAATATCTTGATCAGAAGGCATGCAGCTTGAAGGCTAGAAGACATAACAGGCTGATCTGGTAGTACAAAGGAAGGACTTAGGCTGAGTTCAGACTGGCAGTTTGCCCCGATATAGGTTCGTGTGAGAAATGTTCACAGGCGGATTAAAGGGGCCGTTCACTCAGGCACATCTGTCCGGTGTTCCCCACCCGTACTCAACCCGTATTGTAGTGCTTGTCTCCCTGGTTTAAAAGATACCTGGTGAAAGTGGTAGCAAAAACAATGGAGTACTGGGAACAGCCCGTATTAATAATGTGCACCAGCTGTTCATGCTGACTGACCTCCTAGCCTCACTCTGGCACCAGGAAGGTGCAGGTGATTGCCTTGAAGAGGGGGTAGTGATGTCGCTGGATGTGCCCATGGCCCACAGCGGCCGGATCCTGCCCTATTTGCCACTGCGCCTAGGCATCTGCCATGAGGAAAATGCTGCTTACAGCCGCACCTCCGGGCCAACAGTGTGAACGCTCCCTCACACCTCCTCCCGGTATGCTCCCACATCAGTCCGCGCAGTGTGACCGGGAAAACCCGGAACAGTTTGTTCCAGCTCTTTAGTTCGTGCAGTGTGACCGGGGAAACCTGGAACAGTTTGTTCCGGCTCTTTTTTGCAATGTCTCCCTCCTGCTTCAAACTGCCAGTCTGAACTCAGCCTTAGTGTCCTTTATCAGTGACGTGGGAAGCAGGCAGCAGATCTGGTACCTTTATGTCAGCCAGTGGGAGAAATGGAATGGTGTGGTATGGTATGGCCTGATCTCGTCAGATCACAGAAACTAAGTAGGGTTGGTACTTGGATAGGGGGACACCAAGAAAGATTCTGCAGAGGAAAGCAATGGCCGACCACACCTGTGTATCTCACCTGGTTTGCAAGTCCCTTGCTGGGGTTGCCATAAGTCAGTTGTGACTTGGTGGCACATACATATAAATATCAGCCAGTGACACAAAACTGGTGTCAACTGACTTCCCCATCCAGGAGAAATTTAGGCTTTTGTGTGAATGCCCTAGATGGACATGTATGTAAATATTCTTTCTCCAGGTTAGCCCAAGAACTAGGGCACCAGTCACCCAGTTTTTCTTTTTTGCCCCTTCGTGTACTCATTACTTTTTCCTTTCACCAGCTGCTCACCTATCAGCTTTCCCCTTCCTCTTTCCTGTATGAGCAGGAGCCCACTCACCTACTTACCCTGATGCTCAATGCTATTATTTTCATGTGGCATCTTGCTAGGCAGCCCAGAATTGCTCAGATGTTTTTCTCTGATGGCAGCACATGCATAGACATCACTGTTAACTTTTTTTTTGGGGGGGGGTATTAATCCCCACCATTAACTTCATATTTTTCTGCAAGCCTGGGGAATTTGGTCTATGTGAGGGGGCATTCTATTGCGATTTATGCAATCTGAAGAGAAACCAGATTAAATACTATAATTATGAATCATTCTCTCCTTTAGTAGACATCCAAAACCCTTTAAACTTTAGACGGGCATTTGGCCTGTGAGTTGGTATTTTTAATTTAGTTTAGTTTAGTTTTGTATTGTTTCCCCAGTAATGCACCTTTATTGCATATGGTTGCATGTTTTTAGTATACTTTGCAATTTATACTTTTTCTAGAACTCTCTAGAATGGCAGTTCCATTGAAAAGATGTAAGAGGTATACTTTTATCCTTATACATCTGCAACCAAAAGAACTAGAAACTGAAAGCCGGGGTTTCAGTGGAATGAGTAGATTGTGGCAATAGATAATTGTAACATTATTATACTACAGCAATCTAGTAATTCTTGGTTTTAACAAACATAGGTAGAAAGGTGGATAATTAGAGGACAAAGTTGTGTGGATGCTCCAAAACAAGCTTCCATGTAGAAATAGCCATGGTTATTTGTGGTTTATAGAGATGATGGTTTTATGTGTTCTGTTATTTGTGCAAAGTTTTACAGTATGTGTACTGCTGACACTTATTTTGAGAAAGGCAGTGTAAGGATTTCAAGTTATATGTGTGTGTTTCTTTAAATGGTTGGTAAGTGTCTGTAGAACAAGGGGGGTGAAAGAGGGAGATGAGTGAGTGAGGTGACTGGTTGGTGACTGAGAGTGTGTGGGCAGAGCTAGGAAGTGTGTGTGTGTGTGTGTGGAGAAAGAGAAGGCAGAGTGTTCAGTTTGAAATTTGAAGTTTGATGTCTGAAGTCAGAAGTCAGCAGCTGTCAGTTGTGGCCACTCTACACAGAGTCTGAGAAGTAGTCTTCTAACTAGAATCATATAGAAGTGCTGTGAAAGGCATTAAGATTCTAAATGAGAAAGAAAAGGCATTAAGAGGGCATATTAGACAAAATCTAATATAGTCAAGTATTGTAAGAGTGTGAGGGGAAAAGCTGACAGAGACCTGAGTAAAAGGGAAAGATTCTACTAAGGAACTTAACAAAACATCTTATAACAACATGCTTCTTTTACCAATAAAGTTTTATCTTGCTTATTGTTAACTCACAGTCTTATCCTCAGAACCAGTTGAATGAAGGAGCCTTAGAGCTTGGGCACAATACTGTTGGAAAGGTTAATTAAAGACTTGAATTAAATTGCTGGTGGCAGTGATACTTTGAGTGAGAGAAAGAAACAACAAGAAATTTAAAACTACATCACACCTAACCACACAAAATAAGAGAGAGGTACCATCACAGGGGAGCTGTGGTGGCTCAAGTGGTTAAGATGCTGAACTGCAGACTGTGGAAGGTCAGTAGTTCAGCAGTTCGAGACCCACCTAACCACGCAAAATAAGAGAGAGGTACCATCACAGGAAATTTATACATATTTTCAAATAAAGACCCACTGCTTCCTCCTCTACTTGCCAGAGGCACCAACTTTGGCCCTAATACTGAAAGCCACATCGTATGTTCTAAGGATTCATAGAAAGATGAAGTATGAAAAGGCTCCTAGGTCTCTTCCAAAGAGAGGAGATTCTCCCATCCTCCCCTGATGTAGTGACAGAACAAGCATCTCTTCCTTTTTGATGAAACTGAGGAGGAAGCAACAAGCACAAATCACTCACGCTGCCTTTTTTGCTGCTTCTTTGAAACATTCAAGGTATCTGACAGACTCAAAAATGATAAAGATAAGTGGTAACTTGCAAGAAAGAAAACATAACCTCTCCTTTTTGGCAAAAGGAAGAAAAGTCAACACCTACTGCTCTGACTATCACTTTCTTAGAGAGAGAGAGAGAGAGAGAGAGAGTTTAGCCCATAAGGCTTAATATATAGACAGGACAGAAAACTCCTTTCTATGCTGTAATTAGAGGGAATTGTCAAACTTACAGGGAATGGATGGCTCATCAACCTTGTTGTATCCACTGCCTAGGGCAAAAGTGCAGATTTTGATACAAGGTGTGCTCCTTCACATAAGCATTGTGTATTCACAACTGTGAACACTGTCACTTCCCCCCCCCCAATCAATTTAATCCGATGCAATTTGTCTCCACTTTTCTGTGCAGCATTTGTTTACCTACTCATCAAGACCGACACAGGCCAATTAGTGTAGTATAATTGTTTAACCTAGTCAGTATAAGCCTGTACTGGATAGTGTGAGCTGCTTCTTGGGGTGGGGGGAAGGGTGGCAAGAGAAAGAAATGAATGAACATTAATAGGCCTTTCAGTGGTGCAAGATTCTTGAAGAGTCATTGACATAATACACTGAACTCACAAGTCCCGCTGATATGCCATCAGCCTTTTATTCCTTGTTCACTGTCACCACAATCACGATATGATCAATTTCCTAAAGCAGATTCTTAAGCTCCAAAGCACTTGGCAGCATTATCTCCCCTTGGGGATGTCCCTTGAGAGAAAATGTCGACTGCAACCATGGAAATAAGAGACCCAAGGAGATGCTATGCAGGTGTCTTTTGGCCAGCTACACAACATTAGTTGTGTTCGATAGTTCCATTTCATTTCAAGGAGGTCCACCTTCTGTCCCCACACAAAGTAATACTGCACACCAGTTGTGCACGGTAAGAAGGATGAGGTAATCCTATATTTTAAACACATTACACAACTGTAACAACAAGAGTATCAGAACAATTAAACTTCAGTTATACAATCTTGCCAAAGGGATATGTATAGAATGCACCAAAGGCCCACCTACTCAATGTTACTTTGCATTGGGACTCATTTCCTAATTCTCTCTGGAATCCTTCATGCCTTTCTCACCTTTTTAAAAACTCTATTCATTCCCCTTTCCTTGCAGCTCTTTTTGAACCCAGCTGTTCATCACTCACCATTCTATGACTCTTTCCATTTTTTCCCTTCATACCTGATGTTTCCCCACCTGCCTTCATTGATGGTCCCCTAATCTGACAAAAACAGCTTGCCAAGCCACCTGTGAAAACAGGAACCGGGGGAGACACCTCACAATTTAATGCCTGACGACTCCTCAGAAGCAGCCTCCTGACTAATGCTCTGCCTTTCCAGAGACCAACTTAGTTCTGTGTGACTACTTTGACATGGATCTATGGAAGAGGCAGTGAGCATCTGCTTACACGTATCCCATCGTATTTAGTTTTCCGCACTAAATGCACTCTCCAAATGTTCCTAGTAACTAATCCACCCCTGTTCACTTTCTGATCTCCTCCTGCTGCTAGGTATATTCCATCAGGCACATCTAGACCTTTCCTTTTGAACTCTCTTTTAAAAATTAATCAAAGCAGACAAAAATAATATCAAATGACAATGGAGCTCTAGGAAGGGGGAAAATAGAAACAGGTTGAACACACTTAGTAGGGAGCAAGTTCAATTGACCTCAGTGGAATTTATTTCTGAGTGTACATGCTTAGTATTACACTGATAATGTACCTCTTACAGTTAAGTTTGACATCCACAGCAAAGAATACACAAGTAGCTGCCAAATTACTTGACATGACCTCTGTTTACAGCAGGTTTTTGCTACAGACACAATCAAATAGTCACTTCAGGTGAAAGACCTTATGTAAAAGACAACAGCCATTGGATGATCTTCAAAAATGGACTGGCCAACACAGACACTGACCAGGAAAGCCTATGGAGCACCCAGCTTTTGAGCACTACTCAGGAGCTGGCTTCTTAGTGTCACCTTCAGGTATTCGCATTTGCCACCATCAATACACAGGGACTCAGATGTAAATTTGTCTAAGGACAAGGTGGGTATCCTTTGCAATTATAATACTCTGTCGCAACTCAAGATTGGTATGTGTAGACAGATGGGTGAGTGCCTGAGAAATGTAGAAAGCTTGGTTATTATCAAATTAAACACCAAGCAAACGTATGGCTGCAAACTACTGCAAAACATCTTTGCATGAGCCAAGAAAAGCTAGTGATTTTTCTTACTAGAGTAAAAGCCAGTTTCAGGTCCCTTGAGCTTTCCTGGGCCCAGGAGGGAAAGTGTGTTCTTCCATGGTTTGCCATAGTACCCCCCTGACCATGTATGGCAGAAGCAGGAAGTATTTTAAAATGAAAGGAAAATCAGACAAGAGGAAGAAAATACCTTTTCTGTCTTCCTTTCCCCTCTTTTTCTTTCTTCTTTAAAAATCATGGCGATGTTGTGATTAACTTGCATTCTACAGCATAGTTGATGTGACAGTCAACCAAATTAATCCCATTATGCAAAATCCAGTTCACTAGTGGTTTTGCCTCTCTCTCCCCCTTTTCTTTTTGCAAAATTATGTCAATTTCCCCATAAATTGGAAAGACCATGTCAGCTTTCTGTATTGCAAGCAGACACTACACAGTGCTGTACGTCTATATTCCTTTAATGCAGAAAGATACAAATTTTAGCTCAGTGGCACAAATTAAGATTCATAACTTTTATGCTGATTCTTCTGTTTACATGCAGCTCATATGAGAATTACCATTAGGTTTTGCATTCATTTTAATTCTCGTTTCTTCCATTGTTCCAGCTACATGGAGAAAAGGGGATTTAAAGCATTGTGCACAGACACCTTAAATAATTATCATTTAATTATTTTAGTAATGAAAACACACTTGTACGCACAAAAATCATAGAGAAGAAATTCAGAGTATAATTTTTTTGTGTAGAGTGTAGTGTCAAGAGAGTGAACAGCTATAGGCATTCTCCCCACCCCCTGTATCCTTCTCCCTACATTGTTATTTTTGTTGTTTGATTTGGTTCTTCTGTAGGTGACCAAAGCTGCATTCGTTGCATCCAGCTAACCTGTCAAATTAAAACTTTTTTTTCAGGGTACTGGTCAAATGTGATGTGGAGGTTTAAAGCCCTTTAGCCTTGGGGGCACTATGTGTCAACAGGCAAGACAGAAGTCTTTTTTTGTAAAGAGAATATTAAATGTTATGTTGGAGAATATGAACACTGTTAATGGGGTGATTAGATGAATTTGAGTATTGTACACTGAAATCCCACCTCCAAAATTATACAGTTTGGAAATTATACATTTTGGAATACATATCTTGACGAGATATTCTTAAACTGGGGTGAAATATTTGATGAACTGTAATCACTGCAGATGATTATCCTATTTTGTTTCTCTTTTTTTCTCTCTCCAGTCAACCTCCAGAGAACTCTGCATACTGGACAACAATATTCCTTGCAGGAATTGTGTGTGCTTTCTGAAAGTGCACCAAAAATAAACACAATTTCATACTGGTAATTTTTGCCTTAAAAATCCTGTGGAACTGCTGATCGTGCACTTGCTTAGACAATAAATGGTTCATCTACAATGGCTGGAGGTGTCATCAGCAAAGATGCAAACAAAGGCAGAAGGTGTTCTCTAGTGGCAGCTGATGTGTCACATGAAATGTATTATGACTCTTGTATAATAGAGCAGTTTTGTGATGTTACCAGCAATGCACCAGTAAATTTATCTATCAGGCACAAGTGGCCTCATAGCAAAAAGGATAAGGATGAATGGGATGTCCAACAGATCACAGAATTCATTGAGTGCCATCAAAATGAATTTGATAGAGGCAGGGAAGAAAGAAGACTTCAAAATGTATCCATTGCAGCATCCCCCAGTTAAGTCAGATTTGTTGCATATCCAGCAAATTGGTGAGGATAAGTGCAACTCATTTTGGGTATAAATCTTGAAAAATGGATAAAATACCACATTGATTCTATCTGCCAAACTATTCCAAAATATTCAAGAGCATTATAGCCACACATAGAACACTTTCACTTCCAGATACTCACATAATAGATCTTACTCTGAGTTTTCAAAGGTTGATCAAACTGGCACAACGGAGAGTATCCAATTTGAAGAAACTTTTCCATTTTGAGTTGTTTAGAATATTCTTTTGTCATAACCTATACAGATGGCTCGTGGAAGAAACCTGTCAAGTCACAGCTGTTGAAAGCATTAGAGGAGCACTATTGTGCTGCTACTAGTAACTTACTTAATCAATAATAAAACTACTTGCACTGTTGATGGTATGGCTGCATTTCTCAATGTGATTGTAAACCATTCCAAATCAGATTGACAGTATTATAATACTGGTCAGAAATAATTTGTTGATCAAGAATGATGGAAGCTAAGAAAGAGCAAGAGTTGAGAGTTACGGGGCCATCTACTCTACCACCAGTTGATTGGTACCAATTCTTCTCATCCAAACATAATAAATCTTTGAAAACACATTTGCTGTCTGAAACTTGGATTGTAATGAGTAATGTTTCCTCTCTGAACACATTTATCACTTGTGCTAAGTGGTGGATTTATTGACAGGAAATGATATGTTTCTATTTTGACAGAGACCATTGCAGAACTTACCAATATTTATTGTTGTGATAAGATGGCAGATACATGGATGCTGGCCCACACTCAGCATGCTATGCAGGTTCACTACACATCAAAAAAAAAAAACACCTGTTCAGTCTCCTGACACTGATTTACTAATACCCAGGTTGATTTTCTCCCTGACTTTTTGGCAAATGGATCTATGTTGCTTTTGGTTTTCAGCGGGATCAAGAAAATGCCAACACTATTGATACAATGGGAGGCTGAGATCCAAAGCAGACATGGTGGAGACGAGCAAGGATCCATGTTGTCTTCCAGTTTAATAGTGTGCATGCAGACTCCCTTTGGATCAGGGCCATGTGGGAGGGTATTTAACTTGTTCCTGCTTAGTTTCATTTATTCAAAACTGGGCTTCACGTGCCATTATTGGCATTTTGCAGTGGGGGAGACAGGTTTAAAATGACGTTCCCCCTTTAAAATCACTAGCAATACCCCCTGTCTTAGTTATCAAAGGTGAGCAGGGATTGAAAGGATAAATCTCAATTTCCTTCCTGTGTGGCTCAGTTACAAGTTTCCTTCCTGTGTGGCTCAGTTACTGTGTGGCTCAGTTATACAAGAGTGTATAAGCAGATAATATACCTCTAGCAGACTATGATCTCTGTCATGTCTGTTTTGTCCCCGAGTGTGACGCATTGTATTGTACCAGCTTTATACATTCTTAAAAAGTGCAACACAAGCCAGAGAGAAAACTGATTCAGCTGGCCATTCTGCAACATGGTGAACCACAGTTCTTCAAAACTCTGGGTGATGTCAATGTTTCAGTACAAATGAAGCAACAGACAGAAACATTTGCAGCCAACATTCTGAATCCCTTCAACAACTGCTCAGTTTTGCATGAGCATCAGTCCAAGAAATACCATCAAAGTGCACAACTCGATCCAAGCTGTCTCCAATCAATGGCCAATAGTTTTCAGCACCATATCTTCGGAACAAACCTGGATGACCAGCTGTTGAAAGATGCTGCCTCACTCTCCACAACCATTTGATTTGCTGCTTAACCACAGTTACCACCTGAATGAGGTGCAGCAATGAAAGACACATTGATGGCTCCCAGTTCATGACCACTTGACCTCCATGATGGATGAGTATACAAAAAGTCTAAACTGATTAAGTATATTTGTTTCAGAAATAATGTCCAATGCTGCTTAGTCTGTGCCTACCTAATTGAAGATTATCATAATCTGATGCAATTTACATATGTCAACGAAATGGCTCGATCCAAAAATTCTGGTGGTAATTTTCTTAAGGTGACTTTAAAAACTGCTCTTACTTATAAGGTGGCTAGATAATCTACAGCTGTTAAAATACTGGTGAAGACCTCAGCTTTCAGTCAGTTGTTCCTCCCAGGCTCTGCCATCATTAGTTCCAGAGCTTTTGACATCAGAAGTGGCAAGGGGAACCTTTTAGTCACCATTTTGAATTAGTGCACTCAACTTGAGATCTGACCATAATGTAAAAAATGGAATCCATAAAACAAGAATCAGAAACAACTTGCTTTGGTATAATTTTGGCACATCCTATGCTAGCTCCTGGGCTAATAAGAAGTAAGGATAAAAAATGCTGTTTATGTTATTTGAACAATAATGGAAATTTACTGGTGTTTACATCCCTCTTTAAAGTTAATATGAATCAATCAATCAATAATTTTCTCTGACATGAAGTTTTTCCAGTTATTCTTTCCACATGTACAAGCATGAGAGAGACAAAAAATAGTTTCAGGAAACATATATATTTCAATTTCCATTTTCCGTACAAACGGAAGCTACATATCCCGATTTGCCATGTAGGGCACTGCAGAAGGGGAAAGGGAAATCTATGACAATATACATGTCAATGTTGAGTCTCCAGTTTTCTCCATTAATGTCCAAAACAACAGAAATTTCCATCACATAAGGATTCATGTAGCAATTTACTACAGTTGAACAATCAGCCAGTTTGGAACACTGAATATTTCCACGTGCACATTAAACCCACAATGTATTGGCTGCTATTTGCTTGAGACTCTAAACATGAATTCTGCCAGCAATCACATTATCATGCCAGACAAGATGCAAACCTGAACCATATGGATGGGGAAAGAGATCCTTTTTCTTCCATCCTGCTGCTTCCATTCCCTTTTGCTCATTGTATCCTCTCCATTTTAAACGGACTGACTATTTCCACATGGCATCAGGAGGTGGGGGCAAGCGGGAGCTGTTTGGGAAAGAAAGTGTTTCCTTTTTAGATAAGAAAAACTGTGAACAATAACATACCCACAGTTTCCTCATCAAACATAAGGCTTTGCAAAAAGTTGTAATAAAATAAATGGAAAACATTTCAAAATCTGTGCTGCAGATTTCACCAAAATTACACAGAGCTGCAGATGCCCTCTGCCTCAGGGAATGACTGGTGTATATGCTTTTCGAGGCCTTGATAATGGGGGTGCTTCCAATCAGCAAGGGGAAAAAATATTTTTTCCATGTTAATGCTATGCCAGGGTAGCCCTGCTTTCTGCTAATTGTATATTTATAGTTCTCTTGCAACGGACACTGTATAACCTCTCAGTTCCTGCCTCTTACCATTGTTGATGCTGCTGTAAAGAAGGAGAGTTTCCTTTCTTTTCAAAATGCACCAGTGTTGGAATAAGAGAGTGCATGCACGGCCCTCTGGAAAAACAAATCCATCCATGAGTCTTCCAGTGCCAATCTAAGAGGCATTTGGGAGACTTGAGGACATCATGAACACACACGAACACATATTTATAAAAAGAACTTGATTCAGCTTCAATATATAAATAAGTTATTAAAACTACACATCCTAGTTTTTCAACTGGCTTTCATGCATATTGGTTTCAATTAGACACATATTTTTGCTTGTAACTTTGTATACCTTCACTCAAGGGATCCTCCTTGCCAAATAGAAGAAAATACCTCAATTTTATAAGCAACTCAAATTCTTGCTTTCGGACTGAGCACTGGGAGGGCTTTGGTCATCCAAGAGAGCCAAAGATGGGCACAAATAATAACAAAATGGGGATTTTTGTTTATTCAAGTATACTGATTCCCATGCTTACAAAAAGCATGGGTGTATCTATTTTTTTTTTAAAAGAGAAGAGTTTAACTTGACCCATAAAAACCAAAAACCAGGAGTCAAGGATGGTAGCCGCCTGTGCTATTGGCAGCAGTAGTATGGCTCCATTCACTACATCATAGGAAAGAGTTAGGAGGCTCAGAATCAGACAAATCAAGCCATTTGGCCATAGGGTGGCCAACTTCCAAGTGGGGCCTAGAGATCTCCCATAACTACAACTGATCTCCAAACAACAGAGATCAGATCCCCTGTGGGAAATGGCTGCTTCAAAGGCTATACTGTATGGTATTATACCTTGTTCAGCTGCCTCCCCAAACTCATCCTCCTAGGGTTCCCAGACCCCCAGTTTGGGTGGGGGATCCCCCGATTTCCAGGGCTTCTGCCGGCTAGCTGGTTGGCAGGGGAAGCCCCAGCCCTGAACAGCATTGTCATGCAGTGATGTCCCCGATGCAATGATGTCACGCAGAAGTTACATCATCATGTTGGTGAAGCGGCACAGTGATGCTCTGCTTGTTGGGCAAAACTCTATGGTTTGAGCCCAATTTTAACCATAGAGTTTGCCCAAAAAGCAGAGCGTTGCCACGCAATGTCACTGATGCAATGGTGTCACTTCTGCATGATGTCATTGCATTGGGGACAATGCTGTTCACTCCCAGACTGCCCCCCCCAAATACCCCCACTGGCGTGATGATAGTGCCTGGCAACCCTACATCCTCCCCAGGTTCCACCTCCAAAATCTCCAAGAATTTCCATATTTTATTTGGCCATCATATCAACACAAGCATTTTGACAGCATGCAGAAGCCATTCCTCAGCCTCGGTCTGGCCTGACTTGCTAAGAAACAGAGAACTCTGGTGCTAAAACACTGTGGAGTGTTAACAGCCACAACAGGGCTGAGAATAAATTAATAGGCATCAGTATCTTCAAGCAGAGTGGATTACTGGGAGGAAGCAAAACATTAAAATCCTTCCTTTCTAGCCGAGGAGGAAGCCTGCTCCTAGGATCAACACGGGATCCAAAGATCTGTGTTCATTTACACAAATGGAAATTTCCCAGGTGGAGGAAGATGGAGCTTCTGTGTGCACTGAAGCCACCATAGAGCTGTGAACAACAACAAAAAAAACCACTGTTTTTCTTTTTCAGCTAAATTCATTTTTATTTATAAAAAGAACTTGATTCAGCTTCAATATATAAATAAGTTATTAAAACTACACATCCTAGTTTTTCAACTGGCTTTCATGCATATTGGTTTCAATTAGACACATATTTTTGCTTGTAACTTTGTATACCTTCACTCAAGGGATCCTCCTTGCCAAATAGAAGAAAATACCTCAATTTTATAAGCAACTCAAATTCTTGCTTTCGGACTGAGCACTGGGAGGGCTTTGGTCATCCAAGAGAGCCAAAGATGGGCACAAATAATAACAAAATGGGGATTTTTGTTTATTCAAGTATACTGATTCCCATGCTTACAAAAAGCATGGGTGTATCTATTTTTTTTTTAAAAGAGAAGAGTTTAACTTGACCCATAAAAACCAAAAACCAGGAGTCAAGGATGGTAGCCACCCCCCAAACTGGAGTTCTTAATTCAAATAAGTTTTTTAAAAGACAAAATGGATCAATTAGGGATGAAACTGGCATATTTTTACTAAGTGATGCCAAGAGATAAAAAAGCCAGAGTGGTGTAGTGGTTAAGAGTGACGGACTCTAATCTGAAGAACTGGCTTTGATTCCCCACTCCTCCACATGAAGTCTGCTGGGTGATTTTGGACTGGTCACAGTTCTCTCAGATGTCTGTTGTGGTGAGAGAAAGGGAAAGGCAATTGTAAGCCACTTTGAGACTCCTTAAGATAGAGAAAAGTGGAGTATAAAAACCTATTATTATTATTTCAGTTGGGGGTGGTGGAGCAAGGCTGGGAAACTAAGTCTAAGGGCTAAACTAGACATTGTGGTCTGATTGGTGGATGCCGCCCCCCAAACTGGAGTTCTTAATTCAAAGAAGTTTTTTAAAAGACAAAATGGATTAATTAGGGATGAAACTGGCATATTTTTACCAAGTGATGCCAGGTAATAAAAAAGCCAGAGTGGTGTAGTGGTTAAGAGTGACGGACTCTAATCTGAAGAACTGGCTTTGATTCCCCACTCCTCCACATGAAGTCTGCTGGGTGATTTTGGACTGGTCACAGTTCTCTCAGATGTCTGTTGTGGTGAGAGAAAGGGAAAGGCAATTGTAAGCCACTTTGAGACTCCTTAAGATAGAGAAAAGTGGAGTATAAAAACCTATTATTATTATTTCAGTTGGGGGTGGTGGAGCAAGGCTGGGAAACTAAGTCTAAGGGCTAAACTAGACATTGTGGTCTGATTGGTGGATGCCAACACCATTTTAGAAAAGAGTTTAACCATTTAAAAATGCCATGGAGCTCCAGTGCAACAGGAGCAGGCCATCTTGTTTTACCCCCTGATGGAAAACAGCCGGAGAGCTGTTTCAGCATTTTAAAAGGTACATGGTGGAGGGACAAGATTGCTTGGTCCTGCTGTTTCATGGGCCCTATCAGGATTGAGCCCTCACGGCATTTTTAAATGGATGCCATAATGTCTACTTTGGCCCTAAAAGGCTTGGAACTTGGGCTAGCTGGGTCAATCCCTCATGCTAGAACAGAGGCATCTAAAGGGATCCTTCTGCCAGACATGCTATTTTCTTTACAGTATATGTGAAAAGAAGGCCTTATGCAAATACCCTACGATTCCACCATCTCATTTAGTTTGATCCTTAGTTCAAGTAAAAGGAAGTTGCCTATTCTTTTCTCTGCCAGAGCTAATAGCAGCTGGGACTGGTGGCACAGAATGCATACAATTGCAGTGGACACTTTAAATAAGCATAATAAACCAGGCTTGAAAAGAAATGGGAGGGTAACAGAGCAAACATTTATATTTAGTGGTTTGGAATGAACATCCACTATATTTTCAGGAATACCTTTCCAGTCCAGTTTCCAAGGCTAGCCAACATCAACTTATCAGCCTGGTTAATATCTCATTTACAACTGGAGATCAATAGCTTGATGTGGGCCTACATGTGTTGGTTTTTATGCATGTGGACCCTATTCACATTTATTTATTTATTTATCTATCTAATTTATACCCAACACTCCCCACCGGAGCAGGCTCAGGGCAGCTTACATAAAGGATTAAAACACATAAATAACAATTATAAACAATGATAAAACCTTCTAAAACAGTCCGGTATTGTAAAGTGCTAGTGAACATTAAATCTAATATTAATAATGTTGCTTAGAGATGGTGGCAACAATCATGTTGGTGTATACGATGGTCTATCCTAGTGATCAGCTCATTGATCTATTTCTTTATGTGGCAGGCACAGACTGTTGATAGTAGCTCCAAGGATCAGGGCTCTATACCTTTCAGTTATTGGGGGTGGCTCCTTGGTTGAAGGCCTGGTGGAAGAGCTCCATCTTGCAGGCCCTGCAGAATGTCCCACAGTGTTGAAAGGGGGAAAGGTCCCTTACCCCACCATTCAAGGAACAAGATTGGGAAACTATAATTTGATCCAAATCTAAATGTCCATGGCCAAAAGAGGTAGAATGTATCATTAATTGATTATTAAAATATATTCAGAAGAACATTCAAGGGAACACTGTAGTGGATAATTATATAATAAGCACCTCTTATTACTATACATACTGTGCAAAATAAAACTGGTAACGTTAAGATTGTATTCACACATAGCGTTGGGTCCCCTCTAAGCTGTACAGTCTTGTGAGCAAAAATTCTACTTCATGAGCTACTAGCATTAAAGTTTTGAGCAAGCAATTTGTCTACTGCATAAATTAGTTTGCTCTGGAGCCATCCTTCCTGAGCTAAGGCAAAAATGTGTGAGCCAGAGGCTAAAAAACTGTGAGCTAGCTCACACTAACTCAGCTTAGAGGGAACACTGGGAGGTAATTTCCACTTATGGAAGGTGTTTCCTTCACAACTTCAGGATTTGTTCACCTCTTCTGCTACTGAAGGCCAAACCAATTCCCAAAATGCTGCTCTTGGGTGACAGGGACTGTGCGTGCGTGTGTATGCGTACACACACACACACACACACACACACAGGAGCAGCATGACAGACATGCTGGAGATCTGGAATAGGGAGGAGGAATTCGTGGAAATCACCCATTCCCTGTTAGTGGAAATTTACCACAGGATACAAGCCAGTTATTAGAACTGGTACAAGGAAAGCATGCCCCTATGAGGAAGAGAGGATTTGGAAATTAGTGAGAAGCATTTCCACTAATGGAAGGTGTTTCCTTCACAACTTCAGGATTTGTTCACCTCTTCTGCTACTGAAGGCCAAACCAATTCCCAAAATGCTGCTCTTGGGTGACAGGAACTGTGCATGCGTGTGCGTGCATACACACACACACACACAGGAGCAGCATGACAGACATGCTGGAGATCTGGAATAGGGAGGAGGAATTCGTGGAAATCACCCATTCCCTGTTAGTGGAAATTTACCACAGGATACAAGCCAGTTATTAGAACTGGTACAAGGAAAGCATGCCCCTATGAGGAAGAGAGGATTTGGAAAAATCCCCCGCGATCCCCCCCGAATCTACCTCTGGTGAGAAGAATTCTGTAGAACCAAGAGCCAAGAAATCATCAACAAGAAGGACATATGTAGGGTACCAAGGCCTGACATGCATGACTACTGGAAGATCTTGCACAGTCTCAGTTTTGTCCCTGGAATTTCAGTGGGGCATCCATGCATTCAGCCATATCTTTTTTTAAAAAAACCAACCATATTTACTATGTCATAGTCTTCTATGTAAATTAAAAGGTTTCTTTATATGCACTAGCAACCATGGAAATCTGAGCATGTCATTTTAAACCTGGCAGCAAATTGCCATGGTAACACACTAATTTGTGAATTTTTAATAGTTTTAAATTATATATTATTAAAGTTTTGGAAATTTAGGTTCTACACTTTTAATATTGTTAATTTTTACCTCTTGGGGTCTGCACTTAAAAACTTTGGAATTTATTGTCTCATGTTCTCTCTGCTTGGTAACTTACCATGGTCTCTGGCTAAAAACATAAAACCTTCTGCTTCTGATAATACTAAAAAAGAGGAAAGTTGTTAGATACACAAAATCATGCATCCTTGGGCACCTGTATGACAAAATTCCAATGGCAAAGTACATGTATATCCAGGTAATACATCATTTAACCATATGCAAATATAGATATGAACGCTCTCACATATACACACACATACTGTGCCTTCCTCAAATGACTTGCAGCTGAATTTGAAAAACAAGCGAAGCATGTCTCAGACTTGGGAGATATGCCTAAAAACCACGAAAAAAATTATTTTTACATTCCCTGCCAGATATTGCAGTGCTACAAGGCTATATGTAGATAGGGAATAATGCTCAGCTTATCATGTCAATGATAGATTCCTCCGTGCCACTTAAGATATAAATCATTAATTCAAATCATAAATTTTCTGTTTACACTACAAGAAAAAAAATCACTCCCAACTCAGTGGAACATGAAAAGCCTTGGCACATAAAGCCCCAGTTGCTAACAACTGTGTTTCGCACTGAGCTAGAGATCCCATTTCATACAGGATAAGAGTACGTGTGTGTCAGAAGCACGTTTTTTTCCAGTGGACCAGTCCGGAAAAAACACAACGCTTTTAAAGACAAAATACACAAACAACCACACAGTGATCAGAGGCAGCTGAAGACATTTTGCTGCCTGCAACAGAAAGCCCAATGACAACCAGCAATTGTGACATAAAAATGTAAACTGAGTATCTGGAAGTATGCTGTGCTTTAGTGGTATCCTGAAATCTCCCACCTGAGGCAAGCTACCTCTCTGTCTGTTTGGGAGAGGTGCTTCAAGTGAACCAAATGGAGATGATCAATCTTAAGTGCCCTTTGAGATGGAGGAGATGTAATTTCCCTACTTAGAAGGTCTGAAAAGTCCAGCTGGTCATGACACAGCTGAATTTGCCTGCCAACTGGCTCCCTATCTGTCTCTGGAGGTAATTCACTCAACAGTCACCTTGAGACTGGACTGTTGTAGTGCACTCTAGACTGGGCTACCTTTGAAGACTCTTCAGAAGCTACAAGTGATCCACAACATTGTTGACAGGAGTGTCCTGGTCAGCGCATATAACACCTATGCTATGGCAGCTGCACGGGCTCCCAATTAGTTTCTGGTGCTGATTCAAAGTATTAGTACTGATTTTTAAAGCCCTAAACAGCCTGGGACCCTCATATCTTCAGGACCACCTCTCCCGGCATCATCCTCTCTATCTTCTTCAATCTTCATCTTGGAATTTATTGAGGATTCCTGGTCCACAAACTGCCTGCCTTGTGTCAACAAGGGCGAGGGCCTTCCAACAGTGGCCCCCAACCTGTGGAAACAGCTTCCTGAAGAGGTGCGTGCCTTGTGGGACCTCCCTGGGTTCCTCAGGGCATGCAAGGGCTGCTGTTTTTCAGGTGGCCTTTGAGTGATTGTGATCCACCAGGCAGCTGGTATATTTCAGCTGTGTCTTCGTCATCCACACATTCTACCCTGCTTGATAGTGAATAGATTTTAATAGGTCTAGATTTTTAACTGTTTTATATTTTAAAGATTTATTGTCTCTTTGTATGGTTTTTATTGGTGTATTTTAAATGCTGTTAGCAGCCCCAAGTCCTGTTTGGGATGGAAGGAGCGGGATATAAATTAGATAGATGATGATGATGATGATAGGCAGACAGACAGACACACACAGAGAGACAAAATGAGCTGAGGACTAGGTTTGCCCTAACATCTGGGTCCACAGATCGGGGGTGAACAGAGAATAAGCATGAATCTCTGATGGTGGTAAGGGTTCTCCTGTGCATAACCAGCTAGAGATACTTAAGAAAGGATAGCTGCAGCAATAGCCTTTTGAATTCTAGTAGATTGTCAGCACTCAGGTCTATGCTAACAATAAGATTTCCACTACTGTCAATACTGAAAGAGTGGTTTTTTTTTAATGCACCTCTGGATTACTCTTTGTATTGCATGAATATATTACACTATAACACGAATGATTAAATCTTTTTGCCTTGGCATGTTTACTTATCTACTTTCATCTCTTGTTCTTAGACCAAGGTCTTGAACAATAAAACTGTAAAACTTAAATGAAACCCGTGTCTAAAAACACCTCCCTTCGACACTTGTATGCAGCCTCTAGAAATTGAGCAACAAAGTAAGGACAGTTGGAATCAGAATCCTCTAAGAGGAATTGAACCTTTTGCTTTAATGTTGCTAGAGGAAGCATAGTCCATTTATCAAGGCATGGCATAATCCATTTTAGCCTAAACTGGAGCACATAATTACATTGCAGGAGAATATGTAGAAGAGAGTGCACTGACTGGAGGGGGCAGGGACATAACCGATCTAAAAAGGGATCCTTAGCAGACGACCCAGCAATACCATTGAAAAGGGGCAGTTGAATCATGAATGCATAAAGGTCCTGCATAACTTTGGGCTAACCAAGGAGTCTAGATAAGAAGGGAGTTTACCCTTAAATGGAAGGCCCAAGGCAAGTGGAGAATATGTCTTCCAAGCATCAAAATGGGTATAGCTTTAACCTCTGGCATAAATCCACTTTAAGATTTACAAGAGATAACTTCTGTTCAAAAAGCTCAACCAGGGACCTTATATAAGAGCTCCTGAGAGTTAGGTTTACCAAGCTACCTTCAGGCATAGGCATAGACTATGGGGGAGGCTTGGGCCCCCAGGGCAACCAGTGCCAGTGCCAGCCAATACTGAGTGCAAAACTTTCCTGCTGCTTCCTCCTTCCTTCTAGCATCGCAGGTCATTCCCCAGCCTCTCCTATTTCCTCCTTGGGAGAGAACAGAAAGAAAGGGCTCCACCCCCTCCTCCTCTAATTTGATAACATTCCTTACAACAGGAAGAGAAGATCTCTTGCAGCGGGATCCATCAGGTTTTTGGTTGTATTTTTGCACGCTTTAAGTTAATAACTAACATTTTTGATATCCAGAACATTGTTATGCCAATAAAGGTTTGTTGTGTTGTGATATCCAGAACATATCAGTCCTTGAATATGTTTGGTGTCTGTCAGAAAAGAAAGTATAGTCCTTAACCCTGACTGTCTCCACCCACTTTTAATGTAGCAATAGTCAGACTGCAAAGCCTCTGTTGGGCCCAACATACTTACTGGGCTCCAATTTACATTTTGGGGGAAAGTATGTCTGTATTTTATTTTATTTGGGTCTATATATCCTTTATTGAGAACAGTTTTTTTCCCCCATGGTGGGGGGGGCTGCTTCAACGACTCCTAAGCTCTTCTTTCAATTTCAGTTTCATTTTAAATGGTAAGCCCATCTGCATGAACAAGATTGGGAGGGGGACATGCAGATCAGAGGCCTTTTAAGATGTCCTTTTGCCCTGTATGCAGCCCAGAAAGTACATTGGCAAGAAATGTGCACTCTGTACAAGTTCATGCTCTTCATTTTGCTGTTACTTAAAATGGTGTGGCACAGTTTCAAAGGGACAACTAACTGGGATGTATAAAAGGAATGACAGGATTGCCCACTGGAAACAATGGGAGAGGCTTGAAGGCCCATTGGAGATCATGGGAGGGAGGACTGCCAATTGACTTCTATGAGCTCCACTAAAATACACTGCAGCACAAAAAAAGTTGCAAAGAAAATGTGGAATGTTTTTTCCATTAAGGTCTTTAGGCCCAGATAGGCTACTCTGGGATTGGAATGATAGTCCCCAGAGTGGAATGATGATCTGTGCTGTGGGACTGGAATGACAGGTCACAGAGTGGAATGACAGGACAGCCCCTGGGAATAGCCTCAGTGTTCTGGGACTGGAATGAAAGGTTGGAAAGTGGAATGACAGCCCCTGGGAATAGGCTCAGTGCTCTGGGACTTGTAATTGTACTCACTTGTAGGATATGAGTTTGAAGTGAGAAGAAGATTGCTGCTACTCTGAACTCTGTACATTGCTCAGAAATTGAGTGCACAGCAACTGTTTGGTATTCTGGCTCAGAGACTGCAACCCTGCATTTACCAAACGAAGGCATCTATGATGCCATAATTTAGTAAATTTCAGTATGAAGTCACCCTTATGTATAAGGCAGAAATAGGACTCCTGTAAATGAATGTCCAGGAAAATTTTTTAAATGTTCCCCTACAGGCTTTTCTGTGTTGCCCTCCTTACTTTCAAATTTGTGACCATTTGTTTGTCATGCACATGGCATGATGGCTGGGGGATTCCCAAGGGTTCCCAGGCCCCCCTAAATTTCTGGGGAGCACCTTCCTAAATCCCACATGGCTCTACCTCTATAGATAGCGACATTGGCCTGTGATGTCACTGGCTCCTCCCTATGATATCACTGGGTCTCGGTTCTTTTAAGGACCTAGCATAGCAATGCCTCTGGCCCAGGCCCAGCCCCCAAAAATTGGAAAGTCTGCACCCTTGCCCTCAGGGTCCTCAAAAATATATGGAAATAAAAACTAAAGGCATGTATCCAGGCACAGGTTTCCATAGAGGTAAGACCAAATTTATAATGAAGGGGCAATGATGAAATGCACCTTGGGAGCTCTTCAATTGCCCAAAGGAACAAGGACTGCACTCTGTTTATAGAATCATCTACAGCAGAAATCCATATAGGGACACCATACAAAAGCTGTGAAATCACCACTGAGTTAAAAACCTTAACAGCAGCTGGGATATGATGTGCCCCATTACAAAAAAAGAAATGCAAAATTGCCTTCATAATAGCCATAGACTTCTGAGTGACCAATAGTTTATGACATCTTCAGGACAAGGTAGACTGAAATAAAACACCCAAATACCTTAAAAAAGGAAACCTGCGAGATCTTCCACCCATTAACTATCCATGTCTCTCTTTTGGTCGAAGAGCAAGATGAAAACTTAATTATTTTAGTTTTCGTAAAGTTCCTCATGCAGACAATAAGTATGGACCCTTTTCAAAGCCTGATGAAAACTGATTTGGGTTTGGGACAGTAAAACTGAATTGTCTGCATAAAGAAAAAGAGGGACTAAAATGTCCAGTAATATAGGTGAGTGCAGTAAAAGGTTCAGTAAAAAAAAAAACCCTGGCAAATAAGACAAATGCAAACTAAATAAAGATGGTGCTAGAAGGCACCCCTGTTGGACATCCTGAAAGATGGGGAAGGGAGCAGTTAAGTGACCCTCACTATTACACCGCTCTTGGACAATAGAATCAGCATAGAGATTTTAAATCAACCACAACAATCACTTGCCAATTGTGGTCTGTTTCAATTTGGCCCATAGACAGCTTCTAGATATGGAATTAAATGCATAGGAAAGGTCCATGAAGGCTGTATATAAAAAGTCCTTCCTTGAAATGACATCCTTACTAATTAAGTGGGATAACACCTGACAGTGATTGAGCGTACTAAGCTGGGACTGGGGCCGGTAGCCCACTCCGGCCGCGGTGGGGATTCGAACAGCCATTATGGCTGTTCGCTATAGATGTTACTGCAGGTGCTGTTACTCCCTGCGCCACCGCGACCCTTTTCAAAGCCTGACAAAAACTGATCTGGGTTTGGGACAGTAAAACTGAATTGTCTGCATAAAGAAAAAGAGGGACTAAGATGTCCAGTAATACAGGTGAGTGCAGTAAAAGGTTCAGTAAAAAAAAAAACCCTGGCAAATAAGACAAATGCAAACTAAATAAAGATGGTGCTAGAAGGCACCCCTGTTGGACATCCTGAAAGATGGGGAAGGGAGCAGTTAAGTGACCCTCACTATTACACCGCTCTTGGACAATAGAATCAGCATAGAGATTTTAAATCAACCACAACAATCACTTGCCAATTGTGGTCTGTTTCAATTTGGCCCATAGACAGCTTCTAGATATGGAATTAAATGCATAGGAAAGGTCCATGAAGGTTGTATATAAAAAGTCCTTCCTTGAAATGACATCCTTACTAATTAAGTGGGATAACACCTGACAGTGATTGAGTGTACTATGTCCCTTACAAAATCCCAACTGTTCTGGGCCCATGGTCTTAGAATTGGCCATCCAAGACTGAAGTCTGCTCAACAGAAATGCAGTATAGATTTTACTTACAACTGACAACAAACAAATAGGTCAATAGTTCTTAGAATTATCCTTATCTCCAGCTTTATGGAGTGGGACAATTATACTAGAATGCCATTGAGGGGGAATCATACCAATAGAGTTCACTCTAGTAAAAACATTAGCCAAAAGAGGTACCCACCAGTCCATGTTATTAATAATAAATTCTGCTCGAATACCATCAGGGCCTGCAGCCTTTCAAGTATGGAGGCCTTGAATAAGGTTTGCTATCTCTGAACATAGGACTGGCTGCCATTCTGGAAGATCAAGAGACATTGTGGCATCTAGAATGTCACCATTTTTCAACTTATAATACAATGATGAAAAATGTGACACCCAAGTCTGAGCAGTAATAACATGAGACTACCTCTAATTTTTAAAGAAGAGGAAACAGTTGACCAGAATCTAGAGGACTCATTATACCAAGAAATCTTGATTAGCTTCTGCCAGGATCTCATTCTGGCAGCAGATTGCTTTTCCTTCACAACTCAGTTATAAGCACCCTTAGCAGCTAGGAGATCTTTCACTGAACTGTTGGTCTGAAGCTGTCTCATAAGTTGCAATTTATGGCATACCAGACATTTAGCAGCCCTACAAGCTCTGTCAAACCAATTATTTCTTGGAACTGCTTTACAAACAGATGGCTTAAGTAAAAATAAATAGAAAATTCCCATCCATCTAGAAAAGAGACCAATCCCTTTCCTATGGTCAGTGATACTCATTATCAATGTATAAAAAGTCTTACATTCTTTTGAGTCCAAGATTACTTTCAAAAGATAACCTAGATAATGAAGATTTGGAGAATTTAGGGAAAATACATGGCCAGGAATTGATTCTCTGGGACTCAATGAAAGCAGTGATATGCGGCTCCATGATATCGATCTCCTCACATCTAAGGAAGGAAAAGAATCGTATCAGGTCAGAAATGATGACACGGATTTTAGAGTTAGAAGCGGAACATAAACACATGGGGGGGGAGAAAACGTATCAGAAACTCTTAGTGGAAAGGAAAGCACTTGAAGCTCTGGAAATCACGCAAATCCAAAAGAATTTGTTGTTTCTAAAACATCAACATTGGGTCAAGTCTCCAAAAAATATCTGCCTGCTGACCTGGAGGGTCAACAACAGATGACAATTCGTCATTGAATTGATAAAACAACCGAATGGTGATCTCAGCTTTTCATCTAAACAAATCACTGATTCATTTGTGGACTTCTATAATAAACTTTATAGTTCAGATAATCCAAGCTTGCCTGATATTGACTCCTACTTGAGTGCTGCCTCTTTCACGCATCGTCTCACTGCCAAGCATGCAGCTTTGATGGATAAGCCATTCATAATGCCAGAAATATTGGACACTATTAATAACAGAAAAAATAACAAAACTTCTGGTGTAGATGGTATTCCATCAGAATTTTATAAGTGCTTCAAGTCTATATTAGCTGAGCACCTTTTATGAACTTGCAATACTGTATTACAAAAGGGGGAAAAGCCGTTATCCTGGAGGGACTCTACCATAATTGTAATTCCAAAGGGCAATAAAGATTTTACTGACCTGGCCTCATTTCATCCAATTGCGTTGCTCAATCACGATGCAAAAATATTCACAGCCATGATAGCCAACAGACTGAAAACTCTACGGGAGGTTTAGGTTTTCCATTGCTTCGCACTTATTGTCATGTTTTGGCATTGGCAACTGTGATCCAAATACAACAACAAGACTCCCAATCAATTTGGGTTCAGATGGAGCAAGAATATGCAAAACCCTTCACATTGCAGGAAATAATATGGATGCTAACTGTTTGTCATCCTAAAACACTTCACATTAACCCCTTCCTTTCTGCAGCCATAGAGCGCAGTAAAAAAAAGGCTAATATCAGGCATCTCTTCTTTATCTGCTCTAATCAATCAACCATGGTTTCCACCCACACAAGAGAAAGAAGTCTTTGAGATATGTAGAATTCCGGGCTTCCCACATCTAACCGATTACATATTCCAAGGGAAGATACATGAAAAAGCCTACTTCGACTTACATTTGGATATACAACTCCCCTGGCACCAATACCTACAAACTAAGAAACTTAATGGAAAACCTAACATTGCAAGGAGTATTCAGCAAACCTAAATCAGCCTTTGAACAGGTTCTATTGATGTATACTGATGGCTTCAAAGGGCTGATGGCCAAGTTATATACGATCTTAGTAGATACAGAAGGAAACTTTCTTCTAAAACATCAGCTTCAATGGCAAGCAGATTTCTCCGACTCTCATTGGAAAAAAATATGGAATTCACCGGCAAACTCTTCAAAAAGTTTTAATATTCTACTTCAGTCTTTCAAAAGAATCTCCTGCTGGTACTACACTCCAGAATGGTTGAATAGAATGAGATCTTCCCAGAGTACCTTATGCTGGAAAAATTGTAGCCTCACAGGTTCTTATTACCATTGCTGGTGGGAATGCCCCAAAATATATCCTTTTTGGTGTGAAGTCATCAAACAAATCA
The DNA here is from genome assembly GCF_001447785.1 of Gekko japonicus. NCBI lineage: Eukaryota > Metazoa > Chordata > Lepidosauria > Squamata > Gekkonidae > Gekko > Gekko japonicus. Next base: position 1,342,032 of record NW_015169778.1, read on the forward strand.
ATGAGATTACTCTACTCAATTTGTCAATCAATCCTGAAATGGATCTTCTCAATCTGTTGGAACCTATGATTGGGACAGCAGCTCTTAAAGAATTCACTTCAATTTTACTAGCTGCGGCAAGAATAACAATTGCTTCTGTATGGAAATTGGCACTCCTCCGACTCTCTAGGTTTGGCATAATAAAATATGGGATCAAATTATCTTTGCTAAAATTACAAATATTACTCAACTTTCAAACAGGGGTTCACCCTCCGTGCCCTCTCGCTTCGAGTCTATTTGGTATCGTCTACTGCAGTACATGGCGGACAAGAATGTGCTTCCAGTAAACTCTTCTTACCATCCTTAGATACGTTTCTGAGCTGAATTTGACACACAGGATTGTCTGGGTCTCTTATGGTGGATACAATTCAGTGCAATTATATCTCCCTTATAAATAAAAGCCGAATGGTGGTGGCACTTCTCTAGAACATTCCACACGCTCTGGAATTGGTTGGCGCCCTGGCGTGTCACTCAGAATCTGTCCCTATCCACTGGCTGCTTTGCCTGAGTCCCGTCTCCAACATTCTAAACATTTTGCTAATCCTCTCCCCCCCCCCCCATGGCCGGTAGAAACCACGAGGTTATTTCCATCATGCAACTTTGATGGATAAGCCATTCACAATGCAAGAGATATTGGACACTATTAAGAACACAAAAATAACAAAACCCCTGGTGTAGATAGTATCCCATCCGAATTTTATAAGTGCTTCAAGTCTATATTAGCTGAGCACCTTTTATGAACTTGCAATACTGTATTACAAAAGGGGGGAAAGCCGTCGTCCTGGAGGGTCTCTACCATAATTGTAATTCCAAAGGGCAATAAAGATCTTACTGACCTGGCCTCATTTGATCCAATTGCGTTGCTCAATCATGATGCAAAAATATTCACTGCCATGATAGCCAACAGACTGAAAACTGTTATCCCAAAATACATTAAAGAAGATCAAATGGGTTTTATTCTGAAAAGATTCCTGGTGGACAATGTGAGACAGACACTCAGTGTTATTCTACATAGTCATCACACTAAAACTGAATCGGTTATTCTTGCCCTTGACTTTGCTAAAGCTTTTGACTCGGTGGAGGTACCTTATATGCTTTCTCTCTTAGAAAAAATATAAATGTTATTTAATGGTTCAGGTATATTTAATTCCCTCTTCTGGATCTAAAGCTGGTTATAATGTTTCTGTTATCACTGTTATCGAAGTTCTTCAAATTAAAAAAAATACTTAAAAAAAGAAGATAACCTAGGGTTGTGGACCAGAGAACAGCTCTCAGAATCTTCCCTTGTGTTTCCAAATGGCCCATTGGACCTTTTGCTAAATAAAGACGACTGGGTAGGTAGAAAGTAGCTATCAGGGGCAAATGGTCACCACCCAAGAACTCTCCAATTCCAAAGTCAGTGAGTAACGGAAGAGCAGCAAAATTGACTAAGCAATAATCTACGCTACTATAGAAATAAAAGTAAACTCTCCAAGGGGATCAAGACCCAGCTGTCCATTTAACATTACTAAACCAGTTCGAATAGAGTCCCTTCTTGGTTGATCTTTTGATCTCTAGTTCTTCTTTTGAAACACCCCGGTAAGCTACATTCAGTAGATAACTCTGGGATTTTACCAAGGAAAGTCTGAGGGACCCAACCTAGTGTTAAAACCCCCTCCTTTTTTTAAAAAAAAAAACCAACTTAGCTCTAGGGAATTTCATGAAGAGTCCATCAAGTAGGCAGTGTAATCCTGCCCAATTAGAATAGAGAGTTTGTACTGAGCTACCTGGAGGGATAGAGATAAGTACAAAGAACAGACCTTAAAGAATTAAAAGAACTGGTAAGAATGACAACTGACAGTCGATTTCTAAAACCTTAGTGTCAAGGGAGGTAGCTACAAAGCATGCCAGCCCGGCCTGGGGTCATCCCCCCCCCCAGTCACTACAGTAGCTGGATGTGTGATCATTTTATAGCTAGGAAAATAAAAGGGATGCTGCTCCCGAGTTTCCTGCAGCAGGATCACCTGGAATTCCATTAGTCTATATACAATCTCTACATCCAATGGGCAACCCTTCCAGCCCAATAGGTTCCAAGAGAGTATTCTCATTACCTCATTCTCATTTTTGGTAGTCAGTTATCTGAGCAGGGGGTCAACTAAGTTTGAAAGACACTTAAGAGAAGGCACTTGTGAAGCAGATCAGCTGCTGGGGGGGGGCAGGGGGGAAAGTAGATTAAATGAGCATTTAGGTGTGGACACTTGCAGGCATGTAATCAAATCAGCTGCTAATTTAGAAACACTGATCAGTTGAGAAGGAGGAGGAAAAGGAGGAGGAGATTGGATTTATACCCCGCCCTTCACTACCCAAAGGAGTCTCAGAGCGGTTTACAAACTCCTTTCCCTTCCCCTCCCCACAACAGACACCCTGCAAGTTATGTGGGGCTGAGGGAACTCTGACAAAAACTGCTCTTTTTCGAGGACAGCTGTGACAGAACTATGGCTTGCCCAAGGTCATCCAGCAGGTGCAAGTGGAGGAGTGGGGAATCAAACCCAGTTCTCCCAGATTAGAGTCTGCGCACTTAACCACTACACCAAACTGGCTCTTATCAAACACACTTTCTATCCAATTCCCTCTTCTCACTTGGCTTGTGAATTTCACAGGTTTTATTTGGAGCAATTGGGGGAATAAAAAAAGAATCCAGGAGACTTCTGTTGTGCAAAAAGGGGAGGAGTACTAACATCCAAAGGAGTTGGCTTCTGTTTTTCCCCAGGCTTTAGAAAGTGGCGTAAACACCTTTCCGTGGAAGCTCTCTTTGCCTCAATGACCTATTTTCCCTTGTCTTCTAACAGACTGCATAGCAGAAAAATGAAAAACTGAAGAATTAGTTTCTTCAGGTTGGACTTTTGGGGGAGTTGGAGGAACAACCTGCATCTCTGCTTCTGCTGACTAAGTACCTAAAAGTACCTTTTTCATTCTATCAAATCTTAGGTCTCAGTCCGGTTTATGACGACACGCTGGCAGACGCATCTCCCGGACCTCCCGGGGATGTGATCTGCACACCAGCAAATAGGAGGGGGAGCGACGGGTCACCACACCCCTGGAGCCTTGGCAAAAGGCTCCTAGCCATGGGGCTTTTGAGGGGCAACCTCTTCACCAGCACGATGCTGGGGAATTGAGGTGCTCCTCCGCCCCAATGTTCCTGCTGCTGAGTGTCCGTATGGATCTAGAGCCGCTGACTGGGACAAGCATTGGAGATTGAGCGTTTTAAACATGTTCTGAGCGAGGTCGTATGACCAACAATGAACAGTGAGTTGGGTTAAAGCAAATACGGGAATTTAAAAAGAAAGCTCCCCCCCAGAAACGGCGAGAAAAGCAAGTGGGGGAGGGGTCCCTCCCATACGCATGAACTAAAAAACGATATACCAAGGGGGGAGCAGAAGAAAAATCATTGAAATCTGTTTTGAGAGACTTACCAGATAGGCATATGGGCGATTTTCAGAGAATTTAGCAAGTTTTTACAAAAGTAAACAATCCATAAAGATGGCAGAGAAGAAGGCAGAGAAAGACAAACTAGCAAAA
>NW_015169778.1:1345773-1374828 GCF_001447785.1 Gekko japonicus
TGTATATCAAGAAGAAGAATCTGCCTGGGGAGATAGTGGCCAGATTCTAGAAGAGGCATGTGAGGGATTTAATCCTGAAAGCAACTAGAGGAACACCCTTGAAAATTGGGGACAACAGCATCAGGATTCTAAATGACATCCCATTTGAAATAAGGCAAAAGAGAAAGAAATATAAAGACTTAATCCTTTTTTTACAAACAAACAGCATTGCTTACAGATGGTTAATTCCAGAAGGCATCATTTTCAAACTACACGATAAAAAAAGAGAAAAGATTGACTCTGTCCTTAAAGCACGTAAATTCCAGAGATTGCAGTTGGGAGAGACAGACGAGGTCGCTAAGGAAGAAGATTGGACGAATTGGACTCGGTGTCTTCCAACGAGGCATCTGCTTCCAATAAAGGGACAGCTGCCCCCAAACGCACATATCAATTGAGAATGAGAAAAGATAAAACAAAATGAAGGCTGAAGGACTCTGAAATGTGCCTAAAAATGTTGGTTTTTATTATTGGATGCTCTTGGGATTCTCTTAAACAGTGAAATCAATGGGTAAAAAGATAAATAATTTAGCATAACCAACTATGTTCAAAGTAACACTAGCAATTTAAGATTAACATTTATATAAACTGTTGTTATGATCTCCTATTCTTGGGGTTTTAGTTATTAGTGGTTTTCTTTCCTTTCTCCCTAGATGTAGTTACCCCTTCCTAATTTTTCATTGTAGTTTGTAGTCTATTAAAAAATGCAATAACAAATCCCCTCCGGGGGGGCTAAAAAAAAACCTTAGGTCCCAGTCACACAGGCCAGATAATGCGGGATGGAGGCGTGGCTCTTTGTGCCGTCGCAATTTCCCCGCCATTACGTGATCCGACGCGACAGTGGTGAAGCAGATTTTTTTTCCCTTCGGGGGGTGTTTCCGGCATGCTCCAATGAGGCAAAAGGAGCGCACTGGAGCGATCACACGAAGGAAGTCCGTCAGCAGCTCATCGCAACCCATTTGATAGAAGACTTTTCCAGGTACTTTTTAACTCCAGTTCTTCGGCGGTATGCTACAGGTTGGAGACAGGTGTGCCACGCTTGCCAGATGTTTCCATGTGATCGCATCCATATAATCTACCCGGCATTCGTCCCTCTCACACGGCTAATTGTGAGTGTGATAATTGGACAGACTTCTATACTATTTATTCAGCAGGAGGTAGGTGTTTATATGATTGGTCCAGCCTTCATTCTGAAGAGTAAAGTTCCAATTTGCTCTCTCTCAACTTAATGGGCTATGGCAGTTTCTTAGATCTTGATCTAACTGAAGTGGTCTGATGAGGCAAGTGGTCTTTATGGGGTGTTAACAGGGGGGAGATTCCTTCCTGCTCCTGCTTAAAAACATGAGTCATGTACACCCTATGAACAAAGAACTTCTTTTTATTAACCCAGATAGCTTTAGGTATTACTGTAAAATAAAAATCTTTTCACTCCTAATGGACTAAGTAGAAACACCACAGATTTCAGATCAATGGCATCTATGGGTGTGTCTAATAACTGACTCAAGTTAGCTTTATCAAAGTCTAGAGTATGCCAAGGGGGAATCAAACCATTAAAGGGATAGACTTTCAAGGTAATCTGAATTGGCTCGATAACCAATGGTTTCTCTTTCTTAAAGCCCTTTCTATTTGCAAGGCCCTAGTTGAAACAACTGAACTATTCTTAGATTATATGAAACCCTGTTTATTGCTAATTTCTTGTATCTTGGAGAAAATATTCTGTAAGGTATCAGATATAAGGAAAGTCTGATCTGCCAGTATCTAGTAGCTGTGCTAGGGCCAGAATCAAAGTCCTGCCTATTTGGTTTCAGACTTGGCATCTCACCCACTGGATCAGGAGACTCCTTCATGGATTGAGTCAAATAACTATTACCTAAGTATTGAAATCTATTTTTAGTTGCCAGCTGGGATTTAAAAATCATCCATCCTACTGTGTTTATGGTATAAACTGGCTATACCCCTAAAATGGCATGCCTTTTTTTGGCCCATTGAATTAAAGGGTGCTTGAAAGGGAAAAGGAAAAAAGAAAATAAAAATTAAAATGTACTAAAAATTCTAAGAGGGTGAAATATAGCTAAAAGTTCAGAAAATCTAAATATCTGAGACATATACAATAAAAGCTCTGTGACTCAGCACAGACATTTCAAACACATAACATATATATGCAAGGGCTAACTACACAGAGAAAACTAACTTCCTCTTCTCTCCTCAGAAAACTATTATTTCACCACACCCTAGTTTAATTAGCGAGGGAGGGAGAAGGAATGAATTGAAGAAGTTAGAACACTGTTATCCATGCTACTAATCAGTTACTAAAAAGAACCAAACTACTCAATAAAATCACCTCCAACACGGAGCAAAAAAGGCAGGACAAGACAAAACAAAGATGACCAAAATGGCTCATTAAAAACATAAATAAAATGAATAAAACTCAAGCACAGAGCACAGCCCTCAAATTACTTTCACCGGATGGTAATTAAAAATTACCTTTAAAATCACTCAGGTGAGCAGGTAATTAAAATAAATTAAAACAATAGTTAAAACAAAATTTCAAATTAAAAACAAAATGAAAGCCCTGCACTTACAAGCTGAATAATAATAGGCTAATAATCAAAATTCCCTCCAAGCCTTTTCATCTACTCAACTTTCACACTGATGCAACCTGACCCAAACAAGGGAGTAAGAGGAGATTTTGGAACTGAATCTATAAAACAAAAGAGGAGGGAGAGAGGTAAAGACTAAACACTACGTAAGTCAAGGCTAAATTTAAGAGAGAACAAAACAGAAACAGAAAACTAAGATAGAATAAAATAAAAATAAAATGTCCCAAGGATGAAACACAGCCTTGTAGCATCCTAGTGCAGCAGAACCAGAAACAATCTGCCTTGGCATGTTTTATATTGTGAATGGCAGTGAATTCATATGGTATAGTGATCCTTTGCACTCCTCCATCCAGCATCTGCAAAATTTAAAGAATTAAAAGTATGTGGTTACATGCATCCATGTGCATATAAAGCACAGTGATTCTCCATCATAGAAGCTGCACTAGAATCAACAGAAAATGCAGAAAAAGAAAACACAGGTAGACCCTTCCAAATACAAAAAAGTGTCATAGATAATTGGCAGAACCACACAGAGGAAGTTAACAGTATGTATATACACTGGCTTATTTTGATTTCTGACTGTTCTGCAGTAAAGGTAAAGGTTTTTTGCTTTGTATGGTCCCTTTAAAACAGGCTGTGCAACAGAGCCCACCTGGGAGCCGATCCTTCAGGGAGAGCTCTCCCCGCAGGTTCTGTTGGAGCTCTGCTAGGCAGCCTGTTTTAAACCAGACTGCCAAACAGAGTTCTCCCAGGAGCTGATCCTGCAGGTAGAGTTCTCCCACAAGCTCTGTTGGGGCTCTGCTGGACGGCCAAGTTTTGCCGGTAATTCCCAAATGCAATTGGGGATTTTTGAGGGGATTGTTTTTTTTTTTTTTGGTTCTCAAAAAAAATCCAAGATACATTTGGGAAGCCAAAATATACCCAGGAAATACTGATAAGGTGTTTTTCAGGTATATTTTTGGTTTGGGTAGACCTGAATGCACATCCCTATTCTGCAGACAAGATTCTTTAAATCCTTGACTTAAGAAACTCAATAAATAGAATCATCAAAAATTTCCTCCTTCATGTTGCAGAAGCTTTTCAGTTCATTACAATGTTATTAGTCAGTCTTCATAAAAGTGCTATGCATCTTTATTAAAAATGGAAGTTCACATCATTTTATGTCCCTATAAAATGGGAGGAGGTAGCCTTGATTAATTTCTTCACGTACGGTGAACTTTACAGCAAATTGGACAGCGTAATTCAATTTCTACTTCTGAGGATCTTTTTTTCTTGTGTTGGTAGAAAATTGAAATAATTCATATGTAATCATATTGCCTTTGCAAGAGAAATTTAAGAAATAATATCCTGAAGTAATGATTGCATGGCTTAATTATTAATGCCACTCTTTCAGGCATGACAGCATGCATCTCTTTAATCAAGCAAGTCTTCTATCCAAAATGTTTCCCATCAGTATCTTGATCTTTCCTGTATACTATGGGCACAATCTGTTGAGACCTTCTACACATACCTTACTGAAAGCAACACAGGAGAAGTTGGGAGACTTTGCTACTATAAGCATGTATGTTGTCATGTATAAGGGAGCAAGTGTGGTTGCTTTGGATTTACAGGGGTATCTTTGATACACTGGGAAGGATTTGTTAACTAAGCTGTGTACATCAAAGCCAGGGAAATATGTTTTAAAAGTTAGGGTAGAATTTTAAGATACATATATATATTTGACCAAATTGGTAGGACATGGGAATGACAGAATAATGGATGGTTATCCTGGAGTCTTATCAGACTCCTAATGGGTGCTATGATGTTCTCTTAGGCAAGAGTTTTCTTTAAAAGCTATTGATTTTTCTTTTTTGTTCACAATATCTGGCCCTCATGCACAAGTAATGTTTCTTTAAAGTACTCTGACTGTACCCAGTATGTTGCTAGGCCCAATATAAAGTGGTGGCTTTGACCTATTAATAGTTTTGAGTCTCTCAGGGTACACTTACTTTTTTGTGACCCCTCCCGTAGTTTAAGATCAGGTGAGGAGATAGTGCTTCAGGGGCCAAGTTATGTGGAGGTCAGATGGGGTTGCCAGCTCTGAGTTGGGAAATACCTGGAGATTTTGGGGTAGAGCCTGAGGAGGACAGTTTTTGGGGAGGGGAGGGACTTCGATGGGGTATGATGCCATAGAGTCCACCTTCCAAAATGGCCATATCATCCAGGTGAACTGCTCTCTGTTGCCTGGAGATCAGTTGTAATAGCAGGAGATCTCCAGCCACTGCCTAAAGTTTGGGAACCCTAAGGACAGAACTGCATAAGTGAGGACCTCCTAGTCACTACCCTGCATGCTCCCCCCCCTCCGGGTGTTTCCTCTGACTCCCTTCCTGCTAGCATTTCTCAAAGAGGTGAAAATCTTGCTTTCTTTGGTACAGGAACATTAGTATTAATTTCTTACTCTCCTGCTGTTCCTATTTTTACTTGCTTTGTTGCTTTGCTGTTTTATGTTTAATCGAGTACTGCAGAGGTGTGGGCTTTAAATAATTTTGTTTTTATGCTGTTTGTATACTCCTTTCACATTTTATGAAATGCAGAGAATACATTTTGTGTATTTAACAAATGCCCACATTTTCCAATTATATCCAAATAAGGAATGTCAAAGCAATGGTAAAGTTGCTTAATAAGGAATTCAAAAGTGCACATAACATTGACAGTGAATGTAATCAATTCTGCAGGACTGTTGGAAGGATACCGAACCCTTCTCCAGCATTAATGTCCTATTGTGTTTTCAGGTTTGCATTGCTGTCAGTGAGGCAGAATGCATGCAGTGTGAATGACAGATAAAAGCAAGTGATGCCCCACAACATCCATTCTGTAAACATGTCCCAGCTCACAAATTACTACAGTTTAGAAGAGTTTTGTTTCTATAAAGTGGAAAATCATAACAAATTGAGGTGGCTGGAAATGTCAGTGAGTATGACATTTGCGGTCACTGCAGAAGAACATCTTCCAGTTACTGACTTTGAACAGAGGGCCAGGTGTGCTTTAAATACAGCAGGATCTGTGATGACTGAAAACCACAGTAGCATGATGAAATGAACGTTTGAGAAGGACACCAGGTGAGTTTGGGACAAACTTTGGGTACTTGTCTGATGTAGCAGCCATTGTTGTCAGGTTGTGCTCCTGAACAAATCACTTGAGAGAAATAAGTAAAACAGAGTTTGGGTTGTGGGTTTTGAGCAGCAAACTCTGAACAATAAACATCACTCTCCTGTTTGCTGTGCGTTACAATGGACTCTAATTATATTTTCCTACTTATTACATTTTCTACTTTTCTTTCTTTTGTTTTCATACTGTCTCTTCTATTAACTAACCTAAGGTACTAACCCAAGTCACTCCAGTATGTATCTCCAGATTGCAAGACTAGATCTAATGGGTGGAAATTACAAGGGAGTCGTTACCGGCTAAATATCAGGAGAAACTTCCTAACTGTAAGAGTGGTTGAGCAGTGGAACAGTCTACCTCGGGAGGCGGTGGATGCTCCTTTGCTGGACGTTTTCAAGCGGAGGCTGGACGACCATCTTTCAGGTATGTTGTAGATATGTAGGGCTATCTTTCACCTATGCTCCTGCAGAGTGCAGGGGGTTGGGCTAGATGACCTGCAAGGTCCCTTTCAACTCTAACATTCTATGATTCTATAATCTCTTCTCTTCTCTGGTTGTCATGATCCATATTTGTCCTTTTATACAAACACCTGGGCCCTGGAAAACAGGTTTCCCCCCTCCCCCCCACATTCTACTGTATTGGTAGACCTGGGCTCTTGAGAGCAGGTCAACCCACCCTCTTCCACTATCTTGGTAGACCTGGCCTCTGGAGAACAGGTCTACCGACCCCATTCCACCGTATTGGTAGACCTGGCCTCTGGAGAACAGGTTTTCCCTTCCCCAGTTCACTGTATTGGTAGACCTGGGCTCTGGCAACGGGCAGTAGGAAAATGTGGGGGGGGATGATGGCCCGCACCATCTCCGCGGGCATGCTGCTGGCGGCGAGGCCCGATGGCACTCGCTGGCCCTATAGAGCTCTGAGGGGTCTCTGAAGCCGGGGAGGGGGGGTGCAGATGGGCCACTGGTCGGACACTGCTCACCCCTCCCAGAGGCCTCTCAGGAGCCCAAGAAGCCAGTGGGGGGGGGCTGAAGACGGGCCGGTTTGGCGTGGTGCCGGAAGAGAGGTGAGTGAAGGGGGGGGCTCTTCAGCTCCCACCCAGCTGGCACGCTGCCACAAGTCAGCGTCCTCACAGTGGGGCACAGCAGCGGAGGTGGCGGCAGAGGCAGTGGTGGCGGGCGGACGAGGGAGGGAGGGCCTGGGTAGGCCTCCTAGCGTCTGGCTGCAGCAGCAGCTGAGCAGGGAAAAGTGGGGCGGGGTGGCTGGAGTTCTCTGTCAGGCCGTGGCCACCTCGGCAAGGACGGTGGCGGCAGGCTCAGGTGGAGGCCTTCCTCCCCCCAAAGCGCCTGTCCTGCCTGTCGTCCGGCCACACGCTGCCCAGGCGGTGATCTGCGGTGGAGTGAGGACGGCGGCAGTGGCTCCATTGGGCTGTGATCCCCGGCCAGTGGAGCGTCTGTCCTGTCCAGGCACTTCAAGGAGAGTGAGGCCTCATCCCTCCCCTCCCAGCCACCCAGCCAATGGCATGCCAGTAGCCCTGAGGGAGCCAGCCAACCCAGCCAGCATCTTCTGACTGGCAGTTCATGCAGCCAACCTATTTTGGCACACATCGAATGTTGGGGGACAAAAACTCAATTATATATAAGGAGAGATTAAAACATAGATAGCCAACCAGGCTTAGCAGTTTAAAAATGTGACATACTACAGATGAAATCTGAGGGTCAATATGCTGAAACAGTTCTGATAGCATCCCAAACTGCAAACGTGGTGTTTTAGGGGATATAGAATCCCATTTAAGATAGGATGTTAAGTTAGTTAAGTAGCCTTTATTGGCATGGAAAAAATTGATACATTAATACAGTTTAAAAGGTAAGTTAAAACTGCAACATACATATACATCAATGTAAATATAAGATTATTTCTGTGAGATCCCTTGACATACCTTTATAGCAGAGTACAGAAACTTAGCCACCTTCTCGGTGACATTAGAGGAGAAATCATTCAAAAGTTTATAAACCTTAAATGCATCAGAACAGTCCCTCATCCTAACTAGAACAGAATATAATATAGGATGATTCTTCAGTCCTGTGATGGGCTGTAGTTTTAAAAGCTTAAGTGCTGTACGAACAGATAAAGGACTGTGAAGGGTTAATTTTTCACAGAGCCAGAGAGCTTTGAGTGACTGGCTACTCCAAGGAATCTGATTGGGTAGCATCACCTGAACAGAGCAAGACTGTCTGAGATTAGCCCTGACTGAGTTGAGTTTAGTACTGAGCTTTCTGAATTCAGCCCTGACTGAGGGCAGTTTAACACAGATGGTATACGGGGAAATTTGGCAAGAGGAGTGGGTAGTTAGGAGAAGACTTCCACTGACACCAGAAAAGGGGATAGATCTTCTAGTGAAAGAAGAATTTCCTTACCCAGTCAAAACAGGGAGATAGCTCTGAAGACTGGAGAGATCCCTGGTCTGGTGTAGCTAGAAACTGCCTTGTGAAACCTTAAGAGCCAGATGAAACTCAAGAAGAGTACTGGTGTGTTTAGAGAAGGGGTTTGGGTACTAGATAGAGTGTACCAGCCTTCTGGAAACCAAAAGAGTCAGGGAATGCTCAAAGAAAGTGTACTGGAGTGTTTGGGAAACACTGAAACAAAAGCCTCTCATCTTAAAGATCCTAAGTCACTGTGAAAAATGTATGAAACTTTCAATAGCCTGAAACATATGAACAAAAGTCTATGCATATACTGATTTATATCAGAGTTCTATATTGAGTTACCTCAGAAATTTTACCCCTGATTTCACTTGACCTTTCCCCTCTATGTTGAATAAAACATTTTGTTAATTTGGAATTTTAAAATGCCCCGAGTACCATTTCAGTTGTTTAAGTTAATGGGGGCTCTTAGTCTTTTCCTCAGGTTCCTGGGCTGAGCCAACAGCCAAAATATCCTACTGTGATAGGGTGAGACAGCCAGAGTTCTTCAGGAAAGAATAAAACAGATACCTAGGGTGGCTCAGTCAGAAAGGGAAAGAAAAACAGAGTGAAAATCTTGCCTCTGAGGGAGGGAAGCGGACGGGGCATCATACCATCTTACCATTCAGTCTTATTTGAGCTCGGTTGAGCTCAGAAGAATTCTGTTTAGCACCCAAAAAGGCCACATGATCTTGTTGAGCATCCATCTCAGAACCCCCAGATCCAGACAGAACATTTGCAGTGGCCTGATAACGATTATAGCTATTATCAATAATTCATTATTCATAGATAATCAGTGGGACATTGAAAAAATTGACCAGGAAGGCAGAAATATTCACAGGAAAAATTGGAAGTTTTTACCTATACCTTCCTCAGAGAAAAGGGATGATGAGGATGTCTGACAACTGTCCATACAGTACTCCCCGCAGTTACTGCCTAGGAGACCTGGGTCCCAAGAAATATGCAAATGATAAAGCATTGTATTTGAAATCAGACAGTTATCCAAGGGGGGAGGGGGGAGGAGAGAGTTACTGTTTTGTCTGAACTAGCCCTTTCTGAATCCCACTGCACCAATGCCATTTTAGATACTTTAATCGCATTTAGAACTGTCTGCTGCAACCCTTTTTCATTTCTCATATCCCATGCCCAGCATGTCGGAGCACCTAGGGAGAGAGTTTAGATGGATAAAGCTGTTTGGTATTGATGTTCTCAGCATGTCTCCTTCACCTGGACTGCAGCTCTGAGAGAATAAAGCCTTGGGGGGAAGGGTGCATGGGAAGAGGACTCATGAATTCATGATTGACTAAGTTCTTGACAGAATAGATGTCCTTCTTATGTGGTATCATGATATGTGAGGTAAATATTCAATTTCTGCTTTCTTAAAACATTTTCCCTAATGCTTTATCATGTATTGTTGCGCACACATAGCATTTCTCAGTTTTAACCATCCAATATTTTTTTAAAACAATAACTTCACAAATGCTTTGCTATGAGTTAATGTAATAGTCAGTTCCTGTACCTGTACTATTGACCAGCTCTTGAATTTGTTCATTTCCTCAGAATGTATAGTACATTCTGAGGAATGATCTAGTAGCCACACTGAAAAAATTAGGTGTTTCCAAGTTGCCTTAAGGGCCTATTAAGGGCTGAAAGTAGTGTTAGAAATACTTGTGCATTCACATAAAATCATTGTTGCAGACATGGTATACAATTTTGTGGGGGATAATGAAGTTATTTTGCCTGTATTTTCTGATTGTAATTGTTTATCATCAGTACCTGATTACCATCTCACTGCATATTTATGAAATGCACATGGAATAAACTGGATGCCCTTATCCCAGTTTCTCCATGGCCAGTTTTGACCATGTGAAACTATCCTTGGTGTCGATGCTACCCAGCACTGTTACTGTTCTGCAATTTGCTGTGCACCTTATTCAGTAGAACAGTGTACTTAAAATGGTCATAGGAGATGCAGCATAATTCCCTTGTGGCCCCAATAGCCATACAACTGGTGCCTTCATGTGCCAAATTGCTCAAGACGGATGCTGACATGAAAAGATAAACAGGGTATAATCCTTATGTCCTTGAACAAAATGATAAGGTTCCCCTTGATGTCAGCAGTACAAGATTACATTCAGCTTGTATACAATACTGTAGTGCAGCTTACTAGGAGTAAAAAGATGACACATTGCATGAGATTGTGCTCTTGGTATGGTTAGACCCTCCTAACGGCTTCTTAAACAGTAAATTTGCCACAAGGGCTCACCAAATGCGATAGGAGTAGTTTCCATTTTGGTCCATGTGTGTTTGTTTCTGAGGTGGCAACCAAACAGAATTCACAGCAATAGCAAATAAAGGTGGTTCTGAATCACACCGTAATTCACTGCAGGAGATTTATGAATATTAATTTCTTATAAAATCCAGCATTTTTTGTTTTACTATTTGTAACCTGTAAATGGCATGAAACTGCACCTCACAGCATTTCCAAATGCAGTGGGTACCAAACATCATTGTTAGAACTGCATTACAAGTGCATGTGGTTATACAGCACACATAAATTGTGCCTTTATGTTTAACTTGTCTAATCAGCTCATCATATCAAAACTTAATAAGTAGCTGCTTCTCATTTAAAGGTCTAGTAAAACTGCAATTGCTATGGCTATAAGATGCCTTGTTTCGAAAAGTGCATTAAATAGTTTTATAGATACGGTTAGAAGGCCTTGTGTAGTTGTTTTTATGAAAGTGAATGAGTTCATTAATAATGGAAGCTGCTGACAGAAATACAAGTTAGGAGCTGGGAGAACTACTTCTGTATTTGAATCTCTTTCTCACAGATTATTTAAATGCCCTTGGCTGCAATTCTGATTCAGCTGAATGAGTGTCAGAGTTACTGGTATTTTCTATTGTTTAAGGATAGCCATCTGAATGAAGGTTTTTTAAATAATTCCAAAATAGTACATTGGACACAGGTAGTTGTGTTTTTTAAAAAAAATAGCATTAAACATTCCAGACATACTTCAAAGGGCTATTTCTGGTTGGATTTTATAAAAGTGTCATAGTTGTTAAAAACTCCTCTTGGACCCACATTTTAACATGGTGTGGGGGTTTGAGTGTGTCAGTGAAGCAGAAAGCAATATTGTAAGAAGTTTAGCCTCCGTCAGGAGGCCAAATTCCTAGCAGAGCACTCAAGGTAGAATGGCCAAAGCTGAGACACCAGATGAGGATGTATCCACCCCCTTCAGAAAATTAATGGCCACAATTGCAAAAGAGAATGGACAGTTCCAAGGGTAAAGAGTGTGGAAGGTGATATTGGTGGAGGATCTATTATAGACAATGGCAGTGACAATTCTGTTTGGCAATGGTAAACCACTTTTTATTATCTCATATCTTGAAAACCCTATGATGAAACAACCCCAAACAAAATAAGATATAGTGCTGAAAGACAGCTACTGGGGAACAGCAGAAGACAAGTACAAATATCACTTTTCTTAATGATGCAACTGGATTAAAGCTGAAAAGATATTCAATTGTTGATGTGAATGGATGCAAAGAGATAGTCCAAAGCTGTTCAATACATATAATAGGAACATGGAGATGTTTAAAGTGTAAATCAAGGTAAACTTAAATTAATAAAATGAGAAATAGAAAGATTAAACATTGCAATCATGGGAATGAGTGAACTGGACTGGATTAGGACATTTTCATTCAGTAAATTACAAAATGTTTTAATCTGGATATTTCCCCCCCCAATTTTTTTATTGTATCCCAATATTGTTATTACATTACAGTTTAGTTCCAACTTTTTGATACTCCCCCCCCTATTTTCTCCCTCCCCCCCAAGGTGGCTACCATCATGTTATTCAAATTACATTTTCAACCATGAGCACATTCTTTCCAACTTTTCAAGTATACCCCTGTTGGCTTCCCCTTTATAAACCCATTTAAAGTATACCGACCATTTCTTTTTTATCTCCTTCATTTTTACAGTCCATATCTTATCTTGCTTTAAACATTCCAATATGTCCGATTGTATATATTCATATAAATATTCGTTCCATTTTTCTAAAGTCCATTTTGAGTTCTCCTTCCAACCATATGCAATTACTGCATGCGCTGCTAATAACATTACTTTGAAAATATCCTGATTTTGTTTCTCAATTCTATGGTTTCCCAATACACCCATAAATAATAAATCTACATCTTTACATAGCACTGCTATTTTCCCCCGTATGTTTTCCCAAAAATCTATCACTTTTGGGCATTCCCACCATAAGTGAGAGTACCACCCTTCTTTTGCATTACAGTGCCAGCAATTAGGTTTCATCCCTTTTATCATATATGATGTTTTAATCTGGATATGATAAAACACAGAAGAGATGGAATTGCTCTTATAGTGAGGTGAAATGAAATGAAAAACAAGCAGTTCAAATATATTAGAATCTTCAAATCTTGATGATGGACTACATAGCTATCTGTGGATTAAGAAATCTATATCAAAAACAAAACCCAAGATAAAAGACATATAATCAGATTATTTAAAATTTGGGAAATGCCACACACCCAAGCTTCTTCAGAAGATAAGTGTTTATTATGGTCACGAAGAACTAAAGTACATGTAAACAGCCTGTGTTAAGAATGCCCTATAATAAGATGGCTACTAATTTATAGCATATTCAAACTACCCCCCCCCCACCTGCCAGCAAGAAAGCATTTTTGTGCCCAAAGCAATTATAGTTCCCAGGCCTGGGGAATTACAGCAAAACAAAGCATCTTCAAGGCCAATGTGCAGATAGTGGGAGCATTAGGCAGAGAAGCGCTGAGAACAGGAGGGAGATAAAATCCCCCCTCACATTCCAACACCATGACAGGGCTACCTGACAACAGGCCCCTCTCTGGAACTACAGCTCAATTAAACTTTATGGCAGAACATTTTAAACAGACAACCACAGACAGCAGCCATCTTACAAACACAGATAACTGCCATTTCGTTATACCTACCAACAGCCATTGAGGGAAGTTACTCCCACACAGGAGGCAAGCAGGAGAAGTGTCTTCATCAAGACAGAAAGCCATTTGCCAGGAATTCTATCAGGGCAGAGTGGCTGAAGGGAGAGTGGGCGGGGAAGAGGAGCAGACCTCTTGAGTGAGTACTCTTGAGTGGCGGCTAATGGGCCAATGGCTGAGGGCAATCATGGAATGTGGCCACCCCAAAACAGGATTATAATATAGAGAGTTGTAAGCCGCCCTGAGCCGGCCTCGGCTGGGATGGTGGGGTATAAATTCGATAAATAAATAAATAACTGATAAAATATCAAGGTGGTATCAAGACATGGCAAGAGATTAAAGATGAAGGAAAGGAAATACAATGGTGGATATACTTTCAAATTCTTTCTACATTAAATAAGGATATCTTCACTATGAGAGGAGTTATCAATGAACTGACTGATTTTGAAAATATTGTCTCACAATCTAAAGACCATTTATTAGGATGAATTTACAAGTTATTGCTTCAATACAATTCTGAAGAAGAACAGGTTAAACCCTGCATGATTAAATGGATGCAGAATTTTGGAGAGGAAATACAGTTTCAATGTTGGGAAAATCTATGGACTAAAGGTATTAGATTTACTGCCAGTCAAGCACTAAGAAAAAACTGGTGCAAGATGTTTTACCAATGGTACATCACTCCAATAGATATTGCAAAGATGGATAAGAATTACAAAGGGACTTACTGGAAATGTAAAACAGAAGATGGCACCTTTTATCATATATGGTGGACTTGCATCAAAACCAAAAGATAATGGGAAAATATACATGAAAAAATTCAAAATATTTAAAAAAACCAAATTCCCAATGAAACCAGAGACCATGTTACTGGGAATCTTACCAGACAATATAGACAGAACCTCACAAGACCTATTTAAATATCTGTTTTTTAAAATTATTTTTAATTTCCAACAAGCATACATAGTAACAGACAAAATATAAAACAGATCCTACATCTTGCAATTTAGTTTCTTATGAACGTGTAACTAAAAATAGTTATGTTCACCTGACATAGTTAAGTGTTCATTTCTAGCCACTTATACAATTTTGACCAAACATTTTGAAAAACAGAGTTTCCATTTCCACGAAGCTTTTGGGTTAGATTGTCCATTTCAGCCACTTCAATAGCTTTGTAAATAAAATCCCATCTATGGGGCGTTTCTTCATTTTTCCATAACTTTGCCAGTACCATTCTTGCAGTGGTTAGCAGATGAATAATCAAATACTTTTCATCCTTATGCAAGTTTTCTGGTAATATATTTAAAAGGAATATTTCCGGGTCTAGTGGAATTTGTAATTTTGTTATTTGTACTAATACCAGATGAATCTCCTTCCAGTATTTTTAAACTACAGGACAAGTCCACCAGGCATGATAGAAGGAGCCCACCTGTGATTTACATCTCCAGCATTTATTATTTGAACTAGAGTAAAAGCGAGCCAATCTATCAGGTGTAAAATGCCAATGGTGGAACATCTTAAACACGTTCTCTTTCAGAGGTATAGCCTTCAACCACTTCACACTCTTCCACACCTTCTCCCACTTATCCAGTTCAATGACATGCCCCATATTTCTGGCCCATGCAATCATTGGAACCTTTACAGTCTCATCCTGCATCTTATAATCTAGTAGACAGGAATAAAGTTTATGAATACGCTTAACATCTGGACCTAATAAGATTTTATCAAGTTCTGACATACCTGAACAAAAACCTGTTTGCTTATCTTTCGTATATCTAGATACTAATTGATTTCTTTCCCACCATATTAAATAGATATCTTGGGATTGTAAGGTTTCCTGTGATTTTAACTCACTATTTGTATGAGCTTTGAAGTTAAGAAGAAAATAAAATATCTAGGTATACATATATATATATATATATCGAATAGGACAAGTACACTATTGCAAGATAACTATGAGCAACTCCTAACTTCTACCAAGAAAGACCTTGACAAGTGGCATAATTTACAGCTTTCTTTAATGGGAAGGGCCGCAATGGTCAAAATGATTCTTCTTCCCAAAGTTCTATTTCTTTTTTCAAAACATCCCAATACTCAAAAATTCTATATTTATTAAAAAGTTAGATAAATTGGTCCACAATTTCATCTGGCAAAAGAAAAAACCGAGAATAAAATTTAAACTTCTGCATGAAAAAAACCAAATAGGCGGTTTGGCGTTATCAGATTGGCAGCTTTACTACCAAGCAGCTACACTTACATGGATACGAGAGTGGATACTCTTAAATAATTCTGGGATTTTTATTGAAGGCCACAACCTAATGCTAGGCTGGCATGTGTTTTTATGGCTTGAAAAATATGATACACACTCCTATTTCAAACATCACTTGTTGAGAGCAAGCTTATTAAAAGTATGGAATGAAACAAAAGTTCTCTTTTACAATAAAATCCCAAGATGGGTGGCCCCTCTGGCAGCTATTTCTTCACTTAATTTGATGACCAAAACCCGTTCTTTGAGATATGAAGTTTTTCTTTATAAAAAAATATGTTAACAGCTGCCAGAGTAATATTTGCAATGAAATGGAAGACAGAAGACTGTCCTATCTGGAAAGAAAAACTAGCTGAGTATAACCAATTATATAAACAAAACATTCAAAGAATCTCAGCAGAAATGGCAAGCTTATTATTCATACTATGGAAACAACTAATTTTTAAAAAAGTTCTGGAACTACCTGAATATCGTATTAAAGGTGATGAAGATATTGATTATAAGGTTTTTACAATGATTTAATTTTAGTATAGAAGTCTGTTCAATTATTAAAGATATAATTTCCTCTATCATTGATGGATTGTCATTAACCTTGGAAAAGTTTTTTTCTGTTCTTTGAAGAGAGAATCTATCCCAAATTTTGTAATTCTGTAAATATTCAAGTTTTACTGTTTGCCCTTATGTTTGAAATATGCGATACATTTGGTAATATATCTGATTTTACTTGTTGTACATAACAATTCATAATACGTTACAAATTTGATGAATCTATATTTCTCCCCTACCCCTTTTTTCCTTCTGTATCCCATCCTTTTAAGAGAAATAATAAAAATTCATTTACTAAAAACAGGACTTCTGGTAACCCTATCTAAATACATTGTTCCAGCAACTTTCATGTAGAGACAAAGAGAACTATTATAATAACCAGTGTAAAGAAACAGAAGACAACAACAAAAAGGAAAAACAAGAGATCTGTTCCACAAGATCCAAGAAATCCAAGGGAAATATAAACCACAGCTCCCTAGCTGAAAGATCAATACAGAAAAAATGTTGAATTAATAGGTAAAAATAAAAAAGACGGGAACTATACACTGAAGAAATATACAAAAGAGATGAAAGGATGACATTCCTTTCAGAAAGAATCTTTAGAAGTTGAACCTGCAGTTTTAGAAACTGAAAGTTAAAGCTGCATTGAGGCAAATTGGGAGAAACAGATCACCAGGAGTAGATGGGATATCAATAGAGCTATTCCAAGCCACAAAAACAAAGTCCATCATAATCTTAACAAGAATATGGCAAGAAAAATGGAAAACAAAACAATGGCACACACTGTAAATGCTCAATTTATATACCAATTTCAAAAAAGGGGGAATGTCAAAGACTGCAGTAACTATTGGACCATTGCATGCATTTCTCATATGGGTAAAGTGATGCTCAAAATTTTACAACAAAGAATGTTACCAAGAAATGCCAGATCTTCAAGCTGGATTCAGAAAAGGAAGAGGTACTAAGATCATATTGTAAATTTACATTGGTTACTAGAGCATATGAGAGAATTTCAGAAGAAAATCAACTTGTGTTTCCTAGATTACAGCAAAGACAGATTACTGTGTGGATCATGAAAAGCTATGGTTGCTTTTAAAAGAAATGGGTGTGCCACAATATCTGATTGTTTTGATGCACAACCTATATTCTGCAAGTAAAGTGATGCTCAAAATCTTACAACAATCTTACAATAAAGACTGGTACCATATATAGAATGAGAAATATGAGATGTTCAAGCTGAATTCAGAAAACGAAGAGGCACTAGAGATCATATTGAAAATTTATGTTGGTTACTGACAATACGCAAATGATGAAGGTTAAAGCAGAAAATGTCAAAGCAGGATTAAAGCTGAACATCAGGAAGACAAAAGTAATGACTACTGAGGAGTTCCATCATCAACCCAAAGGGAGACTGCAACCAAGAAATCAGAAGGAGATTGAGAATGGAATGAAGGCATGAGGGAGCTAGAAAAGATCCTTAAGAATAAGGATGTGTCACTGGCAACCAAGACCAAAGTAATTCATACTATACTATTCCCTATTACTATGTATGATTATGAAAGTTGGACAGTGAAGAAAGTTGACAGGAAGAACATTAATATATTTGAAATGTGGTGTTGGAGGAGAGTTTTATGGATACCATGGACAACCAAAAAGACAAATAAGTGGGTTCTAAATCAAATTAAGTCTGAACTCTCCCTGGAAGCTAAAATGACTAAACTGAAGATATCATACTTTGGTCACATTATGAGAAGATGAGTTTCATTGGAAAAAACAATAATGCTAGGAAAAGTTGAAGGCAGTTGGAAAACAGGAAGACCCAACATGACATGGATTGACTTAACAATGGAAGCCACAGACTTCAGTCTGCAAGACCTGAGTAAGGCTGTTAATGATAGGCCATTTTGGAGGTCATTAATTCATAGTCTAAGTGACTTGACAGCACTTAGCACAGTTGTAAAAGAATTAGAGGACTGTGCCTCTTTGTGCCAGCCAACTCTTTCTAACATTTTGTTACCCAGTCTGTGCTTGTACAAACAAGATGTGCATGTATGAACAAGGAGTCACGGTAACAGAGTGCACTAAAGAAGGCTACATTTCCACCTCATTCAATGACTATTGACTTTCATAGACATTGTTCCATTAACTATATTAATAATAAAATGAGAATAAGATTGGGACATACAGATTCATTATGGTTCTGTGTGACCCCGGAAAGTGATTTGCACTTCTCAGCTGTAATTCCAACTTTTATTTTATCTTCTCCTGAGTAGCCAGTTATGGTGAACCTTCTTTGAGAAATTCACTCTCAGAAGAAAAACCACCATCTCAGTTCAATAGAAATGAAATCATCATTAATAGATCAGTGAAGTAGGGCCCTATCTGTCTCCTCAGTGGGCCAAACAGCATACTTCAAAAGATAAAAAAAATCTTAGATTTGCTATAAATACAGACCAGAAAGGAAACAGCAGATGGGCAATGTTTAAATTACAAACCTAAGGGAAGCTTTTTCACAGAAAACTCTTAAACTCTAGTTCTATGGCTCTTAAAATAAAGATTTTCTGTTCCCCTCAGTGACTCACTAAACCTTTATTTAGACAGTTGGTGAAAACACCACATCGCATATTTCAATTAATTAAAAAACCCTGTAGTTTTGAAGCTGTGTTCCCCCTCCCCACCTTTTTATAAAAAGGCCAGTATCCATAGTTAGCCTTTCTGTTTTATTTTGTTTTTTTTAAATCTTAAATGCATTTTGAAATGGCTAATATTCATGTCCAGGGTCACAACATAGCACCCTCTGGTGCACATATTACAGTGAAAGATTACGAGGATTGTGTTCACTTTCTGGTAGACATTTCCCAGAGATGAATTTTAATATTCAGATATACAACAGAAACATAATTATTTAAATAGATCATTGTACTCTTCAAGATAAATAGAGGGTTTTTTTCAGAATTATTGCAGCATTTCTAATTCATTTATTGGAAGTTTAAGGAGACAATCAAATGAAACTAAAGCTTTGTGAGTTTTGTTCCATCCCCCCCAAAATACAGCGAGGATACAAAAGATTTGCTCCATAGTTATTACTCTGAGACAAATGTGAATAATTTCAGAATGTGTCTGGCACATTTCCTTTCTTTACAGATTAATACAAATTTACTGAAATCTAGATCCCCCCCCCCATTCAAATGTGAATCCAAGAGGTTAGTTTTAGCATCAACTCCATCTACTGGAAGTACTCACTTTCCCTTGCTAAAATATCACTTATCGCATGATAAAAGAAATAATCTGCCATATATTATTTAGTCACTTTCAGCTTGGCTTCAGCATTTCACAATCAGTTTACATGTAATGGCCCAAACATGAAAGCCTTTTAAATGATTCTTGATCCTATGTACTTGCTTTTAACATGTAGTCAGCTGCTTGAGGGCCCACAGGCATAGGGGGGAGCACAGGCAAGAAATTATACAACCATGCCACAGTGATTTGGAGAAATGAAAGGCCACAGCTTTATTGAATACACTGCAAGACCATTGGCACAGCATGGGGACAGATCCTGAATCAGGCAACCTGCATGACATTTGATTAACTCCACATCCCAGCCTGCCTGCTGTGGTTGCAACCAAGGAGTGGCAAACCCACGGGAGCCATGTGGGTACCGGCTGCTGTGTGGCTCCCTTGTCACCTGGTGTTAAGACCCCCACTGACAACCCTCAAGATGGGCATGCTGTTGAATTGGGTCCACCACAAGACCCCTTAAGGGAGTCCCTAGAATGTGGGATCCAGGCATGCAGGCACCACCTCCCCAGCTAAAAGGATCCGTCCCAATGGCCCAACCAGCACAGGAGCCTGAGGGGTGATTACCTCTCCTGCTCCTGCCAATGCTCTTACAGCTGTAGCCAACAAAGCAATTCATCCCTAATGCTATGCAGCCAGATATGGTGGTCTATTTGGATAAGTGCACATCATATGCCCTATAGAGGGCAGGTTGCCTATAACTGATGTCCAGATGGCCAATGACATGTCTGCCCAACAATTCAACCACTCATGCCACTGCCTTGCATGTCTTTCTCCTAGCCAGGTCCATCCTGTCAGATGATATAGCTCTGTGTCACTCACAGTGCTCGAAGAGGCCAAATCAGATCAGGTAAGTGTTAGGAAACCAGTAATGAAGGTGTGGTGGACTGTAAAGGGTTAATGCCTAGCAGAGTCAGAGAACCTTTGAGTGACAGGCTATTCAAACATAATTTTGTGGAGAGCATCAGTTAAGAAATGATAGTTGGGAACTGACAGTTGAAGAAGATCAGTTTAGCACTGACTGAGGACTGGGAAGGAGGCTAAAAGAGGAGTGGGACAATCACAGAAGATCCCCATTCGAGCCAAAAAAGGGACAGAGCTTCTAGTCTAGAGAAGTAATCCCTGCCCAGTGAAAAGAGCAATATCTCTTATCAGAGGAGTCATCTCTTGGTCGGTGTATAGAGAAGGATTTTGGGGACTTAGTTATGTATCCCTGCCTTCAAAACCTTAAGAGTCAGTGAAACTCAGAAACTTATACTTGAGTGTTTAAGCAGACACTGAAAAGAAAGCAAAAACACCTACTTGTTGGCAACAAATTATCTTTATTTTTGTGTGATTACAAAGTTACTGCAGTTTTTATAATCTGTTCACCTCATATATCCAACCCCGCATTCTACCTGACCTGTTTTCCCTCCAAGTTAAATAAAATATTTTGCTTGTTTTGAACTTTCAAAAACTTCTCCAGTGCCATTGAAGAAGCATAACTTAAGAATGTGATTTTGTCTCTTTCCTCAGTACCGTGGGCTGGGCCATCTTCTAAATATATAATAACATGACTGGGTGGGAAAGCCATAGACCAACAAAAAAAGAAGAAACAAAGGGAAAATCCTGTATGTGAGGAAGGGAAGAGGGTGAGATTGCCATAGAAGGATTTCCAAGTCTGCAGCAACAGAGTGTGCCAGAACCACACCTTTCTGTGCTGGAAATCATTTTTCCCTAGCTGAATGACCGAGATGTCTGGCAGTCCAAGACGTGAGTCATCCTTCCTTTTTGCTGCTAGAGCTGAAGGACTGGATGCTGTGAAAGGGCTGTTGTGAAAACCTGCCAAGGGAGCAAGATGGCCAAGAATGCAGGATGAAATAGGCATCACCGTTGTGTTCAAATTTACACCTGCCTCACTGACATCTGCCCTGGTTATATTCCCAACATACACACTGGACAGTGTCCCACCTGAAAATGGGCCTAGCTGGATCGTATCTTGCCCTAGTATGTGGGCCTACAATAAGAAGCCACAGTTTGTCATTCAAGAGGTCCCACCTAGTCAGTTCATTATGGCAAGGCATCCTCCTGAAAACATGCTTCATAGGTATGTTTGTAAAGGAAGAGAATTATGGAGGTAAAATGGCTGCAACATCCCCAGGGACCCTGAAATGTCCAGTTATGCTTTTTCAGGGAACAGGTGTTGGGACAGACCTTTCTTTACCTAAGACTGTGAAGAGTTGCTCTCAGTCAGAGAACACAATACTGAGCTAGTTAGACCATCAGTGTAATGCAGGGTCATATTTTCACAAAGTACACTGCTTTATCTTTCAATAAAACCTGTATGGTTTCATCAATGTGTAAACAATAGTCAAGGGCTCTGAAATGAGATTTTCTTCATGGAATTACATAAGGGACAGGTTATCCTGGACACTTATATTTAGCCCTATTCTAAACATTTACATCCACATACATGCCTACAAGAACACAACATCAAGGCACCTGGAAGATCTATTTTTTTCGTGTTGTGCTGTTACTGCTGTTGGTATGTCCATCCTCTGTATCAATATGCAGGCTCTGCAACTCTTATAGTACAATCCTATGCACATTTACTCCACTCTGTCCATTGAAATCAATGGGCATAGACTGGTGTGACTCTGCATAGAATTACACTGCTAGGGTATTAGGTCCAGAACTAAACACACCTCAATTCCAATGTTTCTAATTAAAGGTAAGTGGCTCTATGCATTTTTGCCAAAGTTATTAAAGCTAAATTGAAGAAAAGAATAGTGAAATTCCAGTTTGGTGTAGTGGCTAAGTGCGCGGACTCTAATCTGGGGGAACCAGGTTTGATTCCCCACTCCTCCACTTGCCCCTGCTGGATGACCTTGGGCAAGCCATAGTTCTTATAACAGTTGTCCTTGAAAAAGAGCAGTTTCTGTTAGAGCTCTCTCAGCCCCACCTACCTCACAGGGTGTCTGTTGTGGGGAGGGGAAGGGAAAGGAGTTTGTAAGCCGCTCTGAGACTCCCTTGGGTAGCGAAGGACGGGGTATAAATCCAATCTCCTCCTCCTCCTCTTCTTCTATCTCATACAGATACAGGTGGGGAAGCCATGTTGGCCTGAAGCAACAGAACAAAGTTTGAATCCAGTGGCACCTCTAAGACCAATGTAAACAACGTAAAGGTGCCACTGGACTCAAACTTTGTTCTATTTCAAACAGAGTTACTCCAGTCTAAACCCATCAATGATGTTAGACTGGAGTTTCTCTCCGCATGAGTTAATTAATCAGTTACTAATGTAGCTACTTCAGTAATTTGCACATAATGAAGTAGTGGGGAGTCCTGCATGTACGATCAGTTGAAGTTTCAAGCTACCAGCCCGGTTAGTGTCCATACAAATGAACTTCTCTCTAGAACACTGAATAAGTGAGTTGTCTGCAACTGCAGTTCTGTCCCATTCTGTCCCATTCAGCCCTGTTTGAACTGCAGCTTCCACATTGAGATGACATTAAACCAGTAATGGTGACTGATTCTCACATACTAGCAGCCAGACTAGAGTAGCTTGTGACCAACAGCTGCTAGCGCACTAGCTTCTCTGCCGCATGTTGAGGTTCCCTCTGACAGCAAGTCTGGCCTGAATTTTCAGATCAAAGTACAACAAAGAGCACCACACTAACAGACCTGATTTTTTTAAAAAATAATTTGGGGCAAGTCTATATTCAGTTAGCTTCCATTAGCAAAACAGAGTGTGCGGGGGGGGGATCATAATTACCTACAAAAATTAGTATGGCATCTGGAGTTACAGTGGCAGAGCTCAAACTTTCAGCGGAAAAGGAAAAAATTTTAACAAATAAACGCTAATAATATATTCAAGAATCAATTTACAATAACAAAATAGGTGAACATTATATTTGGTGAAAGTAGACGGTGGTCTATGGAATGATCTGCCGTTTCGACAAACTATCTTCTTCTGAACAAGGATGTATACATAAACTCTCTTTCAATCATTCATTTCTCTTGGTGACGTATCAAAAGTATCACTGTTGATTCACTCCATTATGATACTATGCTTACAGCTAGATTCTTCAATGGGCTACTGTTGCTGAATGCCTTCAAGGTCTATCGACTGTGCCCATCCTTGTGACTATTTGTTGTATAAGAGCTCAAACTTTCAACAGAAGATCTGGAAAATTCCTCACCAGAGGCTATTAAAACAACAAATAATTTTAGGGAAGAAAACCATTTTTCTTTCATATTGGAGTTATTTGTATCCAAGATCAATGCCATGGATGTCAAACTTTCATATAATGCTGTTTCAAAGGAAGATTTTAAAAAAACACTCAGTGATGGAGCTAAGATCTCCAAGAGACTATGCTCTTTGGAATTCCTCTATTTCACATCCCCACCTCGCCTGCATTTCCCAAGATACTTCAATGTCATTCTGAAATGGTTCACATTTTTCAGAGCAGTCATATTCAAGGACGACAATAAGATATAAAGCTAGGATTGTAAGTAGAGGTTACATTGATTGGAGAAGTTGGCAAGTACCGAAATAATCAATACACGGACAATTAATAGATCTCTAAGCCTTCCACGTATTTGGGATGTACTGGATTTGATGCTGTTTCTAATAAAGGTAAGCAGCTCAATATGCCCTTTTGCCAAAGTTATTAAAGTTAGATTGAAGACATTAACAGTGTGATCCAATGCAGTTACTCAAAGCTCAACCCATCAGTGGTCTTAGTCTTGAATAATTCTGCATAAAACTGGACTCTTCAGCTACTGGCCAAAGTACACCAGTAATCTGTGTAAAGTAAAATGTATGTGTGTTTGGGCGGGGGGGGAGTCCATGTACCACAACTTGCAGTTCCATACTGCCAAATAGGTTAGTGTCAGTATAGACAACAGTGTTGCATAATGCACTGGTGCGTTATCCATAACTGCAGTTCCATCATACATGTCATTTCATGCTTATTTTGCAAATAACATTGAGATAGGTTTATATAAGCTTTGCTGATATAAATTTTCAAATGTTTCTGCTCAAAGAAGACACTCAACTGATGCCAGATACTGACTTTTCCTTTCTGGGAAAGAACTAAAAACTGCATCCCACAAAGATTGATATGGAATCTACTCGATTATAACCTGCTCATTCAAAGATTTAATACCATGATCTTTAATCTTGCTAAAACCTCATTTAAGTGGCATTTCTAATTCTAATGCACAGCTGCATGGATGCTTTCTCATGTTGATTTCCTCAGCCATCAACATGAGTCAGTGTGCTAATGTGCAGTTTTTCTGTGCCACAGTACATTTCTTGAACTTCCAATTTAGCATTAGAGTGCTGAATTGAGCACCCTTATCCTTCTGTATTTATTCCACAAGATGGCCAAGTTGACAGCTTCCTCATTAAAAATGTATCAGTCCTGGAAGATATCGGGGGGGGGAGTCCTTGAAGAAACTATTGAGGTACTTAGTTTGGGCCCATCAAATTTTATCTAAAAAAGACTGAACAGCCATTTTGCGTACCTTAAGTTCCTTTAAATGTCAGGAAATGAGCCTAGCACTGCTATATGTTTTGTTGTTGTTCAGTCGCACATTCGAGTCCGACTCTTCGCGACCCCATGGACCAGATCACGCCAGGCCTTCCTGTCTTCTGCCGTCCTCTGATGTTGGCTCAATTTCATGTTCGTTGCATCTATGACACTGTCTAACCATCTCATCCTTTGCCGTCCCCGTCTTCTTTGACCTTCAATCTTTCCCAGCATCAGGGTCTTCTCCAATGAGTGCTCCCTTCTCATTTGGTGGCCAAAGTATTTGAGCTTCAGTTTCATTATCTGGCCTTCCAGGGAACAGTCAGGGTTGATTTCTTTTAGGATTGACTGATTTGATCTTCTTGCAGTCCAATGGACTCTCAAGAGTCTTCTCCAGCACCATAGTTCAAAAGAATCTATTCTTTGGTGCTCAGCCATCCTTATAGTCCAACTCTCGCAGCCATACATGACTACTGGGAATACCATTGCTTTGACCATGCGGACTTTTGTTGGCAGGGTGATGTCTCTACCTTTTATCATGCTGTTTAGGTTCGCCATTGCTTTCCTCCCAAGGAGCAGGCGTCTTTTAATTTCATGGCTGCTGTCACAGACTGCGGTGATCTGGGATCCCAGGAACGTGAAGTCTGTCACTACTTCCACGACTTCCCCTTCTATTTGCCAAGGAGTGATGGGGCCGGATGCCATGATCTTAGTTTTTTTGATGTTGAGCTTCAAGCCCACTTTTGCGCTCTCCTCTTTTACCCTGAGCAAGAGGCTCTTGAGGTCCTCTTCACTTTCTGCCATCAGAGTGGTATCGTCTGCATATCTGAGGTTGTTGATCTTTTCCCCAGCAATCTTAATTCCCGCTTGTGATTCATCCAGGCCAGCATTTCGCATGATGTACTCTGCATATATATTAAATAAGCAAGGCGACAATATACATCCTTGTCGTACTCCTTTTCCTATGCTGAACCAATCAGTTGTTCCATATCCGGTTCTAACTGTCGCTTCTTGGCCCTTATACAGGTTTCTCAAGAGACATGTGAGGTGGTCTGGTACTCCCATCTCTTTAAGGACCTGCCATAGTTTGTTGTGATCCACACAGTCAAAGGCTACATGTTTACTACAACACAAATAATGTGTAGCTAATTCACAACATTGGTGCTGTAAAAACTCCTTAGTAGTGCAAGTCCTTTTATATTAGGCTTACAAACTGCCTACTTTCAGAGTGCAACCATCAGGATCAGTCTCCCTACCTTTGGTGGTGCACCATTAGTGCCAGCTCAGAGGGTGAGGAGCTTAGGGGTGATCCTGGATGCCTCTCTCTCAATGGAGGCCCAGTTCACCGCTGTTACCCAGTCTGCCTTTTACCATCTTCAGCAGATCAGGCAACTGGTTCCCTATCTCTCCCCACAGGACTTGGCTACAATGACCCATGTAGTGGTCACTTCCAGACTTGCCCTTGAGGCTGATCCAGCAACTCCAGCTAGTGCAAAATGCAGTGGCTCATTTGCTGACTATGTCACCTGTGCAGGTGCACATTCAACCGGTGTTGCGTAGATTGCACTGGCTTCCAATTGAGTACTGGATCCATTTCAAGGTGCTGGTACTGACCTTCAAAAGCCCCGTGTGGCCAGGGACTGACATATCTGAAGGACCACCTTTCCCCATATATGCCCCAGAGAGCTCTGCACTCAGCAGACCAGCATTTGCTGGTTGTCCCCAGTCCAAAGGATGCCCGCTTAGCCTCGACCACAGGAGATCAGGGCCCTCTTAGAGTTCCACAGGGCCTGTAAAAGGGAGCTGTTCCACCAGGCCTTTGGTTGAGGCAGCGGGCTTTCAATCATGGTCTCCCCCTGCTGAATTTTACATCTGTGATCGGCCAACAATCTGGTCTATGGCCTAGCGGCTACAGCTTTAAGACCACTATACTAAATGCCGTGCCATCTCTTTAGCTTATACTTCTGTTTTAATCTGTTCTAACTATTGTGTGAATGATTCTTGTGTTTTGTTTTAGCTTCTACTGTAGAATGTTTTAATTTTCATTGATGTTATCCACTCTGAGCCCGCTTGCAGGGAGGGTGGAATATAAGCCAAAACTAATAAATAAATAATAAATAAATAAAAATGCCCCAACTCTGTGTTCAAATTTCCATCACAGCTGATGTCTGAGGGATGGGATTGGCAGAAGTCCCAGAAGTGATGTAATTTTAGGGTTATACTCTAGGAAATACCCCAATCTCTATTTTTTTAAAAAACTGGACACAGAAGTAGGTACCAGCTGATGTGCTCTGGATGGGGTGAAATCATTCCCCACAGACTAGACTCAAAGGGTTGCCATCAGAGACCAGTTCTCATAACAACAGAAGTATATAAGAACAGCCTTGCTGCATCAGACCAGTGGTCAGCATTCTGTCTCACACGGTGGCCAACCACTCACTCTGGAGGGCCAACAATAGAACACAGAGCCAAGGTCCTTTCCCTGCTGTTGCATTGTGATGCATTCTGATGCTGGTATTCAGAGGTTTACTGCCTCTGGATGTGGAGGTTCCCTTTAGTCACCATGGCTAGTAGCCAATGATAGACCTATCCTCCATGAATCTCTCTAATCTTCTTTTAAAGCTGTCCATGCCTGTGGTATTTACTACATCCTCTGGAAGCAAATCCCACACTTTAATCACTCACGGAGTTAAAGAAGTATTTCTAACTGTCACATACAAAGCCCTTCATGGCCTTGGGTCTTCGCTGTGCAGAACCGCCTCTCTCCCTATGCTCTGCTTCACTTATCTGAGCAGGGCCTTCTGCAGGTGTTAGCCTGCAGATAGGCAAGATTAACAGCTGTCCATATATGTGCTTTCTCTGGTGTGGCCCCCTCCTTATGGAATGGCCAGCCTAAGGAGTTTTGGAAGGCTATGATTCTTCAGGCAGTTTGCAAACTGTGCAAAACTGAATTATTCAGGAGGGAATTTTTTACAGAGGTAATAGGGCTTTATTATAATGGAATGATTTGGGAAGAATGCTTTAATAAAGGGGGTATTGTGGAGTATATTACTGTGTATACTAGTATTTACTATCTGCTGTTCTTATTCTAAAATATAATTTCTGCATCATTTAATACTCTGTGAATAGACACCTTAACTGATTGGCTTGAACAGGGTGATATTCTGGGCCAGGAGCACATAGGGTTCAGGAGGGGTAGTTCAACCTTGGAACATTGTCTAGTTCTCTATCATCTGACAAAAATACACCAATTTCCTAAATGGCCCCCTCTATGCAGGATTTATTGATCTGAAAGGGTTTTTTCTTACTATCCTTAGAAGACAACTCTGGGAAAAGCTGTGACACATCACAATTGATAAAAGGCTGTTATGGCTCATGCAACAACTTCACGTGGACCTTACAGTTCAGGTCTGCTGTGTTTATGGTGGCAAGCTGACTGAGACATTTGGCCTCGATAAAGGCCCCATTTTTGTTCAACCTGTATATGAACGATCTCTCGACTTTCTTTAATGAGCTTTGTCATCCACCACATGTGGCCAATTGCAATATTCCAGTTTTGCTTTATGTTGATGACACTGTTCTGCTCTCTTGAACAAAAGTTGATTTGCAGAGATTGTAATGATTTCATGTTTAACTGTGTGTGTGTGGCTTTAAAAGTTTGGTTTGCATGGCTGTGATGATAATCTAGAGTGCTGGAATCAGGCAAGTGATATGAGTGGTGAGTGACAGAGAGGGGGGGTTGGAATGGATGCTGTGTGGAGGATTTGAATGTCTATCAAGAGGGTCAGTTAGAGATGACAGTTGATGAAGTTCGAAAAAGGCAGTTAAGCTATGTTTGAGAGAGAAGAAGCTTCCCTGTGTGGGTTGTTAAGTTCTATGTCTTAGAGTTGAATAAGACAGTTGATAAGGAGTTGGTTCTGAGGTCTGAAGGAGAGAAACAGTGACCTTGCATGACCTTGAGTTTATGTTACAAAGTTGCTTGAAACCTCCCTGTCAGTAAAGGAGAAGCTTGTGAGAGACACCTAGCAATGGTTCAAATAATTCCCAGTACTGTTTACATGTTCTACCCTCGTTTTTATGCTTTATTTAAATAAATTTTATTTCATTCAAGTATACCAGCTCTGGAAAGAATATTCCTCAGACCACATAGACCTTCATGAAAGCCTAGACCCTCGGTATACCTACCCATA
>NW_015169778.1:1376352-1380891 GCF_001447785.1 Gekko japonicus
GCCTAAACGAGGGCATCACTTAGAGGAGAACAACACCCCAGCAGAGTGGGACTGTGAGTTAAGTAACCCACAAACTTTGATGACAAACAAGAAGAAGGAACTGAACTAAACTTGCAGTATAAAAACTAGTAGAACTTTATGAAGACAGAAGAAGCTACACCCATCCCTTTGGACAAAGAGATGTGTTCCACTTAAAGGAAAAGGGGGGGAAATGTAATGATTTCATGTTTAACTGTGTGTGTGTGGCTTTAAAAATTTGGTTTGCGTGGCTGTGATGATACTCTAGAGTGCTGGAATCAGGCAAGTGATATGAGTGGTGAGTGACAGAGAGAGGGAGGGGTTTTGGAATGGGTGCTGTGTGGAGGATTTGAATGTCTATCAAGAGGGTCAGTTAGAGATGACAGTTGATGAAGTCCGAAAAAGGCAGTTAAGCTATGTATGAGAGAGAAGAAGCTTCCCTGTGTGGGTTGTTAAGTTCTATGTCTTAGAGTTGAATAAGACAGTTGATAAGGAGTTGGTTCTGAGGTCTGAAGGAGAGAAACAGTGACCTTGCATGACCTTGAGTTTATGTTACAAAGTTGCTTGAAACCTCCCTGTCAGTAAAGGAGAATCTTGTGAGAGACACCTAGCAATGGTTCAAATCATTCCCAGTACTGTTTACATGTTCTACCCTCGTTTTTACGCTTTATTTAAATAAATTTTATTTCATTCAAGTATACCAGCTCTGGAAAGAATATTCCTCAGACCACATAGACCTTCATGAAAGCCTAGACCCTCGGTATACCTACCCATATTATATTATAAAGGTTTGGCTGGATGACCATACTTCTGGTAACACAGGGGTGTAGCCTAATATGCTAATGAGCTGTGCTGTCAGGTGTGTGGCCTAATATGCTAATGAGATCCTGCTGTTGGGTATGGCCTATTATGCTAATGAGTTCCTGCTGGGTTTTTTCTACAAAAAAAGCCCTGGCCGACAGTATATTAAACTTTTTCCCAAAATGGAGTTGGGAACTATGTTCCAGGTGCTGTTCAAGTTTTTAACCTAAAAGTCATCCCTATTATCCTTTAAGGAATAGCCATAAAACTATCTTGATAAATGAAAACATTGACCAAATTCTGTTATATTTCTGTGAAATGTATTAAACATTCCTCATGGTATAGCCAGTGTGTCTCTTCGTTCAGAACTGGGCCAACCTTCCCTTGAGGCAAGGGCTTGGTTACAAGTGTTTAAACCATTCACCAAGTCATACTTGAGCAGCAAGGCTACCTGGCACTCTCGAAAGAGGACTGTTATAGGTCAATGTAGTTTAATACTGTTTTTGAGAAACTGTTGGCTCTTGATGTTAACCTGGACACTATCCAGGCCCTGGGCTTTCATGCAACATTTGCTTTGGTGAGAAATCATGTAAACTCAATCAATCCCAAAAACTCTGTCTTTAGAGCATACCACACCTGTTCATCTGAATTTTTGGTATTCCACCTCCAAAATCTATTCCCTCCTACACCTATCAGTTGTCTTCCCAAAGGCTGTTAGGTCTCTTTCTAGGGATGACATTCTTGTTCTAGGAATGGTAGACTAAATATTTATTTATTTATTTATTTGATTTCTGACTCACCCTCCCTGGCTAGTTCAGGCCTCAGTGTAACAACATATTATAATAGCAATTATCATAAATTAGTTAAACAGTTTAACTTTAAGTTACTAATTGTAGCAACAGATAACACATAAAATTATAATAAATACATTAACATTTTCACATCAGGGAAAATTTAGCTGTTGGGGAAGGCCAGAGAAAGGGGCAAACAGAGGGTCCATCAGAGAGTTTTTATTCTTCTCTATTAGGAGCCTCGACCATAGGCCTGGTGGAACAGTTCTGTTTTGCAGGCCCCATAGAACTGTGATCAGTCTCACAGGGCCCGAGTCTCATCTGGGAGAGCATTCCACCAGGCCGGGGCCAGAGCAGAGAAGGCTCTGGCTCTGGTTGAGGCTAACTGAACATTTCTTGGCCAAGAAACCATCAGTAGGTCTTTGTTCTGTGAGTGTAATGCTCTCAGAGGGGTATACCAGGAGACGTGGTCCCAAAAGAGAAAGGGGTTAAAGGTTAAAGCCAACATCTTGAACTAGATCTGGTATTCAATCTGAAGCCAGTGCAGCTGGTGGAGCACTAGCTGAATGTGAGTTCTAACTGGAGTTCTAGTGAGAACTCGCACTGCCATATTCTGGATCAGTTGAAGTTTCCGGGTCAGTCTCAAGGGTAGCCCTGCATTGAGTGAGTTACAGTAGTCCAGTCTGGAGGTGACCATTGGATGGATCACTGTAGCTAATTCAGGGTGGGGCAGGAAAGGGGCTAGTTGTCTGATCCGGCACAGATATAGAAACACCAGTTTGGCAACATTTGTAATCTGGGCCTCCATTGACAGGGAAGCATCCAGAATCACACCCAGGCTCTTCTCCATTGGTGCTGATGTTCTGTCAAGAGTCAGGAGTTGACACCCCGAACCCAGAAGTCCCCAATTCAGTCACAGGACCTCCATCTTTGCTGGATTCAGTTTCAGATGGCTCTGGTTCAGCCATCCAACCACAGCCTCCAGACCCTCTGCCAGATTTTCAGGGGTAGAGCCTGGTCAGCCATCTATCAGCAGATATAGCTGGGTGTCATCAGCGCACTGGTTACAGGCCAGCCAAGATCTCCACACCAACTGGGCAAGGGAGTGCCTATAAATGTTGAATAACGTTGGGGAGAACATAGCCCCTTGAGGGACACCACATATCAATGGGTATCACAGTGAAATTCTCTTTGCTAGCGCCACCCTCTGTACCCAACCTTGGAGGAAAAAGACAATCCACTTCAGGGTTGTCCCTTGTATCCCCATGTCAGCGAGGTGGTGGGTCAATAGACCATGATAAGCCATGTCAAACGCTGCTGTCAAGTCAAGTAGCAACAACAGTGCTGACCAGCCTCAGTCCAGGTGTCTGCGAAGATCATCAGTGAGGGCAACCAGTGCTAGCTCCATTCCATGGCCAGGGTGGAAGCTGGATTGGAATGGATCCAGGGCTGATGTGTCATCCAAGAAAGCCTGGAGCTGTTCAGCTGCTGCTCTTTCAGCTACCTTGCCCCAGAACAGAAGGTTCAACACTGAGCAGTAGTCTGCCAGATTGGAAGGATCTAGCAATGTTTTCTTTAAGAGCGGCCATACCACTTAAGGACCTAATTACCCTAAATAACTGCGCTGGGCATGAGCTAGTAGCCGCAATGGAAGCCATATAGAAATCTTTCTTTACCACCCTCACCGCCATTTCATAGGATCTCACAAGATGTTCTTGTAGCTTTGTCACGAGTCCATCACCAAACTTGCTCTGGCCATCTGAGCTCCTGCTTCATGTCCCAAAACTCTGGGGTATGCTCCTTGGCAGTTATGAAGGGTAGGTTCATGCGTTTACCTTTTTCAGAACAAATCTGCCGCTGTCCCTTAGGTAAGATCGACAAGATGGCACATAGATTTCTGGAGCATCCTTCATATGCTAATTTTAGGAGGTGTTCTATTTCATCATGTCTGCAAGCACATTTTGATGTATATCATAATGACCTAGTTACCTTTTTACATGCTGGCAGGGATCCAAAAAGAACTAGAGGAAGTTGCAGGGTTTTTTAACTCCTTTGTCTATTGGGTGATAAGTGATTAACAACAACTACTCATTGCTCAAGATCAGTGTATCATAAAGCTTTTGTTGGATAAGAGGAAAGGAATACAGTGTGAACATTTATGTTTTGTTTCAAGTTTGTTCCAGATTTTTATTTGGTTTAATTTCCTAATTCTATCACATTGCTTATGGATGTCCCATCATTTTGACTTCATTGATTTCCTTGAGTAATCCTTTTTTTAAAATAATTTTTTATTAAGTTTTATAACACATAAATAAAAATAAACATAAACATACAACAGACATAAAACCCTCCACCCTCCAGCCTCAATCTGTTCAATGGTTTTACTTCTACACCACTTTGCTTAATTAAATATTTTATAACTGATCTCCGTTCTGTTAACAACAAATTAAAACTCTCTAATCAATATTTATTTTCTGACTTCTTATTTCAAAACGAGTATATACTTCTGGTCCTGTTGGAACCCTCCTATATTTTCAGTTACCTATTGGTGGCACTCTGATATTAACTCAGTTCCACAAAAACCGTCTCAATTACCTTTATCTCCATACTTCAGGATACTCAAAGTGTTCTCTAATTTCATCATTACATTACATTAAGGTTCCAAACTAATTTACAGCTATAACTTTCTATCACCAGCATCTCTAGCACCAACAAGTGTTTAGAAAAGCTGAATCATCTTTAGTGTATATATTTATGTCTATATTCTCTGTTTATCCATTCCTAGGTCACTGTTTTTCCTGGTTAAGTCCTATGAGAGCCGGTATGTTGGATTAGCCTTGTGCCTTTAATTTCTCTAAATTGGCATTAAGTTGTAATTCTTTTCTACATTGGTTTTCTGCATTTTCACTTCTGTGCCGTTGAGCTTTGT
>NW_015169778.1:1381993-1382134 GCF_001447785.1 Gekko japonicus
ATCTCCTCCTCCTCTTCTTCCTCCTCTTCTTCCTCCTCTTCTTCCTCCTCCTCCTTTTCTCCCCTCCTCTTCTTCTTCCTCCTCTTCCTCCTCCTCCTCTTCTTCTTCTTCCTCACGGTAGAGTATACTTTACTCCTGCCT
>NW_015169778.1:1382396-1393032 GCF_001447785.1 Gekko japonicus
GCTTTCCCTCTCCTGGCAGCCCCCGTAGACTCTCCCACTTTCCAGCTTCCTTCTCTTCTGCCCACCAACCACCAAACCTACCTTTAACTGCGGTCATGTCTTCAGCTTTCCCTCCTTCTGTGGCAGCCACTCCTCAGGAAAAGTCTGGCCTAGCTGAGCAGTGGAACTCCTGACAGAACCTGGGTTTTGGACCCCGTTTGACTCAGGGCGTTGGATTATGAATTCCATCAGCTCCAATATAGACTTATCAAAGGGAGAAGAGATTGGATTTATACAGCAGACCAAGGCAACGGTAGGAAGCCCTGAGAGCAAGATATACTTTTTTATTTACAGTAGTAGAAGAAGAAGAAATTGGATTTATACCCTGGCCCTTCACTACCCAAAGGAGTCTCAGCGCGGCTTACAAACTCCTTTCCCTTCCCCTCCCCACAACAGACACCCTGTGAGGTGGGTGGGGCTGAGAGAACTCTGACACAAATTGCTCTTTTTCAAGGACAGCTGTGCCAGAGCTTGTGACTGACCCAAGGTCACATCAGCAGGTGCAAGTGGAGGAGTGGGGAATCAAACCCGGTTCTCCCAGATTAAAGTCCGCACACTTGTATTATCCAGATTAGTGTCCGCACACTTAACCACTACACCAAACTGGCTCTCTGGAGGCCTCCCATCCAAATATTTGCTAGGGTCGGCCCTGCTTAGCTTCTGAGACAGCCCCATACCAAGGAATTTTTCATGGGGGTGGGGTGCCAAACAGCAGACAGAAGGATGGCGCCTCAAGCATAGCCTGGCAGAGCAGTTCCCAAGCTTGATTTGCTTGGGCAGCCCCTGATGCAGCAGCTGAAACTGAGTGCTGGGCTGCCAGGGGCCTGTCTCTTGACCCCCTCTGCTGAGGAGAGTCGGAACCAGGCACCGCTTGCCCATGCCTCTTCCAGGGAGCTTCGTGGCTGTGAGCATGGAGCAGCCCCATGTGGGTGATGCCGGCCCTTTTGCTGCAGCAGCAATGAGGAGGTGAGCTAAGGGCATCAGCTTGCTGCCCACACCTACCCGGAGTGGCCAGTCCACTGCAAAGTTGCCAGACCTGTCTCCCCCTCAGCTGGCCATCTGCAAGGTAATGCAGGCACTGGGGAAGCCCTGTGCGGGATGACCCTGGGGAGAGGCAAGAGCTCACCAGCTTCCTCTGGTGCACACCCAACCTGCCTAGGCTATGGACTCTGCTTTGTAAGCCCCAGACTCAGCTGGGAGATCATCAGGCGCTGGAGGTGAAGTGTGGCAAGCCCACAGAGAATAAAGGGCTGGCCAGGGAATGAGCTTCAGGCCGGCATGGTGGGGGTGCTATAGATTCAGTAGGGGGTGCCACCCAATGCTTCCTATAAGCTGTGGAGTCTTGTGGGCAAAAACTCTACTTTTTGAGCTACTGGCATTAAAGTTGTGAGTGAGCAATTTGGCTACTGCACAAATTAGTTTGCTCTGGAGCCATCCTTCCTGAGCTAAGACAAAAATGTGTGAGCTGGAAGTTAAAAAACTGTGAGCTAGCTCACACTAACTCAGCTTAGATGGAATATTGGCGCCACCCCATGTGCCCCACCGCTGCTGCCTATGGCCCCCGTTCCAAGATCTGATGAGATCAGACTTGCCTGGTCTATCTAGGTCAGGACACTAAGGCAGTATTTGTTGGCCTTTTCAGTGAACTGCTTTTTGGTCCAATGGGTGTTTTGTTTGGTTGTTTTTTAGATTTCAGAATTTTTCTGCAAATATGGGGCTTTTTTCAGATTTGTAGAAAGATCTGTCTCATCTGTTCATGGCTCCAGTCTCTGGACTGAAAAATCCACAGATAGGGCCAGGCTGAGAATCTCATATATTGACGATGACACATGTGGAACATGGTCAGAGACAGTTTATTTTACTTTTATTTATTTATATTTAGCTCTCTCCCCAGTGGGGGCCCAAAATGACTTCCAACATGTTTCTCCATTCCTCTGCTTTATCCTCACAACAACTAACCTGTGAGGTAGGTTAGGCTGACAGTGACTGACCTAGGGTTGCCAGGTCTGGGTTGGAAAATACCTGCAGACTTTGGGGGTGGATCTGGGAGAGGGTGGGGTTTGGGGAGGGGCCTCAGCACAATGCCAGACTCCACCCTCCAAAGCAGCCATTTTCTCCAGGGGAGATGATCTCTGTCAGATGGAGATCAGTTGTAAAAGCAGAGGATCTCCAGGCCCCACCTGGAGGCTGGCAACCCTAGACTGACCCAACCCCTCCGTGGCAGAGTGGGAATTCAAATCTTGGTCTTCCAGATGGCTAGAGGTGGTGCAAATGAATACGACCACATCCACAGCGGTCATCCATGCGCTCCGTAGGCTGTTCGCAACCCACGGGTTGCCGGACACTCTGGTCAGCAACAATGGCCCTCAGTTTGTGTCCGAGGAGTTTAAGACATTCCTATCGGACAATGGCATCCGGCAAATCACCGCTGCCCCTTTTCACCCAGCTTCGAATGGCCAAGCAGAACGCATGGTACGCACGGCCAAAGAAGCCCTGGGAAGACTGACAGAGGGAGATTGGAGTGTTCGGCTGGGGTCTTTCCTTCTGCGTCAACACACCACCCCCTGTAGCACAACAGGCCGTAGCCCGGCCGAGCTACTCATGGGCAGGCGGCTAACCACCAGGTTAAACAGATTGCACCCTGACCTTAACGAGCAACAGGAGGAGCGTACAGACCCGCATACGAACATGCACACATTTCAGGCCGGAGATAATGTTTTTGCCCGGAACTACGCTGCCGGCCATCCCTGGGCCCCGGGGGTAATTGGCGAATGTATTGGCACTCGAATGTACTTGGTCCTAATGTCCGATGGTAGGAGATGGCGGCGCCATGTGGACCAGTTACGGAGGTGTTGGGTCAAGGACAGCGCCGACTCGCCGGCTGGGTCCTCCGAATTAGTCTCTCATCCTCCCGCCCTGGAGGACGATGTAGAGTCAGCAGGTACTGCAGGGCCATTCCCTGAGACTGAAACAGCAGACCCGGCCGTAAAAGCGCCTGATTCAAGGTCTGTGGAACCACAGTTAGAAGCCCCGCAAAGTGCAAACGTATTCTGGGCTAGGGCTCCTATTGGTTACATTAGGATCCTAGCCCAGGGCGAAGCTTAACATTGACTCTCAATGGCATAGTTCACAAAGCAGTTATATATACACTTCAATACATAACAATCAGAGTTTTGTAAAGTTGAAGAAGTGGGAGGGGGTTCACCAAGGATGTACGGCAGCTGTTATGTACTGACAGCATAACATGAATCGCCTAAGCCACCTCCCATGTTGAGCTTCGAGCCAGCCTGGGCTCCGACTGTAATCAAAAGCTATTGGTCGCATCGGAACAGCGACCAATCACAAAGAGGCTATTCACTGAGCGGGAAGGACTATGATTTGCCTTTATCCTTACAATCTGATTGGTTGTTATGTATATAGTAGGCGTGGCTATATTAGCCCGGCAGGTTTAAAAGGAGCCCGGCTTCAATGTTTTACTGTTCTGGTTCCTGAATGCGTTTGAGTGCTTGTTCGTATTTCCATTAAAGCTGAATCACTTGCTGAAATCACTCTACGAGTTCTTTGTTAGCACGATCTAACAGCAGCAACTTACCTTGCTTAGTTCCCCGGACTCCCAAGATACACTGGGCACCAGAATTTTTCTCTCTCTGGTCCCCCATCCCTTGGCAGCCTGAAAGAATAATAATCCAGTGTGTTTCTCTCATAGAGAAATCTATTCGTTTTAAATTTCCATGGCATAATTTTTCAAAACTTTAATACATTTTGTCAGGGGGGAAACTAGTCTTATTTCACATTCCAAGCAAAGAGTAAGTGGTGTTGCGAAGGAGAGAGTGGGAAGGCAAGAGAAACTATTATCAGAAGCTCAGCTGGGAAAGAAATATGATCTTTTTTCCATCATACAAAAGTGGCAGACTAGCTGTTCTGTAGTGAGCAAAGAGCCTTTGTCACTCACTGAAACCTGTCATCTTACGCTATGATATTGCAGGGGCCTGCACGACAGGTCAGACCTAATGAGAAGAATGACAATGTGGATACTGAAGACAGGAAGGCACAGAGAAGCAGCTTTTGTTTCCTTCAGGGAAATCCTTTCATGGTAAGAGTGTCCACACTTTCATACAGTTGTTGTACAGGATAGACACTTGAGAGATTAGAGCTGGGAAACAGCAGAATTACTGGGAGGTTGCATAGCCTGCCGACAGGGAAAAGTGGACTTCAGACACGAGAAGGAATATCATTTACAAAAGAACAGAAGCTGCTCCTGCTGTATCAATGCTTGTAACTGCTAAGGCCCTTGTAGTTACTTCAAATGCTAAGCAAACTTTATTAAACAAACAGCAGCCATTTTATTGCTTGTAACTCGATATCCTTTCCCCCTCTAACCCTCAGTTCCTGTCT
The DNA here is from genome assembly GCF_001447785.1 of Gekko japonicus. Taxonomy (NCBI): domain Eukaryota; kingdom Metazoa; phylum Chordata; class Lepidosauria; order Squamata; family Gekkonidae; genus Gekko; species Gekko japonicus. The sequence goes on from NW_015169778.1 coordinate 1,386,831, forward strand.
GTGAGCTTCCTTCTCATTAAGAGATACAGATTTTCTAAATAAACAAAAGTCTTGTGCACCTTAAATGCTTTTAGTCCTTTAAGTCTTTAAGGTGTCACAAGACAGCTGTTTAATTTTGCTGGAATAGGCTGACAGGCAATGTATCTGGAGCATTTTCTGAAGAATCTCTCTCTATAGGATGCAGTAGCCCAGGGATATCAAACATAAGGCTTGGGAGTCAGAACCAGCTGATCCAGTGCTTTTACCTGGCCCACAAGCAACTGGTGTGAGGGAGGGAAGGCAGGAGGATGCTTGGGTGGGTGAACAGGCAAGCAAGTAAGCAGGCACATGTGGTGAGGTGTGTGTGTGGTCGAAGCAGTCAAGAAATAGAAAGGAAATGGCTAGGGGTGGGGCTAGGGCTGCCAATTCCCCCTGGGGGGCGGATTTCCCCCCGTTTTGGAGGCCCGATTTCCGCCGCCGCGGAATCGGGCCCCGGGGGAAACCCCCACCCCGGCGTGCACATCAGCCGGATGTGACGTGCTGACGCTGGGCACGCTGGGGGCGGGGCCACAGCCATCTGAGGGGGAAATTCTATGTTTTCCCCTCAAATGGCTGTGGCCCTGCCCCCAGCGTGCCTGGCGTCAGCACGTCACATCCGGCTGACGTGCATGTGGTGCGCGCTCAAGACGCCGTCCGGGAGCCCCCCACCGCAGAACAAAAGGTATTTGGCAACCCTAGGTGGGGCTAAGAGGCTGAAGTAAAATAGTGTGTGGGGAATAGAAATGCAGGTAGAGAAAGAGGAGGCATGTTCCCCCCCCCTTGCCTATTCTGATTGAAGCTCCGTGAGGACTGGAGAAGCCAGCCATGCCACCGCTGGACCAACTGGCTTCACATTTTTTCAAATGGTGATTGTATGGGGGGTTGACAAGAGCAAGTGCACGGAGCGGCAGTTAGCTGATGAAGGGACAGGGCCATCAGGGAAGACAGGAGGAGTGGATCGGGAGACAATTGTCTTCTGCATGCTGCTCTGAAGGGAAAGACCTCCTGGCCTCAGAAGCGAGTGGAGAAGCAACGGGTAAAAGGGCACTGATGTTGCCGCCACATGATGTTGCCGCCAGGAGACAGAGAGAGTGTTGGGGCAGGTGGGGATGGCAACCTCTCTTCTCCCCACCACCTGTTCTCAGCCTGTGAAGGAAAAGGGGTTGCAGGAGGATGAAGAGCACCCCCTGGAGTTTCAGAAACGGCCTCTCCATCAGGCCTTCCCTCTGCCTCACTGCTTCCGTGGGAAACACTGGAGGGATTAGAACTGGGGTGGGGGGATCTGGGAGAGCCAGGTTCAGACCCCCCTCCTCCTAATCCAGAACCCAGTTGTCTGGATCACCCAGGACCAGTTACTCAGCCTGGGCCACCTTGCAGGGTTGGTGGTGGTGGTGAAGATGGGGCAGTGGAGAGGGGAGTCTGGTGTGCCTCCTCGAGACACTCAGAAGAAGGACAAGGGAAGGGAGGAAACAAAGAGCGAGGGACAGAGCGTAGCCATGCTTGGCTGCTGAGGCCGGACATACTGGGGGGGGGGTGGTGCTGCTACTGAAAAAACTACCTTATTTACTTGCATGACTCATCTCCTAAAAGTGCTATATAAACAGGAAGTAGCTAATTTGTACGGAAATCTAAGATACCCCCCCCTTTTATGGTCTCCCTTGGGAAAAACCTAGTCTTGCGTATAATTAAATACGTTTATTGGGGCTTTGGTGGGTTCCCCAGTAAATCAATTGCTCTCACTGCTAGGAATCCATTGCTTTTGCTTGTATTTTGAGTAAAAAATAATATTGTTAATTGGGTTTGCCAAAAAACTGGTGGAACATCTCTACCTTGCAAGCCCTGCGGAACTGTGCCAGGTTCCACAGGACATGGATGTTATTTTGGCAAAGAGTTCCACCAGGTGGCAGCCAGGGTTGAAAAGGCCTGGCTCTGGTTGGGGACAACTGAACGTCTTTGGGGCGAGGGATCACCTAGCTGATTAGGATGATAATCTTTTCTGCTTTTTATAAATCAGACTTTGCCAAACTTTTGACTATTGTATTTTTGTACACAGGGTTCCATTCTGCATTATAAATGGAGAAAACCCCACTCTTACACTCAAAATGATAAACATACATTTGCTTCATAATCTCCCCAAACAATAGGAAGCATCCTGTGTATGGGAGAGACCTGCCAATACTGATTGCTTCCTGCCCTTCTTTTTCCCAATCATTGAACACTGATGGGTCCATGCTGCCTGGATAAGAGCAATTAGGGAATCCCTGGGCTCCCTCCCATGAGAAAATGTCCTTGCTCATCTTTCATTAGTCTACCTGAATACCATATATAGAGATAGAGAGAGATTAGATAGATGACAGACAGATAGATGATAGAGATATATAGATCTGGTAAAAAATCAGTCATTGTCTAACCTAACAAAGGGAAATGTTAAGACAAGCAAATCAACTTCAGACTTGAAGAACTTGCTCCAATTGCTACGCCATAGCTGGCAACTCAAACTCATTTAAAAGAAACTTCTCACTTGTGCCTTTTCTACACTGAAAGTGTTTGTTAACAGCAGGAGAACACCTGCATGATGCAAGAAATAAAAAATTAACCTGAAGTAACTTCCAAATTGCAGTTTTCCACTAAATGAGGGTTAAAGGGATTCTAGACTCTAATTTTACATTGTCACTTTAAAATGTGTATGTATATGATTAAAATAATTTTGATATGCAACCTTTGTACAGCGATTTAAAGCCTTCAGAAGTAAGTATACTTTTTCTAAAAATGCCTCAAGTCAGATAATGAATTCTAAAGGGCTTGTATTAGCTATCTCAGTGTTTCCTTCCCACAGCTCAATAAAAGGAGGCTTAGTGAAGAAGGAGGAAGTTGCTTTCTAGTTATTCATTCATTTGTTTGTTTGTTTGTTTATTAGATTTTTACCTCGCCCTCCCAGCAAGGCCGGCTCATTTATTTATTTACTGTCAAGCTGCAGCCGACTTAAGGCAACCCTGCAGGAATTTCAAGGGAAAGGCCATTCAGTGGTGGTTTGCCATTGGCTGCCTCGACATAGTAACCCCAGTATTCCTTGGTGATCCCCCATCTCAATACTAACCAGGCCTGCCCCTGCTTAACCTTTGAGACTTGAAAAGATCAAACTAGCCTGAGCTATCCAGGTCAGGTTTCAATTAATACAAAAAAAATCAAAAGAGATATACAAAACTGCCTTGTACTGAGTCAGACCATTGGTCTATCAAGAGCAGTCCTAATTACTCTGACTAGCAGAGGCTCTCCAGGCAAAGCTCTTTTTACATCACCTAAAACTTGACCTTTATAAATGAAGATGCCAGGGATTGAACAGGGGATCAACTACATGCACAGCAGATGCTCTGCAACTGATCCACAGCCCACCGCCAAATTACAAGAATCAAATGAATCACAGATGAAACAAGGGATATATCCTACAAGTAGTAAACTTGGGCTGTGGTCACACACACTTAATAATCAACTTTCAATCTACTCTCAAAGTGGATTTTGACAGTTCAAACAGTAAAAATCCAGTTGGAAAGTGGATTGAAAGTGGATTGAAAGTGAATTATTTAGTGTATGTGACTGCAGCCTTGGTTAATCATATAACTCAGTGTAAATTTCCTCTTTCAAATTAGGATCTATATATTGTTGGATATTGTGCATGAAATTAGGATCTATATATTGTTGGATATTGCGCATGTTTTCTGGACAAGAAAACACAGGCGATAAATGGTTATAATACTGTCATGTCCAGTGACACGTGGATCTAGTTCAAAAGGATCAACTCTTGTTTAAGAAAAGAACAGAAAAAGAGGAGAATGGATTTATACCCCACCCTTCACTTAGAGTCTCAGAACAGTTTACAAACTCCTTTCTCTTCCTCTCCCCACAACAGACACCCTGTGAGGTAGGTGGAGCTGAGAGAGCTCTGAGAGAACTGCTCTTTCAGGAACACCTGTGACAGAACTATGGCTTGCCCAAGGTCATCCAGCAGCTGTGAGTGGAGGAGTGGGGAATCAAACCGGGTTCTCCCAGATTAGAGTCCGCACACTTAAACACTACACAAAACTGGTTCTCTAATGTATATATGTATATAATGTACATACTAATGTACATATCCAGATGTTCCGAGGCAAAGGCCAATGAGGCTGCATATCCAAATAACCTCTGTGTTCTGACTAGCTATGGGGGGGAGGGGAACAGCAAACTGTTTAGAATGTTGGAGGTGAGACTCAAGCAATGCAGCCAGTGGATAAGGACAGATTCTGAGTGACACACCAGGGCACCAATCAATTCCAGAGCGTGTGGAATGTTCTAGAGAAGTGCCACCACCATTCGGCTTTTATATATAATGGAGATGTGGCAAAAGCAAAGGCCATCCACTTGATCTTCCTTTTGCATCTTACTGCCTATAGAATGGCAGAGCCCGCAGGATCAAGGGGCCTTTCCCATCTAGACAGAAACAAGTGAATGCATTCTAAACAGTGGCTTAATTAGTCAAAGGCCACTGCAATCCCTCCTTCCGCACGTTAATATCCCCCAACACAGAATCTGGAGATCTTTAGGAATTAAACTGTACAACCGTAGGCCCACTGTACTGTACACACACTGAAGCTCTTCTTACCAAGATAAAATTTTGGATTTCTCCAATTACATTTTATAAAAAGGAATGGGAATGTGCACTCATGCACAAACAGATGTTTTGCCAACAACCGGATGCATATTTCTAAACTGCAAGTATGTTTTGCAGTGACTTAACTGTGAAAAGGAAAGCAGCTTACTCTCTCTAGTTTTTATCAGACCAAGTCTCAGTAGGGCATCAAAAATATTCAAGCCACCATTTGGGACTACATAAAATATATTTGTACACTTATCAGACACAGACGCTAGGTTGAAGCAAGACCTGTGGTTATGCCTCCCAGAGCTGCTTTCAGTTTTTGCTTGAATCAACAGTGCACAAATATACACTTTGGCCCTTTTTACCCTCTGTGGGGTCCTTAAAAACTTTCTGCTCATGGTCTCCAGCTCTAGGATGACAGTGTCAACTGTGAGATTAGGTGATCAATGTTGTGCTGCAGTGATAAATGTACATGGCTTTCCTATGGTGTAGTGTTGTTTTGTTGAATGTGTAGTAACAGATGTGAAGGAGGCCCTTATGTGACATTGTTTGATACTTATTTTCCTAAGGAACAAAACATCTGTTATTAGGTATTTAATAGCTTAAAGCTGTATTTTTCACCTTTTAGACTGAATGACGTATGGAAGGGAAGTTGGCTTAAACTGTACCGTTATGTCAACTCTCTTCTACTGTGTCCTTTGAGGGCGTTTATGTGTGTGTGTGTGTGTGTGTGTGTGTGTGTGTGAGAGAGAGAGAGAGAGAGAGAGAGAGAGAGAGAGTCTGGGGGCTTGTAATGTCACATACTGAGTTTGCTTGGAGCAACAGGAAAAGAACTTTTACATGTTTTCCTCCCATAAATTCCTGAAAATGGAAGCACCAAATCATTTCTGTACAGAACTAGACTTTTTTGTGTGTGCTATATCCTCGTCTGGAATATTCTACATAGTGCAGGAGGTCATAATTTTCCCCTCTCCACTACCACTAACCAGGCCTAGGAAACATGCATTGCCTTATCCTGTGACATCCTATGACATAAAACACATGAGTCAAATTCCAGTGCTGGTTGTGTCATGCTTTCTAATGCTATCACTCACCCACAATAAACAAAGGAAAATCAGCACTTTTTGCAAAATTTATTTATTTATTTATTTATTATTGGATTTATAGCCCTCCCCGTAAACGGGCTCAAGGCAGCTCACAATTAGCGGCACCATGTGCCAAGTCACATAAAACATATAAAAACAGAATAAAACAATCATACAGTACACAAAGTGCTCGCAATAATGGTCATTCATTCGATCAATTAGGGATGGCGTGCTATAAGGTGTAACACTAGAGTCCCAGTTCAGCGGTATACCGCCCGCCTGCAAAGCTGTAACTCAATCTCAATGAAGGGCCAACCTATTACCACAATGTTGATAATAATACTAGTTGGTGGTAGTAGTGGGTGGCTCCTAATGAAAAGCCTGGTGGAAGAGCTCTGTCTTGCAGGCCCTGCGGAACTGTGCAAGGTCCCGCAGGGCCCTGATCTCCTCTGGGAGCTCATTCCACCAG
>NW_015169778.1:1393600-1401140 GCF_001447785.1 Gekko japonicus
CTGGGTGTCATCAGCGTACTGGGGACACTCCATCCCAAAGTGCCGGGCAATCTGGGCAAGGGGGCGCATGTAGATGTTAAATGACATCGGTGAAAGCACCGCCCCCTGAGGCACACCGCACTCAAGCGGGTGTTTCCTGGACTGCTGTTCCCCTAGCACCACCCTTTGTCCCCTACCCTGGAGAAAAGAAGCAAGCCATTGCAAGGCAAGCCCCTGTATCCCCACGTCAGCGAGGCCATGGATCAGCAACTGGTGGTCGACCGTGTCAAACGCAGCTGACAGATCTAACAACAACAGTGCTGCCGAACCGCCCCGATCTAGATGTCTCCGGAGGTTGTCAGTAAGGCCAACCAGTGCTGTCTCCATCCCATGTCTCGGGCGGAAACCGGACCAGAAGGGATCTAGCGTGGAAGTGTCATCGCCACCATCCTCTCTATTAATTTGCCCAAATAGAGCAAATTGGAAACCGGCCGATAGTTGGCCAATTCGGCCGGATCCAGGGATGGTTTTTTAAGATGGACCATCGCTTTCTTGAGAGCCCCTGGGAATAGGCCCTCAGAGAGGGACCTGTTGATAATATCCCTAAGGGTGCCTCGAAACCCCTCGCAGCCAGCTTTAATTAGCCAGGAGGGGCACACCCACTTTAATGAGCCAGGAAGGGCACGGGTCAAGGCTGCATGTGGTTGGGCATACAGTCATGAGCAATCTGTCGACTTCCTCCAGGCTGAGCGGACTGAAACAATCCAAACCCGGAATTGAAGACATCCAAGGGGCCTCAAGTTCACTCACTGTGAACTGTGAAATGGGACTACAACTATTGACCTTTACCCTATATTACAACATAGGGCCGATTCCAGGGTCTGAGGGCCCCCAAGCTGAGAGTTCTCAGGGCACAATTGTAGCCCAGAGGCATTGCCTTATCTTGGGTAGCCCCAACAACAGGGCACCCCACTTCTGACATAAACCAGAGACCCACAAACTCAGCCCAAGGAAGGGACTCTTAGCCTGAGCCACAGAACTAGCCATATATTTGCAAAAGGGTTTCCATTTCAGGTTGCACAAGAAAGCCCTCAAAGCAATCTCCAGCCTTCCCCCTCCACCCAGCAAGGTATGCATATGAAACAATGCCGTGTTTCATCAGGAACAGTATCTACATCTCTTAGGGCTGCCAGATCCCCCATGGGGGCAGGCGTTTGCCCGCTCTAGGGCACCCCGACCCACCAGCCCAGATCCAGCTGGTGGGGGAACCCCACCCCCAAAGTGCCTGGATCGGGTCAATGTGGCCAGCGTGATGACCTCACCTGGAGGTGATGTTATCACGCTGGGCACATCGCCAGGGGAAAGCTCTAGCATTTGGCCAGAAACTCTATGGTACCATGGAGTTTTTAGGCTGAGTGCTAGAGCATCCCTTTCGCAACATGCCCAGTGCGATGACATCACCTCCGGGTGATGTCATTGTGCTGGGCACGTTGGTGTGATCCCGGCTCTTTGGGGGTGGGGTTCCCCTGGCGATAAGTCCTGGACGAGGAGCTCCCCCCCCCCCGCTAGAAAGAGTTAGGGACCTGGCAACCCGAACATTTCTAAAGCTACTCAGTGGCCACCTGGCAAATAGCCCTTCTGTCTCCAGAACTTCATGTGTGATACCTATGTCAATGTAGAAATCCTTTGTCGCTACAACTGGCCTTCCTGCTCCATCCCTCAGGATACCAAGATGAACCAATCAAACATTCAAATATTTAACGATCCTTCCTGATGCTAATCAGGCAATAATTTCCCATGTTTTGTGTAAACCTGGGAACCTATTCCACCTGCCTTGACAGGACCATCAGTGGTCATCAAACCCATTCAGCCACACTTCAGTAGAGCCATCCAGCACCTGCCTAATCTGATTAACTAATTATGAATAGAGACTGTGCCCCTCTGTAACTTCATTGGTCACACCTAGGTTTTGCTCCTCCTGGTGTTACACCCCCTGGGACCCCTTATTGTTCCAGGTAGTCTTTTGTCTTCACCTGAGACAAGCTCCTCAAGTCCTCCCATTGGTTCACATTGTTTTCCCATGTCCATATCCACCAAAGCACATGGCCTCGACTGTGTTTCTTCCCCAGATGCCAACTGGCAGTTCATCCCCGAACTGTGTTTGGGCCATAATCTCTTCTCCATGGACCTCTGCACATCTGGACAGGTAGCATAACCTCCATAATTGACCCTACTATTCTCTATCATTGCCTCTGTTTTCTTAGTTCTGAATTGCATGCTCTTTCTTGAATGTTTATTGTGCTTGTGATTATGGAAATTCTTCAATAAAAACTAATTAATTTACTCTTCAAATCTGGAGTCTTTCTACTGTACCAAACCTTGGTATAAACAGGTGTGCAATCCCTGGTACCCCTCTGGCCTCCTCTGCCTCATACCTAATTTCTCCCAACAATAAGGCAGGCCACTGGTGGTAACTCTATCCCCTCTTATACTTCCATATGTACCCTCCTTCCATTTCCCCACCCACATACCTCCTACCTGCCTGTGCATCCTTCCCCTATCCACTTGTGAGCTCTCCCATTGCCCAGACTCAGCACTGCCTGCAGCCCTTTTTCCTGTGGCACTGGGCAGTGAGTGCAGCTGGCAGCACAGTGGAGTGCTAGCAAATAAGTGAGGGGTGTGTCTCAATGACAATTAGCCCCACTAGAAGCCCTGGGTCCTGGCAGCTGCACCACCTTGGGGTATGCTGATGCCAGCCCTGTTACAACAGATTTACAACAGACTTACACCTCATAATCTGTTTTGAGTCTCAGTGAGAAAGGCAGAGTATAAATAAAGTTAAGAAGTAAGGAATATGAAACAAAAGAAGTCAGTTTAATTCAATCTAATGTCACTCGAAATTTCACCATTTATCTCCTGGGGCCAGGAGAAGGCTCCATTGTGGAACCAGAGGGGGACAGGATAAAACTTATTCTACGGGCCTTAGATTCTCTTAGGGTGCAAAGACTGACTTGCTACAAACATAAGAGTGAAAAGCTGCTTTGGCATTTAGGTGGATTCTTTTGGAGCTGTATGATAAGCCTTGCTTTGCTAGATGAAGCAAATACTCCAAAACAATGCTTAAAGGACAGGTGAGTGGATTCAAGGACTTGGTGGGAACCTAAGAGACAAATCTCATCCACTTACACTTTTAAGACTTAAGACTTCACAGTTTTCTAGCACTGGCTATGGCCTCTGCAACCTTGTCAGAACATCCGTGATCTAAAGATGAATTAGCCAGGCCATAAGGTGAAGTCCCTTGATCTTGTTGTACAGGTGAAGGCCCTGTGACAGAAAGTCTGGGACTGGAGGGAAGAGAAGGAACACTCATTTAGAACCAGCTCTGATGAGGCCAAAACAAACTATTAAAATGGCCGTCATGCCATCTACTCTCATTTTCTCTGACACCCTGGGGATGAGAGGAAGAGGTGTACGTGTAAAAATGTATCCCTGCCCAACAAAGCTGGAAGGCATCTCCTAGACAATTCTGGTTCTTGGCTCCTAGGGTAGAATATTGTGTACATTTTGCGCTGTTTTTCACAAATAGATCTAACATAGGAGTTCTCCACAGGCCATATGAGAATATCCATTCATGTGGCTGTCTGGGGGCTTGACTCAGAGAATCTGCTACCATGTTCATAGCTACTGGGATATGGATGGCTTCTATGGAGGCATTGTGGGGTATGCATCATTATTGAATTCAGGGGTCTCCCTGGCACAGTTTTAGAGATACTGTGCTCCCATATTTGTTGAGGTAAAACATTGTGAAGGTGTTGTCTGTTGCTATCTGGATTATCTTGCCTTCAAGATATTCCTGGGGAAGGGAAAGCAGCATAGTATAGACCAATCTCATTAGATCTTGGAAGCTAAGCAGGCAGGGCCGGCTCACTCACTAGGCGAACTAGGCGATCGCCTAGAGCGGGCTGGCCCTTAGGGGCGCAAAACTGCACCCGGCCCCGTACTCTGGGAGTTTCTTGATTATTTGTGTTTTTCATTCTTCCTAAAATGCATTTATTTTTGAAAAATGGTGGGTGCACGGGGGGGGGGGTGCCAGAAGGGATCCTCGCCTAGGGTGCAAAATAAGCTGGGGCCGGCCCTGTAAGCAGGGTCAGTTCTAAGAAGGAGACCACCAAGGAAGACTCTGTAGAGGAAGGCCATGGCAAACTACCTCTGGTTCTCACTTGCCTTGAAAGCCCTTGCTGGTGTCTCCCTAAACTGGCTGCAACTTGATGGCACTTCACACATATACAAGGTGTTCCTGAAAAACTACAATAGTTTAATACATTGCGTTGAGTACTAGAACACTGATATGGAAGTGAGACTGGGCAGGATACCAGCAGCCACTTTTTCTGAGCCTTCCACAATGTGACAGCAGTGTATGGGATAGTAATGCCAAGAGGAACAGCTACAACAAGATTTGTTAAATATCATTTACTACACTATAGACGTTATTGACACACCCGAGAATGAACAGTTTCTTGCACTGGTATTCCCGCAAAGGAAGACCCTAATGTACCAGTTTTGACGTGGTGACATATGTAGCTTCTTAGTGAATATGCCACTGTTGATCAGGAACTCATTATGGATGCAGTTAAAGTCTAGTGACTTTCTGCTCTTGATGTCCTTCAGTGCCTTGGAAAGTGCCTCACAAAGTTTCTCACTGACATCATGAGAACAGAAATTCAAGGAAGCAAAAGGAATTCAAGAAAGCAAAGATAGTTGCTATTCTGAAACCTGGAAACCAAAATATCTGGTGGAAAGTTACAGACTACCGTATTTCCCTTCTGAGCTCCTGCTATAAACACCTTGAGAGGCTAATCCTGAACAGAATCAGTGACAGAATTAATGAACATGTCCCTATAGAGCAAGCAGGATTTAGACCCCGCCGTAGTTATGAGGACCAGATTTTCAGCTTAACAACTTTCATTGAGACTGGGTATCAGAAGGGTCTTAAGACACCAGCAGTTTTTGTCAATCTAACTGCCACTTATGACACAGTCTGGAGGGATGGTCTGTTGTACAAGTTTTTACAAGTTTTCCCCTGCACAACATTATTTCAACTCCTAAATAACATGCTGAGCAATAGAACTTTCCAAGTAATTATGGGTCAGTCAATCAGCAAGCAGAAGAAACTGAATAATGGCCTACCCCAGAGCTCAGTCCTCACTACAGTTCTTTTCAAACTGTGTATCTCTGATGTTCCTAAGACGATATCCAAGAAGTTTGCTTATGCCAATGACATGGCGATTGCAGTAAGGCACAAATCAATTGAAAGGACTGAGGAAATACTGACAAGGGACCTCAAAATTTTGTCTGACTACTACTGTAAATGGTGGTTTATCCCAAGTCCAGGAAAAACAGAATGCTCCTGTTTACATTCCAATAACAATCTTGCCAACTGTGAACTAAATGTCTACATTAATGGAACCCAACTTAGACACAAACATACACCTAAGTATTACCCTGGACAGGACCTTAAGCTGTAAACACCATTTTACCAATGTAGCAGTAAAAATAGGCACACAAAAAACATTCTCCCAAAATTATGTGGTATAACTTGGGGTGCATCTGATACAACACTTAAATGCTCAGCTTTGGGGTTGGTGTATAGTACTGCAGAATATGGTGCTTCAGTATGGCTCAACAGCCCTCATGTCCACAAACCACATCCACAAAATGGACATCCAACTCAATACAAAAATGAGAACCATCAGCAGATGTATTAAACCAACTCTGACATATTGGCTACCACATCTCTCCCCCACACCTCTGAAGATAAGATGCTCCTAACACAGACTTTATACACTTAGGGTGGAAATGTGATTGTGGACATGGCTTAAGCTGTGAAGTTCCACTCAGCCCTGAACCACAACTAGTTAATTATGTTAAGATATATTAAGTGGTGGTTCTAAATTTGTTAATGGCAGCTAGAATTATTCTCACTAGATTTTGAAAACAAAGTGACTTTCCTAATATACAGTGTTGGTTTTATAAAAGTAAGGAGGTATCATTAATGTTTAAGCTTATTGCTTTATATTGTCAGAAAGATATCCAGAAGACTGATACATTATGGGAAACCTTTACTGAATGGATGGAAGAAAGTTATATGAATGACTTATGTCCCTAACTAGATTGATGGTGTAATGTCTGTTTTGTAAATATGTTGAGAAGTCTGTATATTTCTTTTTTGTGCAAAAACTCAAGATGACTCAGTATATGTATTTTTTTTCTCATATTGTCATAGCCCAGCTATTTTGCAGGCTCCAAGTTTAAGTCCAGGTCGCACAGTCAGGAGCAGGTCAAAGGAATGTTCACAGCGTAGTCCAAACAGTCCAAGGTCAGTTGTTACAGTCAGAGAAGAAGAAGAAGAAGAAGAAGAAGAAGAAGAAGAGAAGAGATTGGATTCATACCCTGCCCTTCACTACCCAAAGGTGTCTCAGAGCGGCTTACAAACTCCTTTCCATTCCCCTCCCCACAAAAGACACCCTGTGAGGTAGGTGGGGCTGAGAGAGCTCTGACAGAAACTGCTCTTTTTCAGGTACAGCTCTTATCAGAACTATGGCTTGCCCAAGGTCATCCAGCCAGGTGCAAGTGGACAATCTGAGCTCTTATCAGAACTATGGCTTGCCCAAGGTCATCCAGCCAGACACACACACACACCCTAAGTTCTGTGAATTCCTGACACTTTTTTAAAAAAAAGTTTCTAGCCCCATTCTTATGCCTTTCCCCTTATATCTGTTGAACAGAAGGTATTATATACTTACTTACAAAACATTATAACTTGGAATTCACAGAATGTAGTACACAGTTATAATGATATATCAATATAACAGTATTCAACTGCTACTTTGAAAAACCAAAGAAGACCCTTGGTGGTGGTGGTGGTGGAGGAGAGGAAATGGCTGCCACTGGGACAGTCAAGGAAAATGGCTGCCATGTGGGCAGGAAAACCTGAACTTTCCCACCCACATAGCAGCCATCTAGGCTTTGTTGCAATCTTTCCCAAAACTTCACCACAAAGCAGGTTTGAGGAAACTGACAGAAAAGCTGGGGAATCCCTAGGTGCTGCACAAATGCACCATGATCCTGTGGTGAAGCAGGAAAGCCCCCTTCTTCCTAACAGCACTGAACTGGGGATAAATAGCCCATTTGGAAATGCCCATGGTTATGATAATACTGCCATTTTGTTTCCAGTTCCTTTCCTAAGAATCCCCAGAGTAGACTGTGACTTTTTTCATTGCTGCCACACATTAAGTTGACATTTTAATCAAGTTAGCCATCATCACTACAAGTTCTCTTTTCCCTGTTGTTTAACCCCTAAGAGGACCTATTATCTTACCCCATGAGTGAAGTTTACTCAGGAGCTTTTGATGAGGAGTATGTTGAAAGCTTTGTGGAAGACCAAGTGCATAACAGTGACTCAATTACCCTACTTCATGGGTTTGTTACCCCTCTCAATGAACTCCACAAGCTTGGTGAGACAGGATTTCCCTTTGCAGAATCTTCATTGATTTTGCTTCAG
>NW_015169778.1:1401156-1411612 GCF_001447785.1 Gekko japonicus
ACTAATGCTAGTAGAATGACAATTACATCAGTGGACTAGGGGGATTGAATTTTACAGTTTTACCTCCACGCTGTTCATGTTCAAGCATGGAGGGCCTTAATTGGCAGGAAGACGGAAAGTCTAATTCCATGAACTTTCTCTGCTTGCAGTATGGATACATCCACCCAGGGCTCTAGTCGGGGGGGAGCTCTCAGGTACGGAGCTCCGGAAGAGAACCTCTAGGGGGCGGGGCGGTCACGTGGTGAAGCCCCGCCCCCTTCTTTACCCCGCCCTCTGCTTCGATCCTCATTCCGTTTGGGAATGAGGATGAAGCAGGAGGGTAAGTAGCCGGGCCTTCTGACACACTTCCGGTGATGTCAGGGGGTGTGGCCTTCTGTCACTTCCGGTGATGTCAGGGGGCGTGGCATATGCAAATAAGTTATGCTAATGAGTTATGCTAATGAGCTCCGGCAGCTCTTTTTCTACAACAAGACCCCTGCATCCACCAATGAGACAGAGAAGGGTTAGGGAATAAATTATACACAAGACATTATCTCAGCCCGTATTTTGACAGCAGATGACAGAAACTTAGCAAATTGTACAATGACTCTTTGGTCCACTCCAGCAATCCGTCCAACATCTTTAACATACTTCCTTCTGTAATTCCTGAATTAGTCAAATTACATGTTTTTCTTTCCTTCTGATTTACCTTGAAACATATGTGTTTTTCTACAGATATGTTTTAATTGGCAAGGTAAAAGATTAAAAAAAACCCATCTAACGGAATTGCAAATGTTTGTCTTATTCCAGAATATAACAGGATTCATACCTGCCAAAAACACCCTCCTTGGAAATGTTACCGTCTAGTGGCTTAAGAGTTAAAGAAGAATATCAAACGGGGGGGGGGGGGGCCTTTCAGCTTGGATCACTCTGAGTCACTGTAACTGCCATACCAACAAGAGTAGTTGAAAATTAATAAGGTGGTGTTGGAGCAGCTACATGACCCACACCATAGTGCAGAGGGCAAGAGTTCAAATATAAATAAATATGTATGGCGCAGTGCTTCTTCTTATCAGATAGGAGTGCTGTCTCGTAAGCAGTTTAGATATTACAAACTGGCATCCACAGTGCTTGGAAGACAGGAATCTTATTTGAAAAGATGCACCATAAACAACCATACTTGATTACAGTTGGGATTTTCAGAAAGGATCTAAATGGAAATAGAATTGAAAGGTTTTCCATGGGATTCCAGATTCTTGTTTGAAAGGTCTTCCATTCTCTAAGGAATAGACAGCACTGTTGTTGGAAGTATTGTTAGGGAAAAAATCGAACATGGCAAAAACCTTGAGTGGAAGAGAAACATTCTGCAGGATAACAGGAAAAAAGATTGTGCTTTTAGGAAGTATATTAATGATATCTGGAAAGTTTTCATCCTTGCTCAGATATCACTTATGCCATTGTTCATGTGATCTCCTTTTTTTGTATATGTTCAAATGCACATCCAGAGATTTCAGTGAGTGCTGATCACTAGGGATGAGCATGAACTTAAAAATTTCAATTCGGTTTCGGGTTCAGGATGGTCCCGAACCAAATCCTGAACCAAGCCAAAAATGCCCCAAACCAGCAGAAGGGGGGGAGATATTGCCTGGGAATTCCCGTTCACTCCCCCCACACACACAGACTTCAAAGCAGCCAGGAGAAAAGGAAACAGGATCGTTGGGGAACAGGCTTCCCATCTCCCTCTCTCCTGGCAGTGTAGCCAGGAGACAGCAGGGTGGGATTGCCTGGGAAGAAGCTTCCCTTCTCCCTCTCTCCTGGCCATGGAGCCAGGAGAAAGCAGGGTGAGATCGCCTAGGAAAAGGATTCCCATCCCATCTCCCTCTCTCCTGTCCATGCAGCCAGGAGAAAAGGAGACAGGATCACTGGGGAAGAGGCTTCCCTTTTCCGTCTCTCCTGGCCACGCAGCCAGGAGAAGAGGAGATGAGATTGGCTGGAAAGATGCTTCCTATCTCCCTGTCTCTTGGCTGCATGCAGCTCTCCCCGCCAGCTCAGCAGTTTTGGGCTGCCTCCTGCAGCCCTTTAAACCAGGCCACAAGAGGGAGCCAAGTGCAGCTGAGCCGGTGTGGAGAATCTTCTCGGTGCCAGCCCAGCTTTCTCAGGCTTGCTCATGCAGCCCATGTAAAGGGGCCACACCAGGGTGCCAGCAGCTGCCTCTGACTCCCTAGCATAGCCCCTTTAAATGGGAGATGGGGTGTCTCTTCCCCAGTGATCCCATCTCCCTTTCTCCTTGCTGCGCAACCAGGAGAACGGGAGATGGGGCACCACTTCCCCGTGATCCCATCTCCTTTTGTCATGGCTGGCGCAGATCACTGAGCTGGCATGGAGAGCTGCCAGCAGCCAGGAGAGAGGGAGATGGGAAGCACCTACCCAGGCAATCTCCCCCCCCTTTCCCCCGGCTGCTTGGCCAGGAGAGGGGGAAATAGGAAGCACCATTCCAGGTGATCCCATCTCCCTCTACCACCTCCCTTCTCTGGACTGTGCAGTCAGGAGAGAGGGAGAAAGGAAGCCTCTTCCCTTGCAATCCATCTCCGTTTCTCCTGGCTGTGCGGCCAGGAGGGAGGGAGATGGGGTGGAAATTCCCTTCCCAGGTGATTCCACCCTGCTTTCTCCTGGCTATGCTGCCGGGAGAGAGGGAGATAGGGCGGGAAGGAGCCCACAGCTTGACAGTAGGGAGAGCTCTCCCCGCTGTCCCAGCTGTGTGATCTCAGATGTAGCCCAGTTTAAAGGGGCTGCAGGAGGGAGCCCAAGACTGGTGAGCTGGCAGGGAGAGTTCTCTGTACTGGGTACCCTGCAGCTGGGCCGGTACGGAGAGCTCTCCCTGCCAGCTTTGCTGTCTGAGGCTCCCTCCTCCCATTAACAGCTGATGCCGCATCCACCATGCTGTTAGGTTTAAATGGCTGTGAGCCATTTCACTGATCTGTTTCGCTTCCCTCCCATGTCATGCCCACCGTGCCGCCTGACCCAGTGGACCCTGATCCCAGGGCCTCTGCACCTTCAACATCCAGGAACGAGCTCCCTGCACCCCTGGAAGTACAAAACCTAAGTCTTGCAGATGATGAATACCGGCTACCAGAAAGGTTCACACCTGGAGCTGCTCCTGCAGAGCCGAGCACAAGCTCCACACCCCCTGATTCCCCCCCACCTGTAGCTCTTTTACGAGACCAAAGGAGACGGGACTTGACAACCCGGCATAGGGAAGCACACACGCAAGGGGAGCGTCCTCTGAGTCCTGAGTATTGACTGGAGCCAGGACTCTGTAATCAGCCGGTAATTAGTGACAAGGGGAACGGGCTTTTAAGGCAGCTCTCTTCACTATCCAATTCATGCAGGCAACTGATCACATGACTGAATCGCTGCACCTCGGACCTTGCATCTTGTTTCCTGACTTTCTGCTTGACTCCCTCGGCTTTTTGACTCCGGACTGCGTGACATCGTTCTTCTGGCTCCCTGACCTTGGAATGTGTAACCTGACTCTGGACAACGGCTTTCGGCTTTACAACTCTGACTGCCAATCTCCGGTAAATCTTAGACTGTGCAAGTGACCTGATATTTTGGATTACGCTTTTGTTTCTCTGCCTATCTGGTGCTCTGACCTCAGCCTGTGTTTTTGGATAATCAGTGCCTTGCCTAGCCCACCCCGCCAGGGCAATCGTGACATCCCACTTGAAAATGAGGGGCAAACAGAACAGATGTGGTTAAATAGCTCACAACCATTTCACCCTAAGAGTGGATTTGGTGAACCTGTCTGTTGTTAGGCTGAATGGGCTAGCAGGAATTTAACCCCTCCATTTTGCTTCCACCCACTTAGAAGTGGGGGGCAGTGAAATGGATGGGATTAGATGTCTTGCAGCCATTTCAGCCTAATAGTTGGGTGGGTAGGCTGAACCAGACAAAAGGCCCAAACAGTCTCCAGATTCCTGCCAAATTTTGGCTCATGATCCAGTTCATGCACATCCCTACTGATCACACTTAAACATTCTTGTTTAAGTGCTCTTAGGGAGCTCAGATGTGAGATCATTGATCTATTAACCCATATATGTAACCTGTCACTAAAATCAACCACTGTAGTAAAAAACTGGAGAGTAACAATTGTGACACCAATTTTTAAAAAGGGATCCAGAGAGGAACCAGAAAATTACAGACCAGTCAGCTTAACACCTGTCCCAGGCAAATTAGTAAAAATTGTTAGGCACATAGAAGGACAAAGTCTGCTGAGGGAAACTCAGCATGGCTTCTGTAGAGGGAAATCCTGGCTCACTAAACTTTTGGAGTTTTGGAGTTTTGGATATATAGCTATATTTCCTGGTGATCCCTGGCCCAAAGCTGGCTGTCATTCATTCGTTATCAACCGGCCAGGGAATCTCTCACAACCAGCCAATTCTATTCTTGGGCTGTGACTCCATTTTAATGTATAGTACTGTGTTTTAAAATTTTAATTATATTTATTGTATTGTTGAAATGTTGCTACCCGCCCTGAGCCCACTTGTGGGAAGGGTGGGCTATAGATACGAAAAAATAAAAATAAATAAATAAAATGTCTGCTTAGCCTCAACCAGAGCTAGGGCTTTTTCGGCCCTAAAATAACAATCCCCACGCTTGTTCCAAAAGAAGAGAAGGGATCAAAGAAACCCTGAAGCAACCTCTAGTTTGTATCCAACCACTGGTGGAAAGGGGACAAAGAGTTTCCTTTCTGACTGCCCCAAAAAGCTGTGCTAGGGATCGTAGGAACTGCAAGTGCAAAAGCTGTGTGGGGGATGGGGACTGCGTTAAGGAGGAGAATTGGGTGAGACTGGCTGGATCTAGCCCATGATTTTTCATGTATCATTGGTTGAGAAAGAGATGTAAAAATATATCTTGCTCATATAGCAGCTGCAGTTTAAGAGATGGCTGACCAGAGTTCTACCAGTGGAAGTGGGTAGATACTGAAGGCTGTTTTGAGGATGGGTGGTAACTTGTGCAATTCCAGTCTTAAAGCCTGAAAGGCTTCAAAGGGATGTAAAGAATATTCTTCCATGGGATGAGGAATCCTATTTTATCACTCACAAGCAATAAAAGGGTAAATGTGAATATTAATTAGGTAATTTACATCACTGGGAGTGCCATCATCCTCCCACGGGTAAATGTGAATATTAATTAGGTAATTTGTATGTTAGTCCATGCCCCTTACATCACTGGGAATGCCATCATCCTCCCATGCCCACCTTGCCACGTCACTGGACATGATGTCAGCAGGCCATGCCCACACCATCTTAGAAGAACGAGTTTGGTGTAGTGGTTAAGTGCGTGGACTCTAATCTGGGAGAACCGGGTTTGATTCCCCACTCCTCCACTTGCACCTGGCTGGCTGGCCTTGGGCAAGCCATAGCTCTGATAAGAGCCGTTCTTGAAAAAGAGCTGTTTCTGTCAAGCGCTCTCTCAGCCCCACCTACCTCACACGATGTCTGTTGTGGGGAGGAGAAGGGAAAGGAGTTTGTAAGCCGCTCTGAGACACCTTTGGGTAGTGAAGGGCGGGGTATAAATCCAATCTCTTCTTCTCTTCTTTTTCTGTCTCAGAAGGATTCCATCTCAGCTGGCTCTGTTTTGACCATCCCACCACAGACTCCAACCCCTCTGCCAGATTTTGTGGGGTGGTATCTGACTGGCCACCCATCAATAGATAAAGCTGGGTATTGTTAGCATACTGATGACATTTTGAAATTCAGTGGTGGGCTGGCAAGTACCAGGGGCCTGGCACGAGTGTCCATGTTGTCACCAAGAGCCTGAGTGTGTGTCTGCAAGCACAAATGGCTTCTTTCCTAAAATCACCTACTCCAGGGCAGGTCCCAGACCATTTGCTATTGGTCAGGGGTGACTGGGCATGTTGCTAGAGGGGTCACATAGCCATACTTGGGCATTCCTAGTGGTGGTTCACTGATTTCTCGGGTGGGATGCAGTAGGCAGAAGCTCAATTATGTCACAGTGGGTGGTGCTGGAAAAAAGACATCCAGTGACATGAAAGGGGTCAGGGCTGGTCAGGTAACATCTGGTGATGGCGGGGATGGGGTGGGGTTAGACATCTCCTTTCTGGTGATGGGGAAGGGGTGCAGCTGAACATGGAGACTGTCCAATTAATAGGCGAGGCTTACCTGTCATTTCCAAGTGATGTAGAAGGGGAAGTGGTCAGGTCAGGTCAGGTCACTTCCGGTGACAGAGAAGGGGAAGGGGCGACCTATGCACATCACTATGTTCGGCCCTCGCTTGCCAAGTATTCTCTTTTGCTTACATAATATGTTCTCACAGTCATATGAAGTTTTCCATATTTCTTGCCTGGCTTGTTTATCATCTCTACTGTCTACTGGGGGGGGGGGAGAGTGAATGTTGTCTTTGCTTGGATAGTGACAGCGTGTAACAGTTCTCATGCAGAAGCCTCCCAGGTATGCCTTGGGAAGAATGTGATCTCATCGTTTATGTGACCTTGTAGTCTAAGCAGCTTCTAGGTAGTCTAACCGTCAGTATGCAGGTGTTAGGGGGCAGTGGTATGGGCAGAGAAAATGTTTGGCAGGCTGAGTGGGTGCATTGATTGGCTAAGGGGCGCTTGGGGGATTTCCTATTTCCAGTATATTGCCAGGACTGACATCTGGGACCCAGTTCTGACATGAACGTTGTCTATGCTTGGATCCTTTCTTTCTCCTAATAAACAAATCTTGCTGCTACAGGAGAGTTCGTGAGACTGACTGCATTCCAGGACTTGACGGTGACATGGCAGGGGGAGGGGCTGGTTGATGTAACTTTCGGTGACGTGAGGAGGGGCGTAACAAAAACATGTCACATCTGGTGATGCGGTGTGGGCATGGCTTGCTGACCTCACTTCTGGTGATGTGGCAAGGTGGGCATGGCAGGATGACAGCACTCCCAATGATGTGAGAGGTATGGGCTAGTATGCAAATTAATTAATATTCATGTGTGCCCTTTTACTGCTTCATTAGTAGTTGCCCTCAGATTTTATTTAGTGAATTAAAGGTATAAAGATCTTCAGCAAGTGTCTAATCACCTGAAACTGCTCCTTGCTCTAAATCTTCGATTGGGCCACGGTCACAACAACTGCCTTCACAAAAACCACTGTCAGGTATTTGCAGGCAACTGAGAAGTGGCATTTAAAATCAGCATTTGTTTTTAAGAGATCTATTTGCGTGCAAATGTAAACAATATTTATTTTTATTATATCCAGTTGTTATGTGATTCTTATTATAGTTCCACCCTGATGTCAGCAATAAACAATAAAAGGATTGTGAACTATTGCTCTTCCTAATAAAATTATGTTTCTCCTCTGCATTATAAATCTAATAGCTATTACATCAGCACCCATAAAGATATATCATTAGCTTACCTTTTTAATATAAATAGGGCATTACACGTCTCAGCTTTAAATATTCAGATTTATTTTATATGTTAGGCATGACTGTGATTAGATCATGAGTGAGTGGTAAGTAAAACTGAAAAGTGTAATTAATAGCCAATCTGGCAATCTTTTTTCCCCTTTCATTTTACTTACTCCTCTTGCTGAAAAGTTCCTTTTCTGTTTAGTACACTACTCTCTCAATGTCTTAGACACTTTAGCTGAAAGCCTGGAAGTTAAAGACTGAGTTTTATAAGACTATAAGAATAGCTCTGCTGGATCAGACCAAAGTTTCATCCAGCATCCTATTCCCTGTAACGGTAGAAATAAAACCCCTTAATTTCTGCTGCCCACTAACAACAGGTATTTAGTGGCACACTGCCTCTGAACACCATTAGCCATTGTGGCTAATAGATGTTAATAGATAAGACCTCTCCAAATGTCATCAATCCCATCAAAGCTAGTAGCCATTGCCACATGTGGTGGCAGCTAATTTCATAAATTATTGATTGTGTGAAGATGTGTTATCTTTCATCCTGTCTAAATCTACTATTTCAGCAGGTGATTCCAAATAGTTGTATTATGATTAGTTTTCCACTTACAGCTTGGAAGCAGTTCACTTGTTACAGAAAATGCATCCTATGCTCTGATCCAGCAATTGTTATGGGTCACACAGAGAATCAACTGAACCCCCTGAAAGGCCTCTCTCACATATTTCAATTTCAATAGAGACAGTTGCTCCAGAGTCTGGTCAGAGGGAGTCAGGCATCATTTGGACTTTGGCTTGGCAGTTGCCAGTCAGGAGGAGTGTGTGTGTCAGTCTGAGGGAAACAGACAAGTAACTTGGGAACTCCTTGCTCTTACTGTGTACTAACACATTTGAGGAAAAGTTCAGAAATCAGAACTTAAAAGTCTGCCGAGCTGAATTCCATTTATTCACAGTCTCCAGAACTGGGGGTTAGGTTTGACAGAAGGGACTGGACAGGAGACTGAAAACTGCCAGTCGAGCCCAAATGGAAAAGGATTATCACTCCTAGAAAGCGGTGGCACAGTGGGTATATCCCACTGTCTTAACATCTGAACTGTGTCAGTTCGAGCCCCGCGCTGGTGTGAGCAGCCAGCCTGTTGTTTCCAGCTCATCGTCCACCCAGCGATTCGAAAGCCTTGGTGAGTAGATAAAATGGGAACCACTCCTTAGAGAGGGTGGGCACACCAACTCCCCTCTAGGAAGGTGTTAGCTGTCGGTTGGGGACATCCTGGTCCAGGATCTGGAAGGCGGAAGAATCTACTCGGCTATGAAAAATCCCTGCAGTGGGATGCTCCAGCCAGGCGGTGGCAGTGTGGCGACATGACATACGGGTCCTGAAGCCCCAATGTCATCAAGCCGGTCGACGCAGCCGTTCGGGACATGACTGAGCCAAGCCAGAAACGTTTTCACCGTGCAGTTATGGCATGTGCAATTAAATGAATTATATGTCGTCTTCCCTATTCCCTATGAAACATTGTTAGTCCCCTGTCTAAAGAATAACTGTAAATCACTTCGGGCCCACTTGTGGGGAAAGCGATTAATAAATCGAAAGCATCATCATCATCATCATCATCATCATCATCATCATCATCATCATCATTATTACCTGGTTATTCAGAGGGTTCAACTCAGAAGAGACCCATGGTTTGTGTGAAAAGGAAAACGGTCTAAGACTCCTGAAGAGTAAAAAAGGGAAAGTTATAATCCCACAAGAGTACAGGAAGAAAGAACTAACTTTCAGGAAACTAAGATAGTTTTATGAAACTTTAAGACACATTGTTGCTGAGAGAAATGTTCAAGACCAACAAGCCTCTCACAATTAAGAACTGAGTCTCTAAGAATATAAGCTTCAACTATACCCTGTTGCATGTTCAAAATATTATAATTTGTATAAACAACCACATTTACCTCAGCTTCTTGTCCCCTGCCCTGTTCCTAACTCAACTGTGCCTGTTCAATGAAATCAACCTTTCTGTTTGAACTTTACTTTGTGCCAGGTGCCATTTCCAAAGGGATTTATAAGAGGGCTCCTGCTTAGTTACAATAAATCTCTGGCCTGGGGAAAAGCCAATAATTTCTCCATCACAGGGTGGGACACACAGAAAGTTATAATTCTATAATTCAAATATGTTACTAAGAGGCTGCGCAGTCAGAGTGGGTACAGCGTTTTGGCTGGGAAAATCAGCCTCATAGAGAAGAGGAAGCTGGGATCCGTCATAACATGTTACTGACTAGGGTTGCCAGCGACTGGCTGGAAACCAGCATTGGGGGGCAGGCACATGGGGGGTACCATTAGCAATGGCATGATGTCACTTTGAGGGGGGGGGAGAAACAGAAGTGGCATGACACCTATTTAGGAATCCGATGATTCCTAGAATAGACTGGTGTCACTTCTGGGTTTTTCCTGGAGGTGACATCATGCCATCTCCTGACAGCCAGCAGGAAATGGGATGGAGGGCAAGGTATGGCAAGTCTTTCACTAACCCAGCTCCTCATCCTGTACATGGCAGCAACTGGAGGCCATATAATATGATCTGTGTCATTCCTGTCACACAGAATGGAGGATTTTACCCTACATAAAATGGCGCTCTATAGTAAAATCTCTCCCTTATTATAAAAGAGTAGTGGGTGCCAGAATTCTAAAATTGGCCCCTTTAGTGTTAGGCCGAAAAAACTGCCACTCGGAAGACACTGGCTGGGTTCATTGGCTGCTTTATGCAGTCCCGGCCAGCATTCCAAGGTCATTTACATATGGAAGCTGATTGGACTACACTCCATTCCACACCTCAAACTCACCCCCCCCCAAGGCAGTTGGAATTTTCAGTTGGGAGAGGAGAATGATGTCAGCTGCCCCCTAGGCAGAGGCTGTGTGTGTGTGTGTGTGGGGGGGTTGTAAAGACAGACAGGCAGATAAACGTTGGCTGATGGTTGCCAACTCCAGGTTCGAACTCCAGGACATAGGGTTGCCAACTCCAGGTTGGAAACTTCCAGGATATTTTAGGGATGAAGCCTGC
>NW_015169778.1:1411659-1426969 GCF_001447785.1 Gekko japonicus
GCCGATGCCTCCGTCGCCTGGCTGGAGTGGCCGCGGGGGGGTCTGGAGTCGGGCGGCCGCTGGCGGGGGACGCAGTCGCCCGGGCCGAGATTGGGGGGGCAAGGCGGGCGACAGAAGGCCGATGCCTCCGTCGCCCGGCCCTCTACAGAATCCACCCCCCAAACCTCCAGGTATTTCCCTCCTTAGAGCTGGCAACCCTACATTCCCCTCAGTGCCTGTTGGTAGGCAACTAAGCTTGGTCCTGTCACCTACTTTGGCCTTTGGGAGAAAACACATTGGGGCCAATCCTGATAGGGTTGCCAACTCCAGATGGGAAATTCCTGGAGACTTGAGGGATGGAGCCTGAAGAGGGTGAGGTTTGAGGAGGGGTGGGACCTCAGACAGGTACACTGCCATAGACTCCACCCTCCAAACCAGTCAGTCTCACATAGGGAACCATTGTTGCCAATCTCCAGGTGAGGGCTGGAGAGCACTCAGTATTACAACTGCTCTGCAGAAGGGAGGACAGAAGTCAGCTGAAGTCAAAGGGGCAGATAATAGTAGGTTGGTGGCTAGCTGGGAAGGAGATGGGGTTGCCAACTACATGCTGACAAATTCCTGGGGATTTGAGGGGTGGAGCCTGGAGAGGGTGGGGTTTGCAGAGGGGTGGGACCTCAGACAGGTAGAATGCCATAGACTCCACCCTCCAAACCAGCCATTTTGTCCTGGGTAACAATTGTTGCCAATCTCCAGGTGAGGGCTACAGATTACTCACAATTACAACTGCTCTTCAGGTAGCAGAGATCAGTTCCTCTGGAGAAAACAGTGGACTCTGTCATTATACCCTGCTGAGGTCACCACAGCAAATTGACACTGTTTGCCCACAGCCAGAGCACTGCCCCAGAGCCTCTTTCTAGATCTCGTTGTATTGCTTTCACAGCGGGCTTTACTGCTAGTATGTAATATATGGCATATTGTTGTTTGTCTGGGCTGGCAGTTGTAGATGAAACAAAAGTAATGTTTTGTATAGTCTAGGACTAATGCTAACTTAAACTACAGTCCAGTTTTGGTACTGATCGGGCTTTACTGCTAGTATGTAATATATGGCATATTGTTGTTTGTCTGGGCTGGCAGTTGTAGATGAAACAAAAGTAATGTTTTGTATAGTCTAGGACTAATGCTAACTTAAACTACAGTCCAGTTTTGGTACTGATAAGAAATAATATCTCTCTCTTTCTCTCCCTCTCTGCACTGCAGCCTTCCCCTACAACCATTTACACACTAGGAGCTTTCCCTTCAAGAGATGAACCCCAGGGAAAAGGCAGACGCAGTCATGTAACAATTGATGTCATGCTCTCCTCTCCACTGCCCTTCTCCAAATGGGAGCCTTGTGCTGTGTGTAAGGAATAATACTCTCCCCCTCAGTTGTAAAACAGAAAACTCTCACAGCCCCAGAAGGGAAGGCCAGATCTGCCCTTTGGCTCTTAAATGGTTGCTTTCATCAGAAACCTTTTGGAATAAATGTGTCCGGGAGCACCCTGGGGCAATATTAGACATGAACACTGCTATGATCTATTTAAGCATGTGTGAGATCTGTATAAATAAGCCCCCTCCATCTCTCTCCTCTTTCTGTCTCTGAACCCTGACTAATATCCTGAATAAATCCTTAAATGTTTGATTTCAAAGTAGAGGGTAAAGATTTTCCCCCTATCTGTAAAAATGGGAGGGAGGTCAGGTGGAGAATGCTGATTTTAAAAGAGAGGGGGGGGAGCACTGCACCTACTTTCATAAAGTAGAAAAAAAAATCCACAGAATGAGACTTCAGGCTTGGCACCTGCTCCAGAACCTTCTTGATGAAGCAAAGGTTGTCTTCATTAAGAGCATTAATATTCATGCAGCATGGTAATTTTGACACAGAAAAGGTCTCTGTAACCTTTTCTTGTGTGAGAATTTTTTACTTCTCAAGGAAATTACAGTCCAGCAATGACTTAATTAATGCTGGGTTTCTTCAGCAGGTTTTGAAGAGCTGTCAGTTTAGGCTTGCCGTTGCTGTCAACCAGGGTGAAATCTGCGGCTAGATAGATTGAAGGGAGGGAGGGAAGATATCCAAGTTCCAACATAAATTCCAAATTCCAACATAGGCCCCCCCAGGGGGGGGGGGGTGGAGGGCAGGGGTGAAGAGAAGGGGGGAAGTCACCTACATCTCCAATGTTAGCTTTAATTAGCAACTTGCTTGCCTTAATAAGGGGGTCATTTAATATTGGTCTATAGTACATAGGCTGAATTACATAACCCATCTTTCAGCCAGTTTACCTATTCTATTGTTTTCACTCAGGCATCTGTTTTCCCTCATTTATTTCCATGGAAAATACCCATTCTTTCTTGCGGGGGGGGGGGAAGCCCTCAGATTTAAATGAGAGATTTCACCTAGGAAAAAAATAGCAGCTGAGAAGGAGCATAGTTTTGTCTTATTACTCTTTCCTGATAGGAGATACAACACCAAAGAGGCTCAGTGGCAAATGATGTTTTAAAAGCAAAGTTTCCTTTCCCCCCCCTTGATTTTTGTCTCTGCACAGAGTACAGTGTATGCAAACACACACACACACACAAACACACACACACATCAAGATTGAGGGAGAGGGTATCTGAAAAACATATTCCAAATTAATAAGAAGCTTTTGATTTTTTAAAGTGCTCTTGATTGCATTAGAACTGTTCTAGTGGTCTCCAGACAAGCAGGCAGGGAACGGGTATTTGCAGTTAACCAGATCTTCGGAATGCTTAACTTGTGGTTTCCGGCTGGTCCCTGCTACACAAGGGCCTGTTTTGCTGCTGCATGTGGCACCAGGTCAGATTGCAGTTTGACACTTGAGATGCTTTCCGGGACTTCCTCAGAACTGGAATGTTTCTATGGCAAGGCTGTAAAGAATAGGAGGCACAGCAAAACCTGTTCTGACAATACTCTCGTTACTCGACAATGTGATATCAGCTCAGCCCCGTAGCTAGCAACCTTTTTGCTGGGGGGCCCAATTTTTTGCTCAGGGGACCAGCCATTATATGTCTGTATGGAGCTATGAGCATTCTTTCCTCCCCGCCCCAGACTGTGCTGGTTCAGATGGGGCTGATCGACTAACTGCAAATCAGTGTACTTCAGAGCTGTGGAGCGCACAGCTGGAATCCTGTGCCTTGTCTCGCACAATGACTTCCTTGCGATCCCATGCAGCTCCCATTTCACTGACAGGCATGTAGCTACTGTGGAGCTCAGGGGGAAGAGAAGCCAAGGCTCAGTTGGGGCCCTGGAAGAAATGTTAGGGGGCCGGGCCCCGTGGGCCCCACGTTAGCTACGGGCCTGTATCAGCTCATTGTACAAACAACAGCTGAAAGTAGAGGAAGATTTAAAGGAATTCAAGTTATTCTGCATGATGCACCAGGCAATGTATTGGAATTAGCCTGTAAAAACTGAGATTTCCCTAGAACAAATTTAGAGTCCACTGGCACTTTTAAGACCATCAAAAGTTTATTCAAGGTATGAACTTCCGTGTGTATATGTATTTGAAAAAGTGTGCGTGCACACAAAAGCTCATACCTTGAATAAACCTTTGTTGGTCTTAAAGATGCCCCACTGGACTCTAAATTGGTTCTGCTGCTTCAGACCGACACGGCTACCCCACCTGAGATTTCCCTAATCACACGGATTCAGTGGCAACTCTTGGAATCTTTTCTGAAACTCTTTTCAAGGACTGGATGTTTTCTTGCAGCCTAATTGCTGCACACGATTAGTATCCTAATCTGGAATCAAGACTGTGCACATGCTCTATCCACGAACACCAACAGTCGACAACTGCAGTGGCCCTTGTGTGGCTCCTACTGTCCACGGAACCCCTGTGCAGTGTCCTGTTCTGCATTTATGCATTGTTTTAATCTCTCTGGAAAAAGCATGAATGGTTCATAGCAGAGTGTAGGTTTGCAGACTTTATAGAAAATGGGGCACTTCTTTAAAAGACCAACAAAACCGTGAAACGTGAATGCCTTGTAGTGCACATCTTGTGAAATGTCAATAGGTTTGTACAAAGATAACAAGGTATTGCAGGTGTTCTGAAAATCTAATATTTTATTAAAACTGAAATGCATATTTTCCACATTAAATTAATATGGAAATGTCAGCATTTCCTTTTGCATGCAGATCCCAGTCACTGAAGTTGTCTATTAACTTTGTAACCTCCAGGTGGACTGCTTGGGTACACTGTCAGCTCCAGACAGCTAGAGCAGTGGTTCTCAACCTTCCTAATGCCGCGACCCTTTAATACAGTTCCTCATGTTGTGGTGACCCCCGACCATAAAATTATTTTCGTTGCTACTTCATAACTGTAATTTTGCTACTGTTATGAATCGTAATGTAAATATCTGATATGCAGGATGTATTTTCATTGTTACAATTTGAACATAATTAAAGCATAGTGATTAATCACAAAAACAATATGTAATTATATATTGTGAAATATTTATTTCTAATTACAAATTACAAATAAATAAATTACAAATAAAGTTTAGGCTGAGAGGGTGCGACTGGCCCCCGGTCACACAGCAACCTAGCATAAATGGGGTCAGTTCCAATGAGGGAAAACCCTCCTCTCATTGCATGGGCCTGAACTGAGATCCCATGCGGCTGTAATTTAGTTCGGAAAAATTCTGAAATCAAAATCAGACAGAGGTCCCAGTGGTTCCAGTAGGACCTCTCATGAGCCAGAGGTCCCTTCTTCCAGCTTGGGGATGGTGGATTTTAGGGAGGGGAGGGAGCTCAGCTGGGATGAGAGGCCACAGACTCCGTCCTCCATGGCCACTCCTTCCAGGACAAAGTTGGAGTCCAGCGGCACCTTTAAGACCAGCATAGTTTTATTCTAAGAACGTAAGAGAAGCCATGAAGGATCAGGTCCAATGGCCCATCGAGTCCAGCACTCTGTGTCACACAGGGGCCAAAAATACCAGGTGCCATCAAGAGGTCCACCAGCGGGGCCAGAACTCCAGAAGCCCTCCCACTGTTGCCCCCCCCCAAGCACCAAGAAGACAGAGCATCACTTGCACCAGTCTGAGAGTTCCTATCTATACCTTGTGGTTAACAGCCACTGGTGGACCTCTGCTCCAAATGTTTCTCCAATCCCCTCTTGAATATGTCTACGCCTGTAGCCACTACCACTTTCTGAGGCAGGGAATTCCACATGGACATATGCTTTTATGTGCAGGCACACTTCTTCAGATACTTCTTCAGTGTGCCTGCACATGAAAACTAACCCCCACAATAAAACTTTTTTTGGTCCTAAAGGTGTCACTGGATTCAAACTTGTTTTGCCACTACAGACCACCACGTCTGCCCACCTGAATCCATAATTTCTTCTCAGGGAACTGATCTCTGCAATCTGGCAATCAGAATGAAAAGGTGAAACTTTTTTTCTGGACCAAAAAACCACCAATCTGATGTATGATGGCACCTTGATATTCTTGCTTTGCAACTCTGAGCCACTCTCTCAGCCTCACCCACCTCACAGGGTTGTTGTGAGGCTAGGACCACCATGCCCTTCTCTGAGCCGCTTGGAGAAAAGATGGGGAGAAAAACGCACCAGCGATAACTCTGCTCCACCTCTAGCACCACCCAAAGAAAGAAAATCGAGCTCGCCCGTTTTTAATGTGACACTTTGAGCTGGGGGCATTGTGGCAAATATATATATACATATATATACATCTTTCCAGCCGACTCGAGCTACTGCATTCCCCCCTCCACTGTGGTTGCCAAGGTCCAGGTGGGGCCTGGGGATCCCCCAGAATTACTGTTGATCTCCAAAGATCAGCTTCTTTGGAGAAAACGACTGCTTTGGAGGATGGCCTGTATGGCATTATACTCCCCTGAGGTCCATCCCCTCCCCAAGCCCTGCCCTCCCAAGGCTCCATTCCTGAATTTCCCACCCCAAAGCTGGCAACCCTACCCTCCACCATTGCCCTCCCCCGCCATGGGTCGCTGCTCTCCGATCAGCAAGCCAACTGCCGCTTAAAGAGAAAGCTGGCCGGGCTAGATGGCAAAAGGGGAGGAACAACACAGGAAGTGCACTCGTTATTGGTTCCCCCCCCTCCTGCCCTAATTTGTAGTCTCTCTAGGTACCCAATCTCTCTGGCCAGTGGAAGTGCTGCGGGGAGAAGCCAGAGTGCTCGGAGGCTAGCCGTTGCCAGAGCGACGCGTAGCGTCATGTCCTGGCGACGGTGGGTGCCACACGTCTCGCCATCCCCGCGGCAGGGATTCTGCAAAGAGATGCGATTCCCCACCGCAATTTGGTGAGACTTGGGAGTCCTATCCTAAGACCATCGAAAATTTGTGTTTTCCGATGGTCTTAGGTGACCCCTGTGAAAGGGTCGTTCGACCCCCAAAGGTGTCACGACCCACAGGTTGAAAACCGCTGAGCTAGAGGCTTCATTAGATGCACTATGTAGTTATTGATGAACATCAGCTCTAGAAAGACATTAAACTCATGCTCTAGTCTGCATTGACTCTCCTTTTGCTCCTGGGTGCAATCTAGAGTGTTGAGATTAGTTAATAAAACTCTGCATAGTTTGGCACCAAGTTGGCTTAGAGGTGCTCTCTCCTTTTCTATCTCCCTCTCTCTCTCGCTCTCATTCCCCGTGTATATTAACAAATTAACTCTATTCACTGCACCCTTGTTAATCATCTTGTTTCTATGCTCAGTAATCTGCTGAAAGGATGGTTTCCCCTATGGTTCACCTGCTCTGATTGGTTAAACAGTTCGACATCTTTGATGGTTCGCACTGATATTTTTGTGGTTTTAAATCTTAGTGTATAAAACACTCCACAATATATTGTAAATACTTTTTAAAAGTGACTTATTTTATAATAGATAATAGAGAGCTTTTTTATAATTTCAAAACACATGGAAAAGTGAACTTGCTGTAGTTGATTAATGTCTGAAATGAATGTTGCACGTATTCTTCTTTTAGATGGAACATATTCATACTACCTTGTGTCACTAAATGTTCCTCTAGACAAAAAAAAATGTACCAAGCTGTGATTTATAATAATGGTTTCTGTTATGTTTCTTACCAGTCTTACTGCATTCACTTGAAAGCTGCATTGATTTGAGGAAGAGGTACTTCTAAGTAAACATGCACAAAGTTGCAGCTTTATAACCCAATCTTATGCAGCTCCCTCATAGTTCAATGAGGATTATTCCCATGAGTGTAGAAGGGTGTGTTTAGACTTCTCCTTTCATAGTATCATAGAGTTGGAAAGGACCTCCAGGGTCATCTAGTCCAACCCCTTGCACAATGCAGGAATTTCACAAATATGCTCCCTCTAAACTGTGCAGTCTTGTGAGCAAAAATTCTACACTGTGAGCTACTGGCATTAAAGTTGTGAGCGAGAGATTTGCCTACTGCATAAATTAGTTTGCTCTGGAGCCATGCTTCCTAAGCAAAGACAAAAATGTGTGAGCCAGAGGCTAAAAAACTGTGAGCTAGCTCACACTAACTCAGCTTAGAGGGAACACTGCCCTCCAGGATCCCTGGCCAAACTGGCCTGAAGAACAATTGCTTCCTGACCCCAATGAACAGAGGTGATGATAACCTTTATTTTAACTTTAATATCATGTTTAGTAAAAAATTTCAGTGTTTTCTAATGAACTCTCAAATAAATGCAACCTGCTTGCCTTAAAGAACAGCTCACAGTGCTACAAACAGTAAGAGCTGTATTTTTAATGTCATTACATAATAAAATAAATATTTTATCTTTCTTGTGCATAATAGAGTAATTAGACAACACAGCGTAATGGATTAGCACACATCAGTGGCGCATATTAATCAAAGTACATAAGACAGATCACTGAAGGATGCTACTGAGGCTCAGTATATTCCCACAAATGTGTAAAAAAAATGTGTAAAAAAGCATAGAATAATCTTTCTATTTCAGCCTATATGGATATTTGTATAAATAAATGTTAAACAATCTGCTAATTGGGAGGAGCAACATAATTCATAGACCACATGACTTGCATATATAAGTACCCAGGTTCAGAATTACAAAAAACTGTGTGCCCCCCCCCCAACAGCTTTGGATGAGAATCAGAACTGATACCACTAATAGAATAGAGGGTGCGATGTCCTGGATGATGGTGGCTGAGGCAGACACTAGACGCTGAGCTCCGTGTTTCATTTATTGTTTTAGCTTGTCTTAGTCTCCCAAAACATTCTCCTTGGACCTGTTTGCTCTGTGTTTGGATATAACTATGGGTTGCCGCTGGATTTAATCTGGACAGCCTTGTATAACTGAGAACAACAAACAATTAATTAGTTGACTTAGCTAGCCGGCTGCAACGCTACCCCGTGTGCTTACTTCAAGGTTGTTAAAGTTTACAAACTATCCTGTTCAATGGCATGTGGGGGGGGGTTTGAGTCCCCGCTCCTTCACTGGCATTTTTTCAGAGCATTTCTGCTCAACTTCTTTGGGCGGCTGCATTTTTTACTGTTTCAAGGATAAGGGGAGGCTGCTACACACACAGAAACGGGTAGGAGTAATCGGGCCCTATGTCTAACAGGAAACTTCGCTCGCCTCTGAGGCTGCCAGTTTAAAGGAAGGTAAACAACAGAAGATAGACCAATTCATTTCCAACTCCCAGCCAGAAAATATTAGTCTTACCAACAGAATAGAGGGTGCATAGCACCAGTGGTTTCTGTTCAACAAGTTCAAGTCACAGAGCAAAGCTTGAGGAGTGAGACTTTACTGCTTTCCCCTCCTGAAATACTCAGCCCTCCAAAATTTTCTTCCTGGAGATCAACAGAACCTCGGGATCTGAGCACAGGCCACATCATGCACCGAGGAGTGTCCCTGTGCCCTGGCTTTACCACCTTCGCTTTACCATCTCGCAGCCTGTGACCTGGCCTTAGCCTGTACCCACCATACCATAAAGTGACCGAACTGAGCTGGTGTGTATTGGAATTGCATGGTCACCTAAGGCATATTATAGACAATGTGCTCCCGTTCTCTTTATAATGTTCCAGCATTTTAATTGTATTTAAAATTATTGGTATTTTATGCTTATAATTATTAACACATGGAATTCACTGCCACAGGAGGTGGTGGCGGCTACAAGCATGGACAGCTTCAAGAGGGAATTAGATAAGCATATGGAGCAGAGGTCCATCAGTGGCTATTAGCACAAGGTATAGATAGGAACTCTCAGGGTGGGTCAAGTGATGCACTGTATTCTTGGTGCTTGGGGGGCGGGCAACAGTGGGAGGGCTTCTAGTGTCCTGGCCACACTGATGGACCGCCTGATGGCATCTGGTTGGCCACTGTGTGACAGAGTGTTGAACCGGATGGGCCATTGGCCTGATCCAACATTGGCTTCTCTTATGTTCTTATGTTCTTATATTATGATAGGTTTTAATTGTATTTTTATGGAAAATCTGTAAGCCACCGTGAACCTGCCGTTCGCGGGGAGGGCAGGTAAAAATGCAATAAATAAATAAATAAATATGGTGCTCTGCAGTGGGAGGAAGAAACAGCGGAAATTGCCACCTCCATTTCTGAAGACTGAAGTGCTTTTGAGTCCTTAAATGATATAGTTGAATACAAGTCTTATAGGCCATCTAGCTCAGCTGCTTTTCAATGCCAGACATGCAAAGCTAGATCATCTCTGACTGATGGGCATTCAGCCTCTGCTTGATACCCTCCAGTGAGCAAGAGCCCTTCCCTCCAGTACCATTGTTGAACTGCTGCTACCATTAGAAAGTTTCTCCTAATGTTCAACTGATTTTTTTTTACCCTCTCATGACTTAAACCCATTAGATCTAGTATTCTCCATTGGAGCAGCAGAACCTCTTCTATGGGGCAGCCCCTCAGATATCTGAAGAGTGCTCTTGTGTCCCCCCCCCCCGAATCTATGCTTCTTCAAGAAGGGCAGTTTGGGAGGAACTCTTCTGCCAGCTGCACCATCTAAGATTGCTCTTCCTGTATGCAGGTATAAAGACTGGGCATGACCAGAGGCAGGAATCCTTGGGAGCCAGATAAACAGGAAGAGCCAAAGGGATCTTGGCTACTGGTTCTTAGCCTATGGATTGTGCACTAGACAAGCCAGCCCACTGAGCTCAGGACCAGACCAAGATACAGTTGGATATTCTGCTTCTTCGTAGATTTAACTGTATTCTTGTACCATATTTTGACTACTGTTTTAATTTTGTAAGCCACTTTGGGTCCCTTTGGACTTCTAACTGCTGGTTAAACTTACTCAATGAACTTCATACTTTTTTTTAAATATTGTACAGTATTACATTGTTAACCCTTTATGGACAGTGTTTCTCTTAGAGGAATAAGGATTTGAATACAGAACCTCCCAGATGCAAATCCCACAGTGATTCCAGGGGAGGAGGCAACCTCTTCACTGCAGTCTTAGGCATACTTACCTGGATATAAATGTTATTAACACTGAATGGATCCCCACCCCCAACCATGCTTAGATCAGGGTACAAGATAAATTTTCACCCATCACATTTTAAAGGCAAGCTAAAAGATTGGCATGCCATGAGCTTAAAGAATCAGAAATATGAAGTGTAATTTGGTTCCTGCTCCAATTAAAGTTCAGTATCACTTTTTGATTAAAAAATAATAAAACAATATGCTGGAACTCCAGAGGTGGATAATATTAATAAGGATTTTGTATAGTTTATCTACTACTTTAAAAGAGTTGCTTTCATGGTGGAAGGTTAGCTGCAATTATGTACAGCAGAATCTCAAAGATAGCAGGTTTGGACCAAAGTGATGGATTGGTCCTTTCATAATATCACTCACTTTAAAAAAAACAACAAACAATGTGACTGTAGAATTGAAGGTTGAACAATTCAGATAACAAATAACAAATAAGTTATTGGATGACAAATAAGTTCCAGAAAGAGCAAAGAAAATGTCTGCCTTCTTTCCATACTTCTCTCCCTGACCCTTGCCTTCACTTCTGGCACTAGGCTTAACTGTTCAGCTACATTTGATAGCTGGTACCCCAGTCAAACACTTAGATAATAGGTACAGAAATGCCTTTTGGAACATAAGGACAATCAGAAAAATAAGTAGAATATGACACTGTAGGGGGTGGTGTCAAGATACGGGAGATAGTCAACAAGTCCCTCTCCGAAGGAACATTCCCGAGGGCTCTTAAGGAAGTGGTGGTCTGCCCTCTCTTTAAAAAAAACCCCAACCTTGGACCCAGCAGAATTGGCTAACTACTGGCCAGTTTCCAACTTGCCCTATTTGGGCAAGATAATTGAGAAGGCAGTGGCAAGACAGTTACAGAGTTTTCTGGATGATGCTTCCATATTAGATCCCTTCCAGTCTGGCTTTCATCCGGGCCATGGCATGGAGACAGTACTGGTCACCCTCACAGATGATCTCTGAAGACATCTGGATCAAGGTGGGATGGCGGTGCTGTTGTTGTTAGGCCTGTTGGCTGCGTTTGACATGGTCAACCATCAGTTACTGGTCCACTGCCTCACCGACGCTGGAGTCCGGGGGCTTGCCCTACAGTGGCTTGCCTCCTTCCTTCAGGGCCGAAGAGTGGCACTTAGGGAAGAACTATCCCAAAGGCACCCACTGACTTGTGGAGTGCGTCAAGGGGCGGTTCTATCCCCAATGTTATTTAACATCTATATGCGCCCCCTTGCCCAGCTAGCTCAGAGCTACAGACTGGGTTGTCACCAGTATGCTGATGACACTCAGCCGTATCTGTTGCTGGGCGGCCAGTTGGACTCTGGGCCAGAAGATCTGGCGTTACAAGCTGTGGCTGGATGACTGAGTCGATTGAAACTGAATCTGACAAAGACGGAGATTCTGGGCCTAAGTTGCGGTGGCCCAGGGTTAGGGATCTCACTCCCAACCTTCAGTTGGGTCCCTTTGGTGCCAGTGCCGGAGGTTAGGAGTTTGGGAGTGCTCTTGGATGCCTCCTTAATGATGGAGGCCCAGGTAGCAGCCACTGCCAAGTCAGCCTTTTACCATCTTCAGCTGATGAGGCAGTTGGTTCCCTTCCTTGAATGTTGCGACTTGGCAACAGTAAGCCACACAATGGTCACCTCGAGACTGAACTACTGTAATGCTCTCTACATGGGGCTGCTCTTGTCCCAAATTCAGAAGCTGCAGCTGGTGCAGAATGCAGCAGCCAGGCTGTTGTTGGGTCTCTCTCCACAAGAACTCGTCCAGCCTGCACTGAAAGCATTGTACTGGCTGCCTATAGCATACCGAATTCACTTCAAAGTGCTGGTTCTTACCTTTATGGTCAGGGACCAGCATACCTGAGGGACCACCTGTCCCCACATGTTAGCCAAAGAGCACTGCATTCAGGGACACAAAACCTCCTTGTGCTCCCTGACCCTAAAGAGGCCAGACAGGCCATCACCAGGGCTAGGGCTTTCTCTATGGCAGTGCCACACTGGTGGAACGAGCTCCCTGAGGACACCAGGGTCCTGCGGAACTTACTTCAGTTCCACAGGGCCTGTAAGACAGAGCTCTTCCACCAGGCATTTGACCACATATAACATCTTGACATAATTTGGAGCCTTCCTGGGATCTTTTTTATCATCTAAGTCTGTACTAACTGACTCCTGTTATGAAAATATTGGACTAAGTTTGCCGTCACATAGGGATGTATGTGTGTATTGCACTTCTGATTTTATGTGTTTCTAAATTGTTTTGTGTGTTTTCTTAAATTATGTAAGCGGCCCTGAGCCTGCTTCAGTGGGGAGGGCGGGGTATAAATCCAATAAATAAATAAAAATATATTGCGGTTTGGCAAGAGAGCCAAGCTAATAACAAAAGGAACAGAAATTTTAAAATGTTCCAAAATTCCAAAAATATCTTGTTTCAGTTTTCATGAGGCACTACTGTAATGCCTTATTTATAGCATGCTTCCAATGATTGATTTTCTCTTCACAGTTTTAACATCCAACTGTTGTTTCTCATTTCTCCCTTCATTTCTTAGCCCCTGTGATCTCTGAATTTCTCCCCCCCCAATTGCTAGTTTAGATGCTTGAATGAGACATCCAACCTTTTAAAGAAATCATTCATTTCCTTTAAAAGGTTGAATATGTCATGATAAGTTTGATGGGGCCGATATTAAAAACTAAGTGTTCACTTTGATTTTGTTGGGGCCTAGTATGATAAAAAAAAACAACAACACTTAGACCAGGTCTGTAAAGAGCACAGGTGTAGAATGCCAATGGATTTAGCAGGACAATGCATGTAGCCTGTTTGAAACAGGGACCTTATTCATTTCTACATCTACAGTATGAGTGTTTGAATGAGTTGAGGTACTAGATATGAATTGTAACGGAACAGTTATGATCAATAGCCTAGGAATATCAACATTATTGTTCACAACACATTGGACATACTCTTTCTTGCACCCTTTCTGGATGCAAATTAAGAGCAGATTCAAGTGTATAAAGCCAATGGGTTGGATCCTGTCTAAAACTTCCATGCATAGAAATCTATCACCCCTGCTTCCTTCTAAAACTCCAAATGCCCCCTGAAATGCTTTTTCTTCATGATAGGGGACCGGTCAGAAAGATGCTTTAATGGGGTGGGGGTTTGCTAGCATCCACTCCTTACATGCATGGACCTTTTCAATAGTATCCAACCTGTACTGTGGTACAGTTTTCCCTGAAGCTAGCCTGAAAGTTTCCAAGGCAGGGCAACATTCAAACATGTCATTCTTTCATTTATACTCTGAATTGGCACAGTCTAGGATAGACTGTACCACATGACATTTCAGCATATTCAAGTTGCACTTCATCTCAGTACACTTCAGTAGGGATGGGCACAAACTGGCTGGTGAACTAAAGTTTATCACAAATTTTGATAGGTTTGTGGTTCACGAAGCAATGTTCATGAAGTGAAGAACTGCCACAAACTTTGATGTTGTTTGTGGAGGTTCATGGTGGTTAATGAATAGCAGAAGGCAGGGATTTAAACCCCTGCTTTCTGCTCATCACAAAAAACAGCTGAGCAGCAGGGAACTCCTCTAACACTCAGCTATTTGGTCTGAATGGGAGGGAACCATGGAAACCACTGCTTTCTGCTCCACATAAAAAACCAATCAGTTACTGGGTTAAGTTCAAGGCTCTAGCTATCACCTACAAATCCCCCCCAAAATGACCTCTGGCTATCACCTACGAAGTCCTTAATTGCACTGCAGGACCACCTCTCCTACTGTGTTCCACCACAACAGTTGCACCCATCAGAGCAAAGTCTTCTGAAGGTGCCACCCTGCAGTCAGGTGAAATTAGCAACTGCCTCTTCACACCTGCTCATTATAGAACAGCCTGCATGGGGCTATCAGGAAGGCCTCCATGAATCTATCATTTAACAGAATGTGCAAACTAGATTTGTTCAGGAGGGCATTCACCTATGGGAAGCAGAACTATAGTATAATGGATCACTCAGGAGGAGGCTTCTATGAGAGATAAACTTTTCGTATTTGATTGTTTTCATTGACTTAGGCAATCATGCTTCAGTCTTGGCTCCATTGCATTATTTTTCTTGTATTAAGAATCTTTGCAGTTGGGTTAAAATGTTTTTGTCGTGTTCTGTAATTTGCTTACTTATTCATATTTGAAATCTACCTTTTTTTTGTCAAAAGACTTTTTATTTTCGATTATTGTCACATTTTACATCTTTTTATCAATTGGTTAAACATTCCCTTTTCCCTCCCTCCCC
Source organism: Gekko japonicus (assembly GCF_001447785.1). Classification (NCBI taxonomy): domain Eukaryota; kingdom Metazoa; phylum Chordata; class Lepidosauria; order Squamata; family Gekkonidae; genus Gekko; species Gekko japonicus. Next base: position 1,426,391 of record NW_015169778.1, read on the forward strand.
CAAAAGGCTTCCCGCAATGCACTTCCCTCATGTCCCACATAGATAAACTCAGGATAACATCAAGTACTTAATATTGTTCTAAACATAGTAAATTTTGTCTCACGTCCCAGTTCTTTTCTAAATATATCTTAAAGTCCTTCCATTCTTCAAAAAATTCTTGGTCCTCTTTATTGTTCAACTTTTTGGTTATTTTGTCCATCTCAGCCATGAACAGAACTTTTTGTATCCATTCTTCCAGATCTGGTATTTTTTCTTGCTTCCAATATTGAGCATATATCATTCTTGCCGTTGTTATCAAATACCAGAACAGTGTCTTTTTTGTTACATTCAGTTCTTCCATTTTTAAGCCTAAGAGCAGAATTTCAGGCGTTTTCTTAAAAGAACATTTTAGAATCTTTTGCATTTCATTGTGGACCTTTGTCCAAAAGTCCCTAGCTTTATCACATGTCCACCACATGTGATAAAATGAGCCCTCATGTTTTTTACATTTCCAACATTTGCTAGACATATTCTGGTTCATATTTGCTATTTTCTTAGGTGTCATGTACCATCTATACATCATTTTGTAACAATTTTCTT
>NW_015169778.1:1428460-1450598 GCF_001447785.1 Gekko japonicus
AACAGCATGATAAAAAGTAGAGACATCACCCTGCCAACAAAAGTCCGCATGATCAAAGCAATGGTATTCCCAGTAGTCATGTATGGCTGCGAGAGTTGGACTATAAGGAAGGCCGAGCGCTGAAGAATAGATTCTTTTGAACTATGGTGCTGGAGAAGACTCTTGAGAGTCCCTTGGAATGCAAGGAGATCAAATCAGTCAATCCTAAAAGAAATCAACCCTGACTGTTTCCTGGAATTTATTTATTTATTTATTTATTTGATTTTTATCCCGCCCTCCCGACTTGGGAGGAAAGTGATGGCGAACCTAAACAGCATGATAAAAAGTAGAGACATCACCCTGCCAACAAAAATACGCATGGTCCAAGCAATGGTATTCCCAGTAGTCATGTATGGCTGTGAGAGTTGGACTATAAGGAAGGCCGAGTGCCGAAGAATAGATTCTTTTGAACTATGGTGCTGGAGGAGACTCTTGAGAGTCCCTTGGACTGCAAGAAGATCAAATCAGTCAATCCTAAAAGAAATCAACCCTGCCTGTTCCCTGGAAGGCCAGATAATGAAACTGAAGCTCAAATACTTTGGCCACCAAATGAGAAGGGAGCACTCACTGGAGAAGACCCTGATGCTGGGAAAGATTGAAGGTCAAAGAAGACAGGGAAGACAAAGGATGAGATGGTTAGACAGTGTCATAGATGCAACAAACATGAAATTGAGCAAACGTCAGAGGACGTCGGAAGACGGGAAGGCCTGGCGTGATCTGGTCCATGGGGTCACAAAGAGTCGGACTCAACTGTGCGACTGAACAACAACAACAACAAAAACTGGAGAGGGAGGACAACAGCCCAATGGAAAGTATCTAGTTGAGGATAAGGGAAGGAAGGACTGACAGTATTGTGGTTAGAGTCTGCTACAGACCTCCTAACCAGGATGAGGAGGTGGATGCTGCCCTCCTTAAAAAGGTTGCCGGGGTATCCAAACAACATGACCTGGTAGTTATGGATGACTTCAACTTCCCTGATGTGTGCTGGGAGACAAATTCTGCAAAGCATCCACAGTTACACAACTTCCTGACCTGTCAAGATGACAACTTCCTTCATCAAATGGTGGAGGAGCCATGAAGGGCTTGGTCAACAGGCAAGAGATGGTAGATGCGGTAAAGCTGGTGGGGATTTTAAGGGGAAGTGACCATGTCCTGCCAGAATTCCTCTTGCTGTGGGGGACCAAGGAAGTTTGTAACCACATGTGTATGTTAGATTTCAGTAAGGCAGACTTTAATAAACTCAGAGGTATGATGAGAATCATTCCATGGGCAAGACTGCTGAAAGGGAAAGGAGGAAGTGAAGGGTGGGCTCTCCTAAAGAAAGAGCTCTTGCACTCTCAAGCTGTCACTGTTCCAACAAGAAGACAATGTGGATGAACAGAGAACTGCATGATGTGCTATGGGAGAAAAAGGAAATGTTCAAGAATTGGAGGCAAGGACATACTTCTAAAGAAGAGTATCTGCAGGTTGCTAAGCATTGTAGCTCAGCCATCAGAGAGGCCAGAGCTCACAGTAAGCTAAAGCTGTCCAGGAAGGCTCACTACAACAAGAAAATCTTCTTCAGATATGTGAGGAACAAATGAAATATAAAAGAAGTGATGGGCCCACTATTGGGTGAAAATGGAGAAACTCTGAGAGGACAGAGAGAAAGCAGAAAGGCTCAATGCCTATTTTGCCTCAGTTTTTTTCCCTGAAGAAGACAACAGGCTCATCTAGAGATGGCAGTAGGCAAGGCACGGCGTCTGGGCTGCTGGTTGACATGGACAGAGAGGTAGTTGTGGAGGGGTTACTCATTAAATTTGCAAATGACACCAAATTGGGAGGAGCAGTGAACACACCAGATGATAGAAATAAAATTCAACGAGATCTGAACATGCTGGAAAAGTGGGCGGATGTGAACAAGATGCAATTTAACAAGGATAAGTACCGAGTTCTTCTCTGAGTAACAAAAATGAGGAACACACATACTGGATGGGGAATACACTTCTGAGTAGCAGTGTGTGTGAACAAGATCTTGTGGTATGGGTGGGCTGAAAGTTAAATATGAGCAACCAGTGTGATGCAGCAACAAAAAAGGCTAATGCAATATTGTGGTGTATCAACAGAGGCATAATATCCAAATCACAAGATCTCATAGTCCTGCTGTACACTGGCATTGGTCAGGCTGCACCTGGAGTATTGTGTGCAGTTCTGGAGGCCTCACTTCAAAAAGGATGTGGACAGAATGGAGTGGGTGCAATGGAGAGCAATGAGGATGATTGGGGGCCTGGAGACCAAGCCCTATGAAGAAAGGCTGGGGGACTTGGGAATGGTTAGGTCTGAAGAAGATCAGGAAGGATGGCTCCAGAGCAAAGTAATTTATGCAGTAGCTAAATTGCTTGCTCACAACCTTAATGCCAGTAGCTCACAAGGTAGAATTCTTGCTCACAAGACTCCACAGCTTAGAGGGAACATTGCCTGTAGAACCCCTTCCAACTCTGTGATTCTATGATTCTATGCACACAGTCCTCGTGCTGTTAAATACGCTGCTATCCCCACCTGTTGAAAATATAACAACACAACTTACACTTCAGTACACTTTAGTGGCGCTCATTTAAGACTAAAGCACTTTTAATAAAACCATGGAAACTACAGGAGGATATTTTAATGACTTATTAATAGCTCTGGAGCAGGAGAAAATGGTTCCCAAAGCAGCCTTAATGACAGCTGAATAGGCAGTCCACAACAGAGAAGTGAGAGCAGTCAAAATAAGGGCCTCCTAACCAGAGTGAGTGCTCTGCTGTAGAGCCACAAGCTGCAACACGATACTCGGGAGTTTGCTGTATGCCTGTGAACGCTCTGCTGTAGAGCCACAAGCTGCAACATGATACTCGGGAGTTTGCTGTATGCCCGTCTCCAAAATTATTACTTCCTTAGAACTCTACAAACCTCAGTGCAATCCTAAGTAGAGCTTCACCCTCCTTAAGGCTGTTGATTTCAGCTAAGTTAGAAGGGAGCAACTCTGCTTAGGTCTGCACCGTTTAAATAGACCCTGGTGAAGGAAAAAAACAGAACATCCTTTCAACCTCTGATTAGAAAAGAAACTTTGCACTTCCGCATAGGGTTGCAGAGCTGGACTGTTTCACTTCTATATGAAGTCATATCCTCAGAGACGGTGGCTGGGTTCAAAGCTTGGAAGCCGAGAATTGCTTCTAATGCTTTTGCATTTCACCCCCCCCTCCCCTTTCCCCACCAATCAGAAGAAATTCTCCACGCTGAAGAAATCTTAAGTGTACCAAAGTTCCACAAATGAGCAAATTCAGTCATATGCAACTCACTACAATTGCTTAAGCAACTATAACAACCACAGTCGTTAAAGGGGGTGGGGGAAAGATCTTCATGGTTCTTTTCGCTTTTAGCTATTCACATTCTATTACTTCAGCTTTGCAGCCCCCTTTTGAAAGTGCTTGAAATAAAACATCAATCTTGAATTTTTTTAAAAAACCCTACAAATGGCACAATAATCAAGGATGGAGCATTTCAACATCAAACTTGAAGCTTTAACACAATTTCCTTCTTTTTAAAAAAATAGAGGATTTCCCCCCACCCACCCCTTGCAAACTTAATTATACCAGTTATTGCTTTCACCTTGAGGGACACTAGCTGAAATGACTGCCTGATGACAGTTTGTTTGCCTCTGTGATAAGAAAATGAACTAGAAGCTTCTCCTTTGATCCCAGAAGAAAAGTGTCCACATCACTAAAAAGCCCTCATAATTAACACCTTTCTATGAAGCCTCATCACAAACCAACAATCACCGAACCACTCAAAGGACATTGCTTGGAGTGGTTAATCAGCAAACCCTAATCACCAGGAGATACATTCCAGAATCTTTAATACATGAAAGGAAGATTCTATTTATGCAACACATATCCCTTGATTGTGTATTCCCATTACTTACAGATGCTGTTTTCGGCTAATGTGTACTGTTGATGCCCCCACAGGTTTTCCAAGTGCAGCAGAAGTGACAGTGGCAGACAGGACAATGTCATGACCGGGACACAGGATGAGTCAGAAAGAGATGAGGTGAAAGTTTAAAATAACTCCAATGTATAACTGTGCTCCACTTTATAGCACCAGTTGTACCCCAGGACACTCTCCCGACTTTGTGGATAGGCGTACTTGTAGAGCATGGAACACGAACACCCTGATTGTTAAGATGAGGGGAAAGGAAGCTTAAGTCCTTTCCACACTGGGATCTCATCCCTGGTTTTATCAGAGTCCAACTCGCGACACAACACCTTGCATTTATCCCTGGTTATAACAGCATCCGTTTATCCCGGGACAAGTGTGGGGCAAAACCAGGGTGACCTCAGTGTAATGTGGAAACAGAAAATACCCCGAGATAATTACAGGGGTGAACTCGAGTGTAGTGTAGAATATAAGTTCGGGGACAGGGTTGAACCAGGATGCGGAATCACCCTTAAGGTAGGTAGTGACAGTAGTTGGTGAAGGAAGACAGAAATTAGGGAACTAGTTCAGTTCAGCCTTGTGCTGGGCTCCCCCTACCTCTCCACCTCATAATCACACTTGCTTTCATTTCCACAGGCACAGGGGCAGCTGTAGAGGCACATATGCAGGTGGCACAGCCCTCTGCCCTGGTGCATTAAAGCGATTGTGGGCTCGCCTATAAATAGATAGGCACTGGGTAACCTATCAGTATAATACTTTCCCCCACAACTTGAATGTTTTCACTGCCACATAATAAGGAACCCTATTTATATACCCTTTGCGCACATGCTGAATATGTGCATGGATTAGAGTGGGTTCATAGCAGCCCCTGACTTAACATCTACAACATGTACAAGCATAGGCAATCAGGAACTCCTGCTTTGTTTGCACAATCAGTTCAGATGATAGGTGGTTCTGCATTACTAAAAGAGCAGAAAAAGCTTCTATGGGACTCAAGTCCAGAAAGCGGGTCATCAAGAACAGTTGGGAGATCTTTGATAACCTGATCCAGAGGGTGATGCATAATTTAGGCTTTTCCCCACCCTGATACGAGGTCTAAAGGGATAATACAATCTATTGTTACCAAAGACTCAGCAACTGCAGATTTCACACCCGGTCGCCATGTTGTTTGCCCACACCAAATGTGTGTGATGAGTCAGCTTGACAAATAATAATCTGTTTCATAGCCGAAGCAGAGATTTAAACACAGAGCTCTCTGCCTGCACTATGCTGCACAGGAAAACAAAACAAACCCCCGATTCTGAGTAAACAAAGTAACAGGAGTCACATTAGTAGCTTTAAATGATCAGATCTGCTGATGTGCATTCCAGTTGTGGGGGGAAGTAACATCCTGATAGGTTACCCAGCTCTGTGCTGCCAAATGTTGGGATTTGCCTCACAGTCTGCACTGGGAAGGAGACTATCCTCACCATTGCCTTTTTGGACTTTGCCTGTTCCGTGCTCACTTATTTACAGTTCACTTGGAGATCAAATCCTTTTGACCAACCAGCTCTCGACCCACATACTTTCTCTTTCGCGTCATCTCATGCAGCTCGGTAGGACTTCTCTCACAATTGCACGAGGATCCTTGTTCTCTCTTTCTCAGCTGCGAAGACCTAGCCACAGTGATCCATGCGACGGTCACCTCGAGGCTAGACTACTGCAACGCTCTCTACATGGGGCTGCCTTTGTCGCTGATGCAGAATGCGGCGGCCAGGCTGGTTGCGGGTGCCTCGAAATGGGACCACATTCAGCCTGTGCTGAAAGCGCTGCACTGGCTGCCTATAGCATTCCGGATTTGCTTCAAGGTGCTGGTGCTTACCTTTAAAGCCCTACATGGCCGGGGACCGGCATACCTGAGGGACCGCCTTTCCCCGCACAGGTCCCAGAGAGCACTACGGTCGGGGTCGCAACATCGCCTGCTGACCCCGGGCCCGAAAGAGGCCAGGCTTGCTGCCACAAGGGCCAGGTCCTTTTCGGTGGCGGCTCCTATCTGGTGGAATGAGCTCCCGGAAGAGATCAGGGCCCTGCGGGACCTGTTACAGTTCCGCAGGGCCTGCAAGACGGAGCTCTTCCGCCAGGCTTTTGAATAGGAGCCGCCGCCACTACCACTACCACTACCATCAATGAGGGCCAGGATTGCAGCACCGCTGCCGGAGGCTGAGTGGCCAAGGTACATCAGGGGGCCACATCATCCTCCCTTTGCCCCAAGGGCAGGTGCAATATGGAGAGAGGTGTTTGTCACGCGGGATCCTTGGGCATTTGCCCATTGTATTAAAGTGTTTTAAAATGTTTTATTGTGTTTTTATCACACTGTGTGCCATATTGTGTATTATGGTGCTGTAATGCACCTCATACTGTAAGCCGCCCTGAGCCCGCGTGCGGGGAGGACGAGGTATAAATAAAATAAAATAAATAAATAAGAGTTTGTGCGGACACATCCCGGCCACCAGGCTCAACAACCAAAGAGTGTTGATCAGCATGTCAGGACAAGCATCAGGAAGGGAAGGAAATGTGTTCCAGTCACTTGGCAACCAGGATGACCCCCTAGCATCCTGCCGAGGCAAATGCTGAGCGAAGGGCTCCTCCCCAGTGCCCTGGGATCGGGCCAGTTTGCCAGAGCACCCCTCGTGGTTGGGCCAGCTGCAGTCCTGTTCAGCATACTCCGGCAATTGCCTTGGCAGACTGCTTGGCTGTCCTCCCCAGTCTCAGCAAGGCATCTCATGCTTTGTGCATTGCAAATGAAGTCACCTCAGAAGTATTGGTTCTTCGTAGTATACTTCCTCAGGGTACAGCAGGACATATCATCTGGCCTTCTCAGCAGTTACCTATACAGGTAGATATAACACATGGAGCTCAAACCTCTTTTATTTCAGTCAACATTCTCCAAATCCTCCATCCCTCAACTAGTCATAGTCCCATGTATCGTTTGAGTTACAGGCCAGCTGCCACTTCCTTCCTGCCTCCTTCGCTTCATTGCAGCATTAGAGCTGAAATGTTCTCTCAATCCTAATTCATATGTTCCCTGAGTTAAGGGTTGCTGCCATAAAAGTGGTCCCAATGACTGGCTCTCTCTTCTATCCTTTTTCCAATAATGAATCTCTTTGTACCTTCACATAAACAGAAAAGAGGAAATGTATGGGAAATACTTCTGCTTTTCACTTCCAGATCTTGTACAAACTTCGCTGTGTAGGGGAAAGATCTTGAGATCCTGTTAGCTTGGAGAAATAATGACTGGGGGTGTGTGTGACATGATAGAGATAATGCACGGGATAGAGCAGGTAGAGAAAGGAGTACTTTTCTCCCTTTCTCACAATACAAGAACTCATGGGCGCTCAATGAAATTGCTGAGCAGTTGGGTTAGAATGGATAAAAGGAAGTACTTCTTCACCCAAAGAGTGGTTAACACATGGAATTCACTGCCACAGGAGATGATAGCAGCTACAAGCATGGGCAGCTTCAAGAGGGAATTGGGTAAACATATGGAGCAGAAGTCCATCAGTGGCTATTAACCACAAGGTATAGATAGGAACTCTCGGTCTGGGGCAAGTGATGCTCTGTATTCTTGGTGCTGGGGGGGCAATGGTGGGAGGGCTTCTAGTGTCTTGGCCCCACTGGTGGACTTCCTGATGGCACCTGGTATTTTTGGCCACTGTGTGACAGAGTTTTGGACTTGATGGGCCATTGGCCTGATCCAACATTGGCTTCTCTTATGTTCTTTTATGCTTTCTAACATTTGAAAAGTACAAATTCAGTGATAGGGATTACTAAGAAAAAGAATAAAAATGATAAAAACATGCATCTATGTTATGCTTGTATGCAGAATACTTTGTTCAGTACTGGTCATTTCCAAAGAGATATCATGCAGGTGAAAAATGTCTGTTCACACATTTTTATCTCATCCTTCCTCCAAGAAGCTCATGGTTCTCCCCCCTCCATACTGGAAAGCACATAAACCTAGTTCACCAAATGCTGAGCTTGTCCAGTACTAACTGCTTTCTTTTGCCTTTAATTTTTCCATTCATTCTGATATTATTTGATATTTCTTTGACCAAATGTCATTAGAAACATAATGCTAATGATTCCTATGCAAACACCAAGAAAAATATTTTAAGGGGTACTAATAGTCATATGAAAATCAATTAAATCCATTCCATCACTTGCTCATAGATTGCCCTCCAGACAAATGTACATTCCCAGTGTGTGCAAACCTGTGGCTACCTGCTGCTCTCTCAAGCTCTTCTTATTTTTGCATTTCCCCTGTATCATAGTTCAGCCCGGAGAGACTCAGTATTGCAGAAATGATGACACCTGCAACTTGCTAGCTTGGTCAGGTTGGCCAAATCTGACAAGCTGAAGTTTGTTAGCATTTAGCCTTGCTTAACCTTTGACCTTTGGTTCCTTTCTGCTGCCCCCAAAATGAGTAATAAAAGACCTTGGGCTGCATCGCTAATCTTCAGGGTATTACAAGCTCTTTGGTTTCCCATTTACACATATGGAAGAGCTTCAAAGTGTCAGATGCAATACGTTATTGATATCTCAAGAAAGATTTAATGAAATACATTTTATTGCCCTTTGAATGTACTACATTTTGAGACAGCTCTCAAGTATTTAGACTATTATTTGGTTAAAAACCACCAGTAGTAATTTTCTTCCTTGTGCCATTAAGCATGTGGTTTTCTTTATTCTAAAGATCTCACTTGGCCTCTGTATTCATATATCTACATCAGTATATATAGAAACCATGCACGTATATCAAAATATACTTTTGTCCTGTTACGGCTGGATTTAAAATGTACTGCGCATAACACTTTCTTTCTTTTTTCTTTTTTTTTGTTGAAAAGACACATTTTAAAACAGTTCCACATAGTTAATGTAGCGTTTGACCTTCCATTAGAAAAATAAAAGATACCATTAAACCAAGTCCAGAAACACTAGCAAGTGAGTAAATGTTTAAACCACAAATCTCCCTGAACTCCTATGGGAAGGAGGGTTCTACCAATGCCAAAATGGCAAGATCATATATCAGAAATGAATAATAATGTGCAAAAATACATTGCTGCAAAAAAAAAACCCCAGCAAAAACTAAAAGAAGAAAAATATAGAGGAAAGGCCTAGGAATGGAAAATCATAACAAAGGTTTCAGTGAGTATATGGATGCCCCTCCTATTAGAATAGAATATTTTGAAAGGGTTTAAAACATTAAAATAATATGCCACATGTATGTACACACACACACACACCAATAACAGCACTTCACTATTTCCTTATATCTGTTTGAGAAACAAAAACATGTAAGAGCAATCAGACTGGGGGGGGGGGGAGAGAAGAGCACTGGAATAAGCTATGCAAATGAGCCTTTGCTGAAAGCGCACCTATAAAGCCCGACTGTATATTCCATGCAGCAGACAGTTAAAAATTTGAACATAAGGTAGCATTTCCTTTATCATATCCCATAAAAATAGCAATTTGCTAAACCCTTGTAGCACAGTATGGAAGGTGGTGTATTTTACTGATAATGTAAGAGATGACAGATAGTTCTATACTAGGAGGTTTCAATGGTGTCGAGTTGTATAGCATAATAAATTGTCAGGAGCAAAGACAGAGTATAGCGCCGGCTCTGCTCCACCTCCAGTAGCCAAATAATTCAGCCCCGGCTCAGTAATTATGCTGTGTGAAAATATGGGATTAATTAGACTGGTACACTAACACACTGTAGTCTCATTAAAGGCTGAGCCGCATTTTCATAGATGCTGCCACTTGAACAGGGCTGCCGCTAATGTGAAAAGACAAAGTCGCCTCTTTTCACACTCCTTGCTTATTACCTTACTTAAGGCCACTTAAGCAAACTTCCGAAGGCAGCCTTGCAGAAAGCCCTGTGTCAGGGTTCTTTCATTATTTTATGTCTGCAGAACGTTGCAAGGAAGGGGGGATTTAAAATAAAGGGCGAGGGTCTGCAGGGCACAGCAGAGGGAAACGTTGCAGATTTTGAAAACAAACGCTTTCTTTTTAAAAACCAGCATATTTTGCTAGTGTGGACAGGGCTGAAGAGGAAAAGAAGTATCAAAAGCTTGCCCCTCAAATGGTTAATTCACTGCTGCAATTCACCACGGAAAAGGCAATGCGGATTGGATAAGACCCATGCCCTTTTGCAATTAAGAGACTGAGGGGAAAAACCACAACTGTATTCCCAGTGATATGCTTTTTCCTGGACTCAGTGCAGTCACTAAAGGTGGAAAAACATATCTGAAGGCACACCTGAAGTTCCCAAACCAGTAATGTGAATGGCCGGGGGGTGGGGGGTTCCAGGGGAGAACTGGTAGGCAGAGAAACAATTATAGCTCCCTTCCTGCTCACCTGCTTTTCCTCACAACCCCTCTCTGAGGCCTGTTTTTTTCCCTTAGACAGGCTCCGAACCTGGAAATAAGCTTAGTCTAGAAGGGCTAAGGAAAGAGTTGTGTGGGGAAATGTTTGGGTATGCAAGGGTTAAGCATCACTTATTTCCCTCCACAGACTGCCTCTCACAAATGTTCAGCCCACAAAGTTGTTTACCTCAGCAAAATTAATTTTGAGACCCCAGATTTGTTGGTTCAGTGTATAAGGTAAAGGTAAAGGTTTCCCTTGCTCGAAAGCCAGTCGAGTCCGACTCTAGGGTTGCGGTGCTCATCTCCGTTTCAAAGCCGAAGAGCCAGCGCTGTCCAAAGACGTTTCCGTGGTCATGTGGCCGGCATGACTAAACACCAAGGCGCATGGAACGCTGTTACCTTCCCACCGAAGTGGTACCTATTTATCTACTTGCAATTTCTTGCTTTCGAACTGCTAGGTTGGCAGGAGGTTCAGTGTATACTTCCACCCTAAGTCCCAAATCATACATGCAGCCATGGTGTAGTAGCCCTTTAATAATACCGTCACACACATGCTATTCTGTAAAGCAAAACAGTTCATGACAACAGCTTCCTGTGCAATTCTGATAATCTTTACCATGCTATTACAATCTATTCAACAGGTGAGGTCACTGAGGATGTCTGATCTGGCCCAGTGAGGGGGCCAGCATTTTGCCCACCAGTGACCATGGGGGGGGGGGCTCCAGCCTGCCAGACTTTTATGGACTTGCAGGGAGTCCCCAGTCATGAGAAATGACTCCCATAAGGACACACCATTGAAATGAACAGCAACAACAACAAATGAGCCAGACCTGCAGGTCTTCTTGCATGCTGTGGGTAACCCTGATATGATTGGGGGGGGGGGGAGACTCGCTCAGTGGCATGAGCCAGCTGGGCACAAAAGGCACGCCCCAGTGAGACGACCCTGCATGCAAAGTTAAGGTGGCCCAGCAGTGACTGGATTGTTTTTAGAGTTCATTTTTTACTGGCAATGGCCCTTGAGAGTAAGGACCTAAGGGTGGCTAGCTTGTCCTCGGGGCGGGGGGGGGGAGGTACCCTGCACTGGATTAAACAAAATACTACGTCAACGGCATGGCCAGACCCTCCATCTTATCCTGGGCAAGAGGAACCCCTATTTTGCCTGCGAGGGCCTGAAATGCCGATGTGCCAGCCAGGCCCACAAATTAAAAAATCATCCAAATTGTAAGTGACGTATGGGCAGCCAGTGCATCTTTTTACCACCCATTTGAAAAAGGTACTCAAAGTCCTGAATGCAGCACAGGCAATGGAAGAGCCCATAGGTATGGCCTTGTCAACATACCAATTGCCACCAAATTTAAAGCCCAGCAAGCAGACATCTCCTGAGTACACTGAGAGTAAGTGAAAAGCAGATTGAATGTCACACTTGGCTAGGAGTGTGCCAGGGCCAAAGATCCAAAGGGCATGATCCAAAGAGGTGTACTGGATGGAGATGAGCTCAGGGGCAATGGCATCATTTACAGACTGGTGATGGGCATGACCTTTGGGTAAGACAGGTGATGTATTACCTTAAATTCTCCTGGAGCTTTTTTGGGTACCATCCCAAGGGGAGGAAACCGGGGGGGGGGGGGGGGGGGGGGTAGAGAATGATCATGCTATCTTGCAGGCTATTTTACATGCCACTATGTCTGGCAGATCCCTGGCGGACTTAAAATTGCCGTGGTCCATAGGAACATGAGGGCTGATAAAAGGAACGTGAAACTCTTTGCTAAAGCCGTCAAATAAATATTTCACAGCTGCCGTATTTTCTCCCACACCAGTAGAGGAGAAGATTTCTTAATGCAAACAGGGGTCACTGCTAAGGATATATCCATAATTAGGTGCCCTCAGCACTGTTATGCAGAAGCAGCAGCCGAATTCCCAGCAGTGTTCCCTCTAAGCTGAGTTAGTGTGAGCTGGCTCACAGTTCTTTAACCTCCGGCTCACACATTTTTGCCTCTGCTCAGGGAGGAGGGCTCCAGAGAGCAAACGAATTGATGCAGCAGTCAAACTGCTGGCTCACTACTTTAAGGCCAGGAGCTCACCAAGTGGAATTTTTGCTCACAAGACTCCACAGCCTAGAGGGAACATTGGTTCCCAGTAGCACCCAACCCTCCTTCTTTCTTATTGTTGGAGTTGTTGGAGAACCAGGTGCCCTGAAAAGGCTGCTACAAGCTCTCACCTTGAGAGAAGGACTGAAACAAGCACCAGAGTTGTATCCAAACTTGCAACACATTTGTTGGCATCTGCCTTTGTTATATTCCCAGCAAGTATGCCGGGTGATGTCCCATCTGAAAGACACTTTTGCCTTGCTAAGGTCAGACTGGAGTTTTAGGTGAGGCCCAGTGTTCCCTCTAAGCTGAGTTAGTGTGAGCTAGCTCACAGTTTTTTAGCCTCTGGCTCACACATTTTTGTCTTAGCTCAGGAAGGAGGGCTCCAGAACAAACTAATTTATGCAGCAGCCAAATCTCCTGCTCACAACTTTAATGCCAACAGCTCACAAAGTAGAATTTTTGCTCACAGGGCTCCATAGCTTAGAGGGAACTTTGGTGAGGCCCCACCATAAGTCACCAGATTTTGTCATTGAGAAGATTCCAGTGACAGAGCTCCTTGTGGGATGCCTGCCTCCTAAAGGCCTCATCATAATCTATGGCTGGATCATCCCCAGCCAGCACCCGAGCCCTGAGAACATTTCCCATGTGGCTGGCAAGATGACAACCATGCTCTGGGTAAGCGGATGAAACTAGGGTCAAGTAAAAGTATAGTCCATCATCTAGTTTTGGAACATGTGGTCTGCACCACTCCTGGAAGACCCTTTTTTGTCATGGTGCGGGCCTGTTTCGTCTACATCACCCTCGGGCTTAAGGAATGCAAATCCATTCATGAAGTATCCATCAAGGATGCTCTTGCAGAGCTTACACGGCAGGTGAATGCTGGGAGGCTCCTCAAAGTCTTTGTATGGGAGTGGGGCAGGAACCCCTTGGGGGTTCTTGGTCCCCTAAACACCAGCAGGACTATGATCACCCCCTGACCTATGCCTCCATAGCCAGAGCAGGAGCCCAGGAATGTGTGCCCCTTCCCTCCAATAATTTCCATCTCTGTGTGTGGAATCCTCATTCAAGGATGACTCACCAGAACAGCTGCTGCTGGACACATCATGGCAAAGTACAGAACTCAGGGGAAGCTTCCTGGGATGCTGGATGTGGAGGGTGAGCCGGACTCTGCTGGCGAACGAGGCCTCGTCCTTCCTTTTGAAGCCAGTCAGCAGAGGGTTCTGGTGAAGCACTGTGTAATCCCAGTCGCTCCATGTGTTCAGATAACTGCAACAAAGTCTGTGAGATGCTCTGCAAGATAGTAGTATTACCTACCAGAGTTGGGGGTTCTGGTTGCCCAGAAGGTGCCCTGGTGGGGGCACGAATAGCATTTCTAGGGACCACATCAGTACCTCGGGCCCGGGGGGCCACACCCCTGTGCTGTAAGGGACACTCCTGGAAGAGGGACCTTGTCCTGATGAGATGGTACTGCCCACAGCCTCCCTTCAGCTGTTGTGCTGCGCTTGTTCACCTTGGGCCAGGACCCAGCCTCACATGTCTTAACACATGAAGCTATCTTTGGAGGCATGTTGGTGAATATATGGGTCAACCATAGGTTAATCTACAAGGAGGGAGGCAAGAACCTTTTAATTCCTTTTTAAAAACACAGCAAAACACAACATGACTCAAAGACTCACTGATGAACTGTTGTTGTTTTTAAACCAGCCCTAACCAATTAAATCACTATGTTTGTTTAATTATTTATGTCTCCACCTGGTTCTGTTCGATATGTATCTCAGTATTTGTTATTACTATTAATTATACATTGAAATAGCTTATAAATTTCTGCTAATAAACAATGAATTTCCCTAGATCCCTTTGATGTATGCAACCATCAAATGATGCTGCCGAACTGTAAGCACGAGCACTGTAAAGCCACCCGCACAACCACCGTACAACAGGATGTGAAACCTGTGATGCTAAGCCCCGCAGGCTAGCTGACCAAAACTGGAGGAGGGACACAAAAACACCCAGAGTGGGTAGGGATAGCTGAACCTCCCAGGCCACAGCAGACACATTCCCCGCAAAAGCTACCCCCCAACCCAGTGGAAACATGCTTGGAGGATCTAGAAAAAGCCACTAGGGCAGTGATGGCGAACCTTTTAGAGACCGAGTGCCCAAACTATGACCCAAAGCCACATTTATCGCAAAGTGCCAACACGGCAATTTAACCTGAATACTGAGGTTTTACTTTAGAAAAAACAACTCATACATTAACTTAAGATGATCCAAACAAAGGAAGGAAAGCAATCCCAAATGCTTTCATTTACTTAAAATTATTTGGCAGAGAATTCGACACTTTAATGATGGTCTGGGCCTGGCTGGGGCGATGGCACGCGTGCCCACAGAGAGGGCTCTGAGTGCCACCTCTGGCACCCGTGCCATAGGTTCACCACCACTGCACTAGGGTGATAAGCCATAGTGTTCACAGCCCCCCAACCGCTAAGCCCCAGTATCGACAGGCCCCTCCAATGCAGAGGCCCCTGTGGGCCCCATCTTTTGCACCGGGTAGTCCCTCGTGGAAGGTCCTGGGTGCTGTTGAAAGCCACCAGGGCTGTTGTTTGATTTGAATAATCAGCTGGGAAGCTGCAGTTCAGCTGCAGCCTGCTGCATAAGGGTGCTGACCAGCTGGAGAAGCCCTTTAAATTCAGCTCCATGAGACCACAACGATGCATTGTCCCATTTTTTGTATTTTTGTATTGTTTTATCTTTTTTTTACACACAAATCCAAACACCAACAAGAAGTAAAACAAAACAAAAAAGGATGGGAAAGGGAGTAAAGAGGGATGGGGGAGCTTCCATCCAATTGGCTATAACTTAACATTAATGTATTAAATCTATTTCTGAATGGTAATATCTTCTAGTGTAACTATTAAATTACTTTAGTCACATTTTCAAATATGGGTCTCCATCCAATTAAAGAACATTTTAAAAAGAGCTATATTCTGGGAATTCCATTAAATAAATTATAAAACTACTCCAAATTATCTTAAAGTCATCCTTTTTTCTCACCTGAATTATTCTAATCTCGTTTGTTAATTTTTCAAGTGCCGCTATATTTCTTAATTTAGCGCACCACCTATCCAAGATTTCTTTAGAATTCTTCCAACATTGGGCAATAAACATCCTAGTAGCTACTAAAAGAAAATTAATATGTGTTTTTGTTTACATTGAGAATTTTTATTGGCAAATAAATTGAGCAGTGTTAATTCAATAGTAGGTTTTATTTGTTCCCGGGTTATTTTACCAATCTCTGTAAATATTACTTTCCAAAAATTTGCCATAACTGGACAGGACCACCACACATATAAAAATGTCCCTAATTCACCACAACCTCTCCAGCAATTTTTATTCTCTATTTTCATTAAATGTGCTATCCTAACTGAGGTGAAATACCACTGGAGACACCTTTAATGCATGTAAACTCCTTGAAATTGATTTATAAGGGAATTGTTTAAATATTTGTTTCAAATCCTTTTCATTAAATTTAGTATTTAGCTCTATTTCCCAATTCTTAATTGCCTGCACCAGAATTTGTCCTTGGTTTAATAATATCCTATATATTTTAGTAATTAATTTCCCTCCCTCTCAATATTTTGAATAAATTCTTCAAATTCAGTTAATGGTCTGTTTATTTGATCTTTAACTTCCCTTTATTTTTTGGAGGAAACTTAAAATTTGATATTTTAATAGCCATTTTGTCCCTTCCAGAATCCTTCCTTAAATCCAGAATTGACTATTATTATTTAATAGCATCTTGTATGCATTCATTAAAGTTATTTGATTAAGAAAAGAGTCTCTGAACCATGAACCAGAATTTTTAACGGAAACAAATTTTGGGTGATACAAAATGGGGGTCAATGGGAAGATTCCTGGGTACAATACCCTTTTCCATTTCCTCCATACCAGAATAGGGCTATGGAGTGTCAATAGCAAGTTCAACTTTAATTTTTTACACAAAGCATTATCAAATAATAAGTGACATCCCCCCCCATGTCTTTAAATTTAAATGTTTCTAACTCTAGCCAACTTACTTCCTTAGAGGAAGATAAACAAGGGATTAACTGTCTCAACTGATATGCATCATAGTATAAAGAAATATTCAGAATGCCCCACCTTCCTTCTCAAGTAGGGTGATGCCTTAGAAGTCAGTTTGGTGTAGTGGTTAAGTGCGCGGACTCTAATCTGGGGAAACCGGGTTTGATTCCCCACTCCTCCACTTGCACCTGCTGGATGACGTTGGGCAAGCCATAGTTCTGGCCCAGCTGTTCTTGAAAAAGAGCAGTTTCTGTCAAGAACTCTCTCAGCCCCACCTACCTCACAGGGTGTCTGTTGTGGGGAGGGGAAGGGAAAGGAGGTTGTAAGCGGCTCTGAGACTCCTTCAAGTAGTGAAGGGTGAGGTATAAATCCAATCTCCTCCTCCTCCTCTTCTTCTTCTTGCTGTTCTTGGGTTTTTAGAGTTAAAATAAATTGATCTAATTTTAATGGCCAATCCTTCAAGATCTTATCCAAAATATGAAGAGGTAACACACAGAATAGAAAAGATAATTTTGGAAGAACAGATATTGAGTAGTCACAGCTTTTTCTGCTTTGCCCATCTAATCAGATCCAATTTTACCTGCCTCCACAATTCTTTATAGTTATGTTAATACATTTTGTTTAGGTTTTTTGGAATAGAGATTCCAAGATATCTAAAACATTTATGTACTAATGGTACAGCGGAAGACAGGAGGGCCTGGCGGGAGCTGGTCCATGGGGTCGCGAAGAGTCGGACTCGACTGTGCGTTGAACAACAACAACTAATGGTATATTTAAAGTGTGAGAGGCTTTCAGTTGGAATGAAGGGGGAATATTACAGCACAGCATATTAGATTTTGTAAAGTTTACCCTAAGGAAAGAGATTTGATTGAATTTTGAGAGTTCTTTCTTTAAAGGTTGTATAAGGTAAAGGTAAAGGTTTCCTTTGCTCGAAAGCCAGTCAAATCCGACTTTAGGGGGCAGTGCTCATCTCCGTTTCCAAGCTTAAGAGACAGCATTGCCTGAAGGCGTTTATGTGGTCATGTGGTTGGCATGACTAAATGCCGAGGTGCACAGAACGCTGTTACCTTCTCACCAAAGTGGTAGCTATTTATCTACTTGCAATTTCTTGCTTTTGAACTGCTAGGTTGGCAGGAGCTTGGGCCAGAGACAGGAGCTCACTCTGTCATGCGGCACTAGGGTCTCAAACTGCAGAACTACCGACATTCCAGTCTGCAGCTCAGCGTCTTAACCTCTGAGCTTCTGTCAAATTTGTGAAACAACAACATATTGTCCATGTACATTGTTAACAAATGTTATTTTTCTCCACATTTAACTCCTCTAATAGATCTCAATTTATTAACTAGTTGCTCCAAAGCTAAAACAAGAAGCAAAGGGGAAAGTGGGCATTCTTGTTTAGTACCACAGTTAATATTTATTGAGCCAGAAACACAATTGTTTATTGTTATACTAGCAGTATATGACAAATAGATGGCCAAACTGACATTTTTAAATTTATTTCCAAAATCATAAAAAATTAATACCTTTTAAAAGTAATCCCAGTTGACTGAATCAAAAGCGTTATAGAGATATAGATCTATTAATGTTAATTCTGTTTCCCATTTTTTAGAATGAAACAAATGACCCACCACTTTCCTGACTGCATCCACAATGAAATATTTTGGGATAAAACCATATTGATCTGAATTTACTAATGTTGGAATACGATCTCTTAATCTAGAGGCTAATATCTTAGTAAAAAAATTATAACCTGTATTAATCAATTAAATTGGATGATAAGACTCCCTGGATGTTGGATCTTTATTTAATTTTGGTATTAAAACTAATTTAGCTTCCGACCAAGAGGGAAGCAATGGAGAACCTCCCATGATCTCATTAAATAGAGGACGAAAATGGGGAGCCAAAGTATCTTTATAATGCCTATAAAATTCTGATGTGAACCCATCTAATCCAGCTGCTGAGCCTGTTTTTAATAAATAAATTGCCACTTTAATCTATATATCTAATAGCCAAGGCACCCCCTGCATGCAGATATCTAAATCCGCACATCGGGGGCATCTGGGGGACTGGGAGATTTCCCTGCACATTTGGGGCAATCCCCAGATGTGCAGAAAAATCTAAAAACTGTAAAAAAAACCTATAGGGGGGATACTTAAATCCCCCCAAAAGTAAAGGAGTGCTCCCTGCGCATGTGCAGGGAACGCTCTGAGAAGGCTTCGCCGCCGCCATAGGGGATGGGGGGCAGGAGAAGGCTTGGCGGGCCAGCCTCGCCGCTGCTGGGGAGGGAAGCTTGGGGGGCCAGCCTCACTGCTGCTGCCACCGCTGGAGAGGGAGGGGGGAGGGAGAAAGCATGGTGGGCTGGCCTCACCACTGCTGCTGGGGAGGGGGAGAGGGAGAAAGCTTGGTGGATTGGCCAGCCTCGCCACTGCCACTGCTGGGGAGGGAGGGGGGAAAGAGAAAGCTTGGTGGGCCGGCCTTGCCACCACTACTGGGGGGGAGTGAGGGGGGAGGGAGAAGGCTGGGCTCACCTGCTGCCATGTCTCCTGCTTCTCCCCACGATTATCATGGTTCCGGCCTCTTGTATCTTCTAAGGTTATACTCCTATTTAACAATTCCTTAATCCTTGGTTTCAGCTGAGGTATATTCACTGAAAAAAAATAATCGCTGAAGGCTGGGTCTGATTCCCCCTATAAAGATTACTATGAAACTCCACAAAGGAGTCCAAAATGTCTCTTGGTTTATTAACCATTTTTCTCCTTGGAATTTTTAATGGCCATACTCAATTTCCTTTCCTGGGCTATCTTGATTTTATTTGCTAATAGCTTAGAACACTTCCCTTCAAATTTGTAATACCTTTGCTTAGTATGCCATAATTTCAATGTTGTTCTAGTAACATCTAATAAATTTAACTCCTCTATTTTCCATTCTAAGCTTGTTTTATCTAAAGGGGATCCCGATCTTTTATTGCCCCATTTAAAGAGACAGTTGGCACTCCACGGATCAGCTGTAGTGCGCGGCACACGGTCACTAACCGGCTGGAGCAGCCCCACGATTAGCTACTGTGGCTAAGCAAATGAAAGCTGAATGTGGTGCTCTGCTACCGCTGGTTGATGTAGCATGTGGAGCACTGCCAAAAAAAAAATGTTGGAGAAAAGGCTGCCAGAAAACCAATAGAGAAAACCGAGGAGGGAGAATGGCCGCAGCTTCAATTTAAATAGCCAGAGTGGGCAACGTTACCCTGCCATTCAGGGTGGCACCAGTTGGTGCTGGCTGGCTGGCCCAGCCCACAACCAACCCTGCCCCCTTTGGCCCTGCAGGCGGCACCATGCTGCCAAATGTTCTTCTCTGCCCCACTGGTCCCCACGATCTGCAAATAGTGTCTGTCAGGTAAGTCTGCATCATGTTTCTGTTGGCTGATACTGATCCAATAATAACTTAATCTGTTGCCAAATTTTTGGTAATAGCAATCTCTTTAAAATGCTACTAAGATGGGTTTTAATTTTTATGTTGTTTTCTGTGAAAACTGTATATGACTATTACAACATTTTATGTAGTTTATTCAGTTTTATTGTATTGATTGTTTTGTGCTTAAGACCACTGGTCAAAAGAGCTTATTAATAAAAGGAAAGAAAAAGGACTATTGCTACTCATATGGTCATGGTGATACAATCACAAACATCTTTAGAATGCAAGACTTTTTACTGGTATAGTGATCCTTAGCATAAAACATGGGGTGAATCACATTTATTGTTAATTAATTGCGTTTTCAGTGACTTTGGTGTTGCATTTAAGAACATAAGAACATAAGAGATGCCAATGTTGGATCAGGCCAAAGGCCCATCCAGTCCAACACTCTGTATCACACAGTGGCCAGAAATACCAGTGCCATCAGGAGGTCCACCAGTGGGGCCAGGACATTAGAAGCCCTCCCACTGTTGACCCCCCCCAAGCACTAAGATGACAGAGAATCACTTGCCCCGGAGTCCCTATCTATACCTTGTGGCTAATAGCCACTGATGGACCTCTGCTCCATATGCTTATCTAATTCCCTTTTGAAGCCGTCCATGCTTGTAGCCGCCACCACTTCCTGTGGCAGTGAATTCCAAGTGTTAATCACTCTTTGGGTGAAGAAGTACTTCCTCTTATCCATTCTAACCCGACCACTCAGCAATTTCATGGAGTGCCCACGAGTTCTTGTATTGTGAGAAAGGGAGAAAAGTACCTCTTTCTCTACCTGCTCTTTCCCATGCATAATCTTATAAACCTCAATCATGTAACCCCTCAGTCGTCGTTTCTCCAAGCTAAAGAGCCCTAGGCGCCTTAACCTTTCCTCATAGGGAAAGTGTTCCAACTTGCATCAACAATTTGAATGTGGGTTGAACCATGAACTGGTAAACTGTGATATGAAAATCCATTGACGCAGTCACAAGTTCAGCATATCAGAGTCAGTTTGGTGTAGTGCTTAGGAGCATGGACTCTAATCTGGGAGAACCGCTTTTGATTCCCCACTCCTCCACATGCAGCTGCTGGCATGACCTTGTTCAGTCACAGTTCTCTCAGAGCTGTTCTGGAAAAAGCAGTTCTCGAAAGAGCTCTCTTAGCCCCACCTACCTCACAGGGTATTTGTTGTGGGGAGGGGAAAGGAAAGGAGGGGAGGAGAAGGGAAAAGAGCCCACAACAAAAAGAGTTTGTTATGGGGAGGGGAAGGGAAAAGAGCCACTCTGAGTGAAGGGTGGGGTATAAATCCAACCTCTTCTCTTCTTTAAATTTCACAAAGTGTACTCCTGAAGGCAGTTTCATACAAAGTCAATTTATGTCAATTTCAGCTTGGGTAAATGTAAAAGAGAAGTTTGTTTCTGTACCCTCTGTAAAGTTTTGGACTCCTCACCAGCAGGTCAGGTCAAGGGTATAAATCTGCTTTATTTGAAATGCAGCATGCAAAGCTTCCGCTAGGCATTCACCTTGGAATCAGGCCTGCACTGACCCCACCTTTCTCAGGAGCATGCCTAGTCCGATTACTCCACAAAAGGTATCTGCCACTCAGCCACTAGGTGACAACTAACAGGAACATATATTACACCCACCAATATGGGCAAAACTCATGCTCTGTTTTCCTGAGAGCCCCCACTTTGTTATTTCCCCAAGCTTTTCGGATGGGGGGGCTAGAAATACCAAAATAAATAATTAAATGGGTTCTACAGGATTGTTATCACATCTTATATTCTAATTCCCAACAGAGGGCGCCGTGTGCGGATACTTATTTCCACTAACAGGAAGCTCACTCTGCCCCAGGAGCTTTTTCTACATAGTCAGCATACTTCCTATGTTTGCAGAAAAATCCAAGAAGTGAAAAAATCCCTCCAGGGACGGCTGAATTCCCCCCAATACCTTTTGAAATGGCCTCTGCAGGGATCTAACTCCAGGCATCAACAGTGAGAGAGAGGTTAGAACGTTCGGGGAAGTCAGCATACTTCCTATGTTTGCAGAAAAATCCAAGAAGTGAAAAAATCCCTCCAGGGACGGCTGAATTCCCCCCAATACCTTTTGAAATGGCCTCTGCAGGGATCTAACTCCAGG
>NW_015169778.1:1451989-1454060 GCF_001447785.1 Gekko japonicus
ACAGCGCTGGCTCTTCGGCTTTGAAACGGAGATGAGCACCGCAACCCTAGAGTCAGATTCGACTGGCTTTCGAGCAAGGGAACCTTTACCTTTACCTCTTTACAAATATAAGTTGAGATACAGCAGAGAGAGAGAGAGAGACAGGGGAAAGGAATATAATATTCTGATAATAAGAAAATAACAGAAGCATCTCTGCCAAAATTCTATCAAGTTGGAAAAATACCTTTGAAATACTGCTGCATGGGGGAGGGGGCAAGCTGGCATTCGGTGGTCTGAAGACTGCTTTGTGACTTAACAAAAGTGGGCAACACAGAGAAGGGGAGTGAGGTAGAAGGAAGAGAGAACTGAAGGCTGACATGAAACAAGTCAGCAGGCAGAAGGCGGAAAGGTTAGCATCATTAGCAAAGAGGGGAAATGATTAGCAGTAAAAAGCAAGGAGTTAAAAAGATTTAATGGGAGAGGCAGCAGGAAAGGGAAAGGAAACAGGGAGGAGGGAATGTATTATAAACTTACTCCATGCAGCAGACACATTTGAATGATCAAGGCTGTGTTTGTGCACCGGCCTTTGATGAATACGCACTTTTCTTCTGCTAGATGGAAAGAGAGCAGGCATAATTTAGAATAATAATTCTAAGGGATGGCTCACATAATTGGTATGGTACAGTGTTGGGCTGGACTAGGGAGATGTGGGTTCAGATGCCCAGTCATGAAGCTCACTGGGTGATGTTTGAACAGCTTCTCCTTTCTCACGTCTACCTTACATGGTTGTTGTAAAGATAAAATAGTAGAAGGAAGAGAACTATGTGAGCCATCTTGAGCTCCTTTGAGGCTGGATGGGGCAAAAATTACAGGATGGACAATACATCATTTGTCCCTCTGACCTTCATGGCATATACACAGACCCTGATACATGAACAAAAATATCAGGGATATGGCTGGGGACAAAGCCTGTGGTGCAATGCCTGGACCCTATCCCTTTTTCAAAGGCACCATTGTGGTCACAGCAATTTTTGCTGATCATATTTGCAAATGCTTTTGGTCCTGCAGATATTACACAGTGTACAAACTGTTCCTCAGAGGAACCCTAATCCAGTGGTGTCAGGTAATGGCACAAACGTGAGTCTCGTTCGTTCAGCCCTACAGATTTCCACAGTATGTCTACCCATTTTAAAGAAGGGTTAATGGGTTTGTCATCCCACTATTATGAGCTACTATTCGGTGAATGAATGTATTGTAATACTTTATACTGTATTGGTCGTAACCATTCTGTGAATGATGTATGTAATGGGCTCTATAGCAGGGATTAGTACCATTCTGTGAATGGTTAGAATAATTATATATGGTCAGTACAGCTTTTAGAAGGGTAGCTTAGGAGGTTTTTTGATGATTAGAAATTTCCTGGTAGGGCCTAGAGTAGTTAGTTGACTTACTGCTCATAGAGTACCACTAGGTTTTGTGTATTACAGGGAGTTAGATAGGGGGCACAACAAGTAGCTATCTGATTCAACCTTGACGCTGTTGCAACCTGCCTTAGGTGGAGGAGCTGCCCAGTGTAGCCAATACCTGAAGTCAGTGACTGCGGCAAAGACAGGTTGGATAGAGCAATGCTGTCGCAGCAGATTCCGGTGATCTCGGGGAGGGGAAAGTTTAGCGGTGGGTCTAGGCAAAAGATCAAGGGAAGGGCCCCGAGAAAAAGAACGGCTCGGTGCCCTTCCAGCCTACGACCCATCCCGAGGGAGGTCAGCAGTGTGGCACGGATGATGAACCCCTCTCCGTCATTGGTGTTATGTAATGCCAGGTCCATTAACAACAAGACGACAGTCCTTCGTGACTTCGTCATGGAACAGCAAGCGGACCTGGCGTGCATGACTGAGACCTGGGTGCGGGACGGGGAGACTGTTGCTCTCTCCCAACTTGCCCCACCTGGGTTCTCGGTCTTACACCAATTGCGGACTAAGGGGCGGGGGGAGGAGTGGCGTTGTTCGTTCGGGAGGCTTACTCCTTCAGGGCCCTCCCCTCACCGGAGATCGCGGGCATGGAGTGTGCCGGCCTGGTGCTGGAGACCGAGGAG
>NW_015169778.1:1456029-1472723 GCF_001447785.1 Gekko japonicus
TGTTTGAAATTAAACCCAGTGAAGACGGAGGTCCTGGGCCTGAGGGGTTGGGGCTCCCTCTCCCGACCTTCGATGGGGTGCCTTTGGTGCCAGCGTCGGAGGTTAGGAGTTTGGGAGTGCTCCTGGATTCCTCCTTAACTATGGAGGCCCAGGTAGCAGCCACTGCCAGATCTGCTTTCTACCATCTGAGGCAGGTTCGGCAGTTGGCTCCCTTTCTTGACCGTGACAACCTGGCTACAGTGATCCATGCGACAGTCACCTCAAGGTTAGACTACTGTAATGCTCTCTACATGGGGCTGCCTTTGTGACTGATCCGGAAGCTGCAGCTAGTGCAGAATGCGGCGGCCAGGTTGCTGTTGGGCCTCCCCAAGTGGGAACACATCCAACCTGGGCTGAAGGCACTGCACTGGCTGCCAATAGCATACCGAATCTGCTTCAAAGTGCTGGTACTTACCTTTAAAGCCCTATATGGCCAAGGTCCGACCTACCTGAGGGACCGCCTTTCCCCGTATATACCCCCAAGAGCACTTCGGTCGGGGACCCAAAACCACTTGGTGATTCCAGGTCCCTGGTAGGTAAAACTTGCTGCGACCAGGGCTAGATCCTTTTCAATGGCGGCCCCTACCTGGTGGAACGAGCTCCCGGAGGAGATCAGGGCCCTGCGGGATCTTATGGAGTTCCGCAGGGCCTGCAAGACGGAGCTCTTCCGCCAGGCTTTCACATAGGGACCGCCGCTGCCACCACCACCAACGGTGGCAATACCATCGCGTCGCGGGATCGCCCTGGGAAGCCCAGCCACATGTGACATTAACAACGTGCATTGGTATGAATGATCAACTGGACAGTGAGACCCCAATGGGGCTGGTTTGAAGATAACCACTCAAGACCATCTTGATTGAAAGCACTTTATTATTATTGTCATTAGTGTTATTATTGTTATAATTGTGAATTTATTGTTTTATTGGGTTCTATATATGGGCTTGTGCCCCTTGTAAGCCGCCCTGAGCCCGCTTGCGGGGAGGGCGGGGTAAAAATGCTTAAAATAAATAAATAAATATAAAATAAATAAATAAGCTGCATTTGAACTCTAGACAGAACAATGGAGGGAAGTATTTTTTTTCTTAATACTTAACCTTAACACCCTCAGTGTTAGCATGGTGGTCTCAAGAATTATAAAAAGATTAGGGATATATGGACTGAGATCATTTGGCTTGCACTTAAAGGATGGCATTTCTAAAAGCCTGCAACAAGAACATAAGATTTGCATATGAGTCAAGGTTCAAATTTTGGATTTGGGACCTGAGAATTCACATTGAGCCAATGAAGATTACAGTGCTCCAAGTTTGCACTCTCTATTACAACTGGAACAGCATTCATCACCCACCACTGATTTCTAACAGCAGTAGTTATGGAGAAGATGGCAATAATGTGATCTAGCTGTTTGGTGTAGTGGTTAAGTGTGCGGACTCTAATCTGGGAGAACCGGGTTTGATTCCCCACTCCTCCACTTGCACCTGCTGGATGATGTTGGGCAAGCCATAGTTCTGGCCCAGCTGTTCTTGAAAAAGAGCAGTTTCTGTCACTCAGCCCCACCTACCTCACCGGGTGTCTGTTGTGGGGAGGGGAAGGGAAAGGAGTTTGTAAGCCGCTCTGAGACTCCTTTGTGTAGTGAAGGGCGGGGTATAAATCCAATATCCTCCATCTAGCTGTATTCTCTTATTTCACTAGGAAAGACAGGTTGCTTACCCCAGCTTAGATTTAAGAAGCTGAATTACTTCCTTCAATTTCTTGGGGGAATTTAGCTAAATGGCAGGCCTCAGAGAGAGGTGGGGTATTAAGCAAGATCTGGCTACCAATGTTTACGAAGATCTGTCCCATTAAACCCTTCTTTTTAGAGCCAAGAACCAGGCCAATATTAAAAGGGAATAAGTTTATTGTAGAAAAATATCAGAATTTAAACATATACACACAAGATTGAAGAACATACACACAAGTAATTGGAAAGAAAGGAGGTAATGGACAAATAGGAGGGAATGGGGAGTTTTTTTGGGGGGGTGATATGTTACCCATCTTGGAGAGCTGGCTAAAGCTTGAGGTTCTGGAAAAGGAGGTACATGACAGCAACCAGCATGCCACATACAGAGACCTGATATGAATCAGGGGCGATAGCTTCTCTGGGCACCCAAGCTCACTCACACTGGGCATGTGGCGAACTGGGTATATTTATACCCCAAAATGTATCCTGAGGGTATGATGACATAGATGAGCTAGTGTGACAATGGTGTGATAGGATTCATGTTGCTGGACAAAAAGAGTATCTGGAGTTTCCCAAGTATTCTGACAAAAGAGGCTAGATGGTGATTATTCAGTTGAACCAGTTGATAGCCTGCAATAAAGCAGAGGAAATGCAGATGCAGGACAAACAACTGGAAGATTCTGACAGGAATGAAGTAATTAGCCAGAAGGGATAAATTCCATTTAATCCATAGTGTGACAGGATTTGAAACAGGAAGTTGCTTACAAACATAATCCATTTATACCCGAGGAGATGGGCTAGATGCTTTGTCCTTCTGTGCATCCTGGCAAACAATAGGCAGCATCTTAGCCATTAGTTGTGAAACCTTCAAAGCCTCATACGGCCTGGGACCAACCTATCTAAGGGACCGCCTCTTCTCGTATACGCCTCAAAGAGCTTTACCCTCTAGTAATCAACATCTCCTGGTGGTCCCTGGCCCAAAAGACATCCGTTTAGCCTTGACCAGGGCCAGGGACTTTTCTGCCCTGGCCCCCACCTGGTGGAACATGCTCCCCATCGAGATCAAGGCCCTGCTGGATCTTACTCAGTTCCGCAGGGCCTGCAAGACGGAGCTGTTCCACCAGACTTTTGGTTGAGGTAGCGGGCATCCACATATGGCCCCCCCAAGGTTGTTGTCTCCTACCTACCGGCCACCCATCTACCAGCAACCAGCCATATCCATCTGTATTAATGGGTCAGACTTTTCACCAGCAGCTATAACTACTGATTTTAAATGTTTATAATGCAAATGTTTTATTGTGTTTTAAACCTTACTGTATTATTTCAGATTATGTGAGCCCAATAAATAAAATAAACCTTGGAGCAAGAGGCAATGAATGTCCAGCCTTTTGTTCCACATAGTAGAGAGGAAGGAGGGGGGATACTTGGAAGAATTTCGGCAGCAGTGTTAACCAGTGTGGTCCTGTGTCTCTTGACAAGACAGTGTCTCTCAGTCTCCTAAGCAAGTCACCTGTCATGCCAATTGGGGTGCAGTGCTGTTAGGAGGTTCAGAGGTTCTCCAAGGTGTTGGGGTGTCTTTTCTCCTGTGGAAAGAGCACCCATATTGGAGGGCTGTTGCCACTGTTACAATATGGATACATTTAGAAAGAGTAGTAGCCATGGTTGTAGTTGCAGCAGAACCAACACCAAATCTTGTGGTACTTTGAAAAAACAAACAAACTGCTTAACATCAAGAATGTGTGTGATTTTTCCCCCCAAATAAGCATCTCCTGGCCTTTCTTAGCAGACATCAGATCTGCCACTGAGGAAATCCAGTCATCTCACCTTCCTCATTGTCTCACCTGGTACCCATCACCCCCCTTTCCTTCCCTATTACCTTTTTAGGACAACTCAAAATCTCCCAGTAAGAGCTGGGATTCTGATTCTTGCCTAATGAGGACAACATCCCTAGAATTTCTCCAATCACAGAACATCCCCAAAAATGCCAGCAACAGAATTTTGCCCCAACTGTGCCCAGGGAAAATAAGATAAAAATGGAATCCTGGCAAGGGAAAAAATAATTCTAATATCTCCAAGATTGCTCCTCTACCACTGAAATCACTGGACAGAGACCATCTCCTTCCACTTGAACCCCTCCCCTCGCTACTTCACAATATCTTCAGCTGCGACAAGACTGCTGGCTGAAGCAACATATGACACTTTCTGCTCTGCTTCTTTATTCTGCTTCCCCTTCCCCCATCCAATCTTGGCTTCCTTGATCTTCAAACCTATCCTTTCCCTTCCTCCATCCCAGGTGCTGCTAAGATACAAAAGCTTTAACCTTCACCCCCCGACCTACCCCCTCAACACTGTTTCTCACTCTTTGAGGTTGCTGTATGCTTGTAACAAACACTGAGGGCAGGTTCTGATTTTGGACTAGCCCAAGGGGAAACATCTAGCATAACTGGGATGGCTTCCACTAGGAATCATCTGATTTGTTCATTGTTGTTGCTCCACAAACACGTGTTTGATTCTATAGTTATTCGTCACATAATAATGCTGTTTCAATCAACCTACATTTTCCTGCTTTTCCTTCTGTTAGTTTTATGTTCCATAAAGATTAAAACACAAGTACTGTCTCCCTGTCTCCTATTCCAAACCCCTACCTGAGATATTACCCAGGTTTGCACCTCTTCTAGCACAGACCACACCTCAGAAAGGATGTTATAGCACTGAAAAAAGTGCAGAAAAGGGCAACTAGAATGATAAAATGGTTGGAACACATTCCCTGTGAAGAAAGGTTAAAGCACTTGGGGCTCTTTAGCTTGGAGAAATGACTGTTGAGGGGTAACATGATAGGGGTTTACAAGATTATGCATGTGATAGAGCAGGTAGAGAAAGAAGTACTTTTCTCCCTTTCTCACAATACAGGAATCTGTCGGCAGTCAATGAAATTGCTGAGCAGTCGGGTTAGAACAGGTAAAAGGAAGTACTTCTTCACCCAAAGAGTGATTAACACATAAAATTCACTTCCACGGGAGGTGGTGGCAGCTACAAGCATGGACGGCTTCAAGAGGGAATTGGATAAACATATGGAACAGAGGTCCATCAATGGCTATTAGCCACAAGGTATAGTTAGGAACTCGCAGTCTGGGGCTCTGTATTCTTGGTGCTGGGGGGGAGGCAACAGTGGGAGGGCTCCTAGTGTCCTGGCCCCACTGGTGGACTTCATGATGGCACCCAGTATTTTTGACCACTGTGTGACAGTGTTGGACTGGATGGGCCCTTGGCCTGATCTAACATTGGCTTCTCTTTTCTTATTTTAACCTACTGTAAGCCGCCTTGAGGAGTTGCGGTGGCTCAAGTGGTTAAGACGCTGAACTGCAGGATGTGGAAGGTCAGTAGTTCAGCAGTTCGAGACCCAGGTGCCGCATGATGGAGTGAGCTCCCATCTCTAGTTCCAGCTCCTGCCAACCTAGCAGTTCAAAAGCAAGAAATTGCAAGTAGATAAATAGGTACCACTTCGGTGGGAAGGTAACAGCGTTCCGTGCGCCTTGTTTAGTCATGCCAGCCACATGACCACGGAAACATCTTCGGACAGCGCTGGCTCTTCGGCTTTGAAACGGAGATGAGCACCGCAACCCTAGAGTCGGATTCGACTGGCTTTCGAGCAAGGGAACCTTTACCTTTAAGCCGCCTTGAGCCTGCTACGCAAGGAGGGCAGGATATAAATAGAATGAATAAAAATAAATAAATAAATAAATACCTAATTTCCCAAACAACACATGCTTAATTTTACATAGATCCACTCAGCACAAGTAATATGAAGCTTAGAAATTACTGGAAATGCTTAGTTGATTATCTTTTCCGGAAGCTAATACAGTCTATCATACAGCAGACATCTAGTAGAATGTTATTTATTCCCATAGACCTGTTTGTTTTGTTTTCGATTTAGCAAGCCTGTGACACATTCCCAAAGGAGTCATGTTGTACAATATGCTGTGCGCAATAAGATATTCAGCCTAATTCTCTACTTTTCTTTCAGCTGAGTTGCACAAGGGCACAAATATGTCTCTGTTATATCTTCGCCTTTGACTGATGTTGCAGACGCTTGCCATAGGGTTTTGCGGAATAGGATCTTTGTTAATCTAGGGCATCAAGCTTTGTAGTGCTAAATTCTTACTTGCATACATTACATTCTGGCACTGATGCAACAGGGAAATGTTTGCAAATTAAAAAACAAGTTATCTCAGATTCTCTTAGACCATCATATTTGTTTTTAATAAATGTCAGTTCTAAACAAGTTTCTTTATTCTTCATCTGATTTATGAGACATTTATAACATGTTATGTGATATCACAGTGATTTCTTTAGCTGCACAAGCCAAATACTTACAAATCCCAAATTCACATCTCCCGCCTCTGTGTTATAACCTGATCTTTATACATATTTTCATCCTAAAGACTGTAGCAACCTGGATTTTGAATGAACTGTGTATTCACCACTTTTTCATAGCCAGGAAAAAGGGTTTCATTTTGAAATCAATGGATATTCTTTGTCCTTCCAAAAATTCTCATGTCCTTTTAGAAATTCACCACCACGGCACAACATTTCTACAAATGGGAACTCTCCATGGGCTTCAATGTATGTGGTATTACAAGCTGCAGAGGACAGAGGTGTTGATGATGCGTGTGTGTGTGATGAAAATATTCAAGTCCAATAACCACCAACATGGTTTCCAGGGTACAAGCTTTTGAGATTCAAAGCGCTTTTCATCAGATACCTGATGAAGAGATCTTTGACTCTCTGTCCCCTTGAAATTATGCTGGTCTTTAAGTTGTTACTGGACTTGAAGCTTATTCTTCTATTGTAGACCAACAGGGCTTCTGACCTGAACGTCTGAAAACACGAAATTATGAAAACCTTGTTGTCAGTAAAAACAAGACCTGACTGCTATCATTAGAGTGGGTCATGTGGAGAAATGAATTCCCCAAAAAGAAAACTAATACTGTTTGTAATAATGTTAGAATATATGTTATTGTTATTGCTATTTTGTTTAAGTATAGGATAGCATAGGGTTGCCAGACCCCCCCCCCCAGTCCCGCAGGGGTTTCCCAATGGGGGGGGCTCCTTCCCACCGCCAGCCAGATGACCAGTGGGGGAGAAAGCCCCACCCCAAAGAGTGACCACCTGGTAACCCCCTACTACAAAATGTAAAGGTCCGTCCAGCTGGCCCTTTAAATCTTGCAGGAGGGAGGAAGAGGGGTAGGCACGTGTGGCCTCCCCCCCACCTTTCCCCAACAGTGTTTAAAGAGACGCTGTTTGGAAGAGGCAGGGGCCGTGCACCCAAAAGGTGTCAGTGAGATTGCAACTTGCAGGGCAAGCACAAGCAGCTCCCACTTCAAAAGAGTAGGCGCCACATGTGCTTGCCCTACAAGCAGCGATCTCGTGGCTTGCAGGGCAGGCACGAGTGGCACCCGCTCTTTTGAAGTGGGGGCCGCTCATGTCTGCCTTGCAGGCAGCAAAGGCTTGCAGGGCAGGCACAGGTGGTCCCCACCTTCCCCCAACCATTTAAAGGGAAGGTTCCCTTTAAATGTTTTGTAGGAAAGTGGGGGGGGGGATGCGCACATGGCGCTGGCAACCCTAGGACAGCAGGAGGGTTTCAAATGGTTACAATGTATTTTCAGTTTATGAAACAAATGACTGTTGCTAAGGTGAGGTTAAATGGTCACTAAAGAAGAGCTTCCAGGCTCAGAATAGACTTTCAGTTAGGAGGGATACTTTGAGGCGGCTCCCAGTTTCTGGATTCCAGAGCCAATAAAAACAAAGCTTGACCAAGTGTCTGCAGTTGATTGGATGGAATCTTCAGGAGAGGATATAGAAGCTGAAGCCGCAGGGGAGGCAGCAGAGAAGAAGCGAGAAGGTAGAAGATCCTCAGGAAGAAGGTTAAAAGCTGAGGCCTGCTAACAGCTAGGTGAGAGAGAGAGGCTGAAAACAAGGAGAATTCGCCATTGAGGAGAAGGCAGGAGAAAGGAGCACAGATACCCTAGGAAGAGGCTGAAAAATCTGTGGCTGAGTCTGCTTGACAAGATGGGAGGAGTGCCTTAGCAGTGAAATAGCCTGAGGGAGTTCTATTCCAGCATCAACAGGAAGGTGCCAGGCCAGTCAGGATATTCTCCAGCAGTAAGTATATGAAGTACTGGCTGGGGTGGAGGAATAGGGAAATCTGGCCTTCTCATTATATGGGGAGAGTGACTGTTAGAGCCTCATCCTGGCAACAGTTCTTTTTAGTGAGGGACAGAGTGGTGCGAATATTTGATCTGAAGTTGTTTAAATCTGTCTGTCTATCTATCTTTCCTATTTTAAGACTTAAATGTCCATGTCTTACTATTTATTTCTATTGCTCACTTACTGTTTACTATTTAAGAAACAGTGCAAAGCATAGAAGGGTTATGGTCTTTGTGCAGATGGACAAGGCAGTGATGTGTAGAGAAATCAGGGATAAAGAATAATAGGGATGGATGAGGGAATAATAGGGATGGCAGTGAAAGGGCAAGGAAGACATGGCTATCATGACTTGGAAACAGTCTTGCAATAGAGGAGGGCTTCAGGGGCAAAACTGAGCAGTCAAATGCTACATCAAGAGAAGAACACCATTAAGTGGCTTTGTCATTAAGCAAACATTTATGAAAGCACTGAAATCTAAGGCCTTTTCTAGGCATCAATGGAACATTTTCTTCCCCTTGGGATAACTTGTCATTCCCAATGGACATCTGGAAATCTTTAAGTGCTAAGGGCTACATTTGTACCCTCTGTTCTTTCCAGAGACATGCTCTGTGGCAATACGTAATGTGGCAGGGAAGAATGACACAATGACACATTCCATGAGGGTTTATAGGAACTGATAGGAAAAGATTATACATTAACAATGCTCAAGACTCTAAATGTTGAGCTAAAAACTCAAGGATGGTATTAAGGTTTATACCAAGCCACAGAATGTCCACAGAGACATGAATTTCTGTCTCAAAAGCCACCAAGGATAAAATCACTGAAGAATCCATACAGCAGATCAACTATGTAATGGGGATGCTGGACCCCAAATTCTAGGAGGTTTCAAGATTTGACCAGCAGTTCTCTCACCCCTGAAGCCACCAGAGAAATTAATTACAGAACTGAGTAAAGCTGTATCTTCACATGTCTAGCTACCAGAGGTATTCTTGCTCATACACATAATCTGGGGGGAAAGCAGAAACAATGAAGTTTTACTAGGATCTGGCTCAGAATTATCTTGGCTGTTGGGTAGAGCTAGATGTTTTCCAAACTCTTATCATGTAAGTTGCTCTTTGTGCTTGGGTCTTACTGGTATAATAGCCATACAGGACCTCAGCAGGGTCCGTTATTAGAATTACCAGGAAGTGTTTAAGGTCAGTAAATGATGGCACAGGAAGCATTTAGCATAGTTTTTCACTGATATGTTTGAATACCATGTTTTCACTGAGTTAAAATTGAACTTGGGCAAACACAGAGATGGTTCTGGATCCAGTTTTGGTCCAACAGTAATCATTGGTTGCATAATAACATCAGTAAAGATGGTCGATACTCGCATGCCTTAAGCTTGGTTGTTGTATGATGAGTAAAGGCAAATTCCAGAGCACAGAAGAAGAGAAGAAGAGAAGAGATTGGATTTATACCCCGCTCTTCACTACCCAAAGGTGTCTCAGAGCGGTTTGGATTGAAGAGATTGGATTTATACCCTTCACTACCCAAGGGAGTCTCAGAGTGGCTTACAAACTCCTTTCCCTTCCCCTCCCCACAACAGACACCCTGTGAGGTAGGTGGGGCTGAGAGAGCTCTGACAGAAACTGCTCTTTTTCAAGGACAGCTCTTATCAGAACTATGGCTTGCCCAAGGTCATCCAGCAGGTGCAAGTGAAGGAGTGGGGAATCAAACCCGGATCTCCCAGATTAGAGTCTGCGCACTTAGCCACTACACCAAACTGGCTACACCAAACACAATGGATTTCCGTTCGCTCAGGCACCACAGCAACCATGCTTCTTTTAAAATCTTCATAGCACAAAAACCAGCCCCAGAATGGCCTTGTATTAGTCCAGTCGAGGGGTTGATTTAGGTCTAAATGGAAATATTTCTTACATGGAACCAAAGCAACAGTTCATCAATCCCCTCCCCACAAAACAAAGCATTTGTCTGACAATCAAATAGAAAACACTGTGGAAAAAGCATCAGCAAAGGGGTCCAAGGGTTTTTCCCTGCAGAAATCTTCTGTGGCCCAAGTGGGAGAGAGCATTCATTTTGTCTACTGTAGCCTTTCCCAGTATGTCTCAGAAGTAAAAATGACTCCTGGAGTTTCTCCCGGTGTTTATATTTCCCCTGGATATGTCAGGTGTTGGCCCAATCAATACATTTTACTGCATATGAGAGGAATTTGCTCTCAAGAACAACAATGTGTTTGAAGGGAATATCTTGTATGTCGTTTAAAATATTGTAAGGAATCGAGTGGCCAAGCAGCTGCCCTGGCGTTGTCACATATCCACAGACAAGTCTGACAAATACATATGCCATTCAGGCAGTGGAGGAGGGCAGAAAGTGATGGAGTGGGATGCAATGCCCAGATGTCCCTAGAATCCTGGAAATGGGCATCTGGATTTCATAGCTACTGAAATACCAGCAACCACTGCCATATGCTGAATAGGAAACATGAATCTGTTCCACACCTCCAGTGACAGGAAAATGCAGTGCCCGACTGGAACAGCTTGACAGGGTTCTGGCAAAACCTCTCACACTTCCATAGCACAAAAGACCATCCTGCACCTCATTCACAACACAAATACACCTTCTTCCTCCCTGACTGGCTCTCTCCTCTATTCCTCTCACACAAGGGATGTGGATTTTTAGGGAGCAGCATGATAAAAAGTAGAGACATCACCCTGCCAACAAAAGTCCGCATGGTCAAAGCAATGGTATTCCCAGTAGTCATGTATGGCTGCGAGAGCTGGACTATAAGGAAGGCCGAGCGCCGAAGAATAGATTCTTTTGAACTATGGTGCTGGAGGAGACTCTTGAGAGTCCCTTGGACTGCAAGAAGAACAAATCAGTCAATCCTCAAAGAAATCAACCCTGACTGTTCCCTGGAAGGCCAGATAATGAAACTGAAGCTCAAATACTTTGGCCACCAAATGAGAAGGGAGCACTCACTGGAGAAGACCCTGATGCTTGGAAAGATTGAAGGTCAAAGAAGACGGGGACGGCAAAGGATGAGATGGTTAGACAGTGTCATCGATGCAACGAACATGAAGTTGAGCCAACTTCAGAGGACGGCAGAAGACCGGAAGGCCTGGAGATCCCTGACTGGTGGGGTCGCGAAGAGTCGGACTCGACTGTGCGACTGAACAACAACAACAACAACTGGACAAACAAACCATGTCCTGCTTTTGTAGCTTCGGGTTTTTGTTCTGTCTGTAACACTCTCTTCTACCAGATGTGTTTTACATCTGCAGGTAATATGCATCTGAATGCATTTAAAGATCAGCATAGTGCGGGAAGAGGAATGGAAAAGGAATGTTCACCTGGCACAACCACATCTGGCCGTTCACAAACATACTATGTAGCTGATCTATTTACACTCTACTTTTCATCTGAATTGGCTCCCAAAGTGGCTTACAATTTTGTCTTACTTTTTAATTGAAAACAATTACTGAGATATAGCATTCCATTTTGTTGTTGTTTTCCATGATAAATGAAGCTTCACCAAACACTGCAGCATTTGTTGGGACTGTCACTGATAGAGGAGAGAGTTCCAGATGTCAGTCCTCCACTCTCACCCCCACATTCCAACTGCTGGTGGCCTCAACAGCTGGGGGAGAGGGTCTCTGTGTTACCCGTTGGTATGTGGTATCCCACAAGGGGGGACCTTCTCCCCGATGTTATTTAACATCTATATGCACCCCCCTTGCCCAGTTAATCTGGGGGGTTGGGATGTCATTAATGTGCTGATGACACCCAGCTGTATCTACTGATGGACAGACAACCTAACTCAGCCCCAGAAAATCTGGCCAGGGCTTTAGAGGCTCTGGCTGGTTGGTTGCAACAGAGCCAGCTGAAACTGAATCCAACGAAGATGGAGGACCTGTATTTGAGTCATGGGGAAATTGGATCGAGAATTCAACTTCCAGCTCTTAGTGGGACATCATTGACACTGACCCTAGTGGTGAGGAATCTAGGGGTGATTCTGGATGCTTGCCTTTCTATGGAGGCCCAGGTCACCAATGCTGCCAGATCAGCCTTTTATCACCTGTGGCTGGACAGGCAGCTGGTTCCTTATTTTCCCTCCCATGACCTTGTGGCAGTGACCCATGCAATGGTCACTTCCAGGTTAGACTACTGCAACTTGCTCTATGCAGGCCTACCCTTGAGCCTGACCAGGAAGCTTCAGCTGGTACAAAATGCAGCAGCACACCTGCTGACTTGGATGTCTCTGTGGACACACATTCAGCCAGTGCTGCACCAGCTGCATTGGTTGCCAGTTGAGTACTGGATCAGATTCAAGGTTATGGTACTAACCTTCAAGGCCCTATGTGTCTAGGGACCAGCATACCTATGGGATCGTCTCTCCTGATATGTGCCCCGAAGAGACTTACACTCAGCTGAGCAGCACCGCTTAGCAGTCCCTGGCCAGAAGGATGTCCACCTTGCCTTAACCAGGGCCAGGGCCTTTTCAACCCTGGCCCCTGCCTGGTGGAACATGCTCCCAGTTGAGATCAGGGCCCTGTGGGATTTACCACAATTCCTCAGGGCCTGCAAAATGGAGCTGTTCTGCCAGGCCTTTGGCTGAGGTGGCGGACATCCAAATGACGTCGATTTTAATCTGCTTGATTTGCCTTCCTGCCTTTACCAACTTGGTACCAGCACCAACTAACTCGGGGCTCTGTAAGGGAAACGTGCCCTTCCTAGCATTGGCACAGCAGGCACTGTAATTAGAATTTGTTAAACTGCCATCAGGAATTTTAACTTATTTTATGAAATATTATTTATTAATTATTGTTTTCCTGAATGTTGTAAGCCAGCCTGAGTCCGCTTGCGGGTTATGGCGGGAGATAAACTGAAACAAACAAGCAAACAAATGTCTCAGCTTCGTAAGTGCAGCCCACTGAATATAACCTGGGCAAGCAGATGAGCTTCTTTGGGAGAGACCTTGAGGAGGCAGATGCAATCACATCAAGGGTGGACCTTTGGCACGTAATGGAGGACCTTGGGAAAGTGACCATAGGAAACGGGTATGGAGCGACCAACAGATTTCCATTTTTTATTGGGAAACAATCAAATACTGTCATTGCTCTGCTTAAATGAGAGAACAGAACAAACTATTAACAATTCCCAAAGTGGTTGCCACTGAAAACACCAACTGTTTACTCTCCCTTGCCTATCACTTACTTTGCAGAATTTACCTTCTGTCCTAACACCATTATGG
The DNA here is from genome assembly GCF_001447785.1 of Gekko japonicus. Classification (NCBI taxonomy): domain Eukaryota; kingdom Metazoa; phylum Chordata; class Lepidosauria; order Squamata; family Gekkonidae; genus Gekko; species Gekko japonicus. The sequence goes on from NW_015169778.1 coordinate 1,469,250, forward strand.
CAAATGTTTCTTCTTCCTGGCTAATGGCAATGAATGCTGTGAAGAGGAACAAAACATTTAGTGTGATATTGAAGCACCTTCTGTGGCCAGATCAAGTGGCCTAGTTAGACTCTCCACAGGTGACCACAACAACTCCAGGTCTGATAGCTTGCAGGAAGAGCTCCCTTTCTCTCCCCACAACAGACACCCTGTGAGGTAGGTTCGGCTGAGAGAGCTCTGAAAGAACTGTGACTCTTGAGAGAACAGCTCTGAGAGAACTGTGACTGACCCAAGGCCACTCAGCTGGCTGCATATGGAGAAATGGGGAATCAAACCCAGTTCTCCAGATTAGAGCCCGCCAGCCTTAATCACTACACCAAACGCACCTGACAGTAGCAGAGTTGTGATATGAATTCGGTGTTAGACAGGTTAGCACTGAGCGCCCCACTTAACTCCATTTGACTATCTAAGTGAAAAAAAGTAGAAAGAGTGGCTTTTGGGCTGTTTTTATGTCCCTAGCAGGCTCTTCTCCCCTGCTTTATTGCTGCTTTTGTAATTTTATGTTTGTTTTTTATGATTTACCTTATTTATTTATAACATTTTTATCCTACCTTATTTCCTCAGACTCGTCACCCTGTGAGCTGCCTCAAGTAGGTCTCTGGAAGGATGGACGATAAATCCTCTAAATGTATATAAACAAAATGCATTCAAACACCTGATTATCCAGATGTTTTAGACTTGTCTAGAACATATCACTGTTCTTGGAGATGCTGTCCAATTTTACTACCCTTCATATTCTATAATTCACTTTTTAAAAACCACTGTGCACTCTTGTTTCCCTACCCCCGTCAATGTTGGCTGCTGATTTATTTCAGTAACTAAAATCAGTGGCTTCAATTAAAGACAACAGCAGCAGAAGTTGTTAAAAGGACAGAATGGCCTCATTTCTCCTTTTCCTACTAAAATGTCAGCTTTCCATGTCACCTGCAGAAGAAGCTAACCATCAGTTCACATTCCCTGCATGTGCACAGACTGTGAGGAGTAAAGCTGTCTGGTTTTAACTAATGACAAACAATTAAAGAAGACAACAGAAAGAAAGAGCCAGCCCCCAGAGCGCTGTGCCTCGGAGGAGAGGTGTGTCCCAGTGGTGGGGATGTCTGTGGAGTACACCTTTTAGCAAACAGCCCCCACTTGTGGATCAGCCCAATTCTCCCTCCCTTGCCGACTCTTCTGTTCTCTGTGCCCTTTCTTTCTCTCCAATTATAAAGCAGCGCCAGGTTTTCTCATCAGCCATCTCCATGTCTTCAAATGGCTTTTCAGTGTCAGACCTATCAGGAAATTAACTCATCATACAGTGACAGCTGCTAATTTTTTCCCCTTACATGTCAGATGGATCGCCTGCTGAAGCTAATAATGAATCACCAATCCCTGATTAGAAGGTGCTTCCGAAATGTATAACTGCCATCTGAGCTAACTTTTTTTTCTTCATATAAAATGATATCACCCTAGAGGAGTAGAAAACGAATTGTATTCTTCAACAAGATGGAACAGAGGATAGGCTGTTTAAAGCGAGCGGTGTGCTATTTGAAATTATGGGCTAATATAGAACTGTAAAATAAGGGGGGGGGAGGCTTTCCACTTTTCTTTTACCAAATGAATGACCCTTTTCTGTTACATAATCCATTCACTAGAACTAACTCTGCCTAGTTGAGAACAAGCTTTACTCCGCTTGGGTTCTTTATGACAGTTCTGCTCCGGAAAGATGCAAGACAGAGGCAGCTCTGAGAAAAGTTCTTTTTGTTGGAACCTAACTTGTTACTCTTGAATCTTCTCGGTCTGTCTTGCCAGTGGTTCAGACCCCCAGCCCTCAGTCCCCCGTTGTCTTCTAAAGCTGGGCATCGTTTGGATGCAATCTTGGGTCTGCCTTAGGCAGGAAAGTTCATTGCAAAGAATTCCCCACCACAATTGCGTCTGCAAACATAACAAATACATCTCTTGAAGGACTCTGCCATCAACACCAATGTTCTGAAGGCAGCATTCATAAATGACAGCCATGCCCGCAGCACTGTGCACAATCCACATGTGCATATCTCTTGGCACATCAGCTCTTGGCTCCAGTTCATCTAACTTCCGTGGTGAGCTGGCAGCAGGTTGGGAGATAGTACAACATTTAGCTTTAGGCTCTTGTTGTTTTGCCTTTGTTCAATTCTTTTTGAGAGTTTGCTTTCAAGCTACATTTTTTTCCCTGTGACATGACAGGAGACACTATGCTAGAAGTTGCATATTTTATTGGGAAAGGCTACGGATACTTGCTAGAAACCTTTCAATTTCCTGTCTCTATGACTGGTAACATCTCTAAAGACGAGAGGTGCTGTTGGTCAAACAAGCCTAGGAGGTATGCCTTCTGACCTGGAATGGACTGGATGGCTGAGGATATTCAGTGCTGAGGAAAAAGGCATTACACATGCTCAGAGGTGCTCTTTTCATTATTATTTGACATGCTGTAGTCCATTGCTGTGCCATATGAAACAAGAGTTTGTAACAAGTTAGATAATACCCCAGATGCCTCGGTTTGTGGAGATGGGAAACGTTGTTTCTCTTTAGTTCCACCTTTTCATAGCGGATCATGGTCAGGGAATACTGGGATATATACTGAGAGGTAAACAGCACTCTGATTTCGACACGGCTACTGCAGAATGCAAAGTCTGCTATTTGGGAATACTTTGGTTCAACTGGATTTCCCAAGACTATTCAATTAATTTATTGGGTCTCACCCCAAGATCAGGTTCTTCAGTTTCTGAAAGACAGGTTAGACTGAGAAGTAGTGACCAGTGTTCCCTCTAATCTGAGCTAGTGTGAGTCAGCTCACAGTTTTCTATCCTCCGGCTCACACATCTTTGTCTAAGCTCAGGAAGGATGGCTCCAGAGCAAACTAATTTATGCAGTAGCCAAGTGGCTCGCTCACAACCTTAATGCCACTAGCTCACAAAGTAGAACTTTTGCTCATAAGACTCCAGAGCTGAGAGGGAGCATTGGTAGTGACTACCTGATAGTCACATAGGATACTTCCTATAGTGAGTAGAGGCACGTACCTGGGCTTCCCATATACAAAAGAGCAACAAATGAAGGAACACATTTTTAAATGAGTCTACTTATCTGCTGACAGTTCTAGAGAGAAAATCTGGAGAGTTGCAGCAAAATGATTCTTCTTCTGTTTAGCAACTTCTGAGCTTTACCTCTTTGTTTGCCAGTACATTGGCACTCTCCGTTTCCCCATATCCAAACCTAACATTCTAACTGGAGCAACACACCACTAAACTGAAAACATCAATCCCAAGACAGAAGGCGTCTGTAAAGCAAGGCAAGAAGAAAGTGTCAGACACAGCTAAGAAGGCAGAAATGAGCAACAGAAGCATAATAGGCAAAGTTTTGCCTTCACTGTTTAAAGACAGAAGAAATGAGTGGAAAGAGAGGTTAGTTACAGGAATCGGAAGA
>NW_015169778.1:1472765-1491590 GCF_001447785.1 Gekko japonicus
CATACCCCCCCCAGCCAATCTGATCTGGGGGGAACATCTTCCAGACTCCAAATATAGCAGATCAATCAGATGCTGGCTGTGAACAAAACCCATCCACCAAATACCCCTTTTGGGAAGGTTATGAGTCACTGCTCTGTGCTACTGCCAGAGATTAAAAGGTTTGGAACTAGGAGCTTTGTGGCATATGAACATCATATGATGATGAGGAAAAGAAAGAGGAGCGTACTCTCAGGCAGGCTTCTGACCAGTTTGGTGTAGTGGTTAAGTGCACAGACTCTAATCTGGGAGAACCGGGTTTGATTCCCCACTCCTCCACTTGCACCTGGCTGGATGACCTTGGGCAAGCCGTAGTTTTGATAATGAGCTGTCCTTGAAAAAGAGCAGTTTCTGTCAGAGTTCTCTCAGCCCCACCTACCTCACAGGGTGTCTGTTGTGTGGAGGGGAAGGGAAAGCCGCTCTGAAACTCCTTTGGGTAGTGAAGGGCAGGGTATAAATCCAATCTCTTCTTCTCTTCTAAATAGTTGCAGGAAGAATACAGTTGGAAGAGAGGGTTGCTGTTTTACAAACATCCAGGACTCCAATTCCAAACACTTGTATGTTTAAGAAAATGAAAAGTACACTTTTTCCTGAGCTTGGTGGCAGGAAACAGGATATGCTCCCACTCCCAAAAGGGAGATGGATTTATTAATCTGGGTTTCCAGAGAGTCCTTCTCAGCACTTCCAAGCCTGTGAACACTTCCTGCATTCCCCCACCCCCTTATGCAAAGGTCTGCTCTTTTCATTGTGCATACAATGTGATTGCTGGTTTGACACTGCAGGCTACACTGGTTTTATGAAGGATTAAATGCCACCTGAGACAGATTTATCCTAAATAAATCACAAATGGTAAACTGCAGCATGTCAATGTCAACACCCTGTACTGCAGCGGAAAGGTTAGCCATACAGGACTGAGCATAGCGGAGAATTAGCATCCAAGCCACAAGACCAGAGGGCTCCAGTTAACAGGCAAAATGATCAAGAAGAAATCTTTTCAATGAAAAACATTCCTTTGAGCATCTGTGAGAATCTTGCAGAGGGCCATCATTTTGTAAAGGTCACCTTCTTCCTGATAACAAACGGGAGTTGATCCTGTCACTGTTTGCTGAAGACAGTATTTAAAAAGAAGGGAGCAGCCTGTCACTTTTAAGAAGGATGAGCAACTAATTATGAATCTCGGTGTCTGTCTTGAAATTTTACCTTTTTTGGCTGATCTGACACATCTAACCTGAAAAATAAAAACAACAACAAAGCCTCTGCCACCTTGAGAAGTGTGTGTTTTGTGCGGCACCTGAGGAAATAGATGTTTAAGTACTTACTTCCAGAGGAGAATACGGCTCCCAGTCTTCCCTATATTTTATTCTATGAGGTACACGGAATGTATTTTCTTCTTGGTTTATACCCTTTGCACCATAACTAATAAGAAAAACACACTAAAAACCTGTCAGCACAATTCTAAGCAGTGTTGTACCCTCTAAGCCCACTGACTTCAATGGACACCAAAAGGTATAATTCTGTTTAGGGTGGTTGGTACTGTAAGAAATCTAGCTCCTTCTTTTGTTCATTTTCCCAGCTAGTTATCCAGCCAAACAAACAGAAAGAGAGAAGAAAAATATATAGGCATGGCAGAGCAGGCTGAACAGCCTGGAATCCACCAGCCATGCAGGGCACCAGTGTTCCCTCTAAGCTGAGTTAGTGTGAGCTACCTCACAGTTGTTTAGCCTCCAGCTCACACATTTTTGCCTTCGCTCAGGAAGGAGGGCTCCAGAGCAAACGAATTGATGCAGTAGCCACATTGTTTGCTCACAACTTTAATGCCGGTAGCTCACAAAGTAGAATTTTTGCTCATAAGACTCCACAGCTTAGAGGAAACATTGCAGGGCACCCAACAGAAGTTCAATAAACCTTCTCTTTTTGGCCTGCTCAGTACTATAAAAATAGAAGGGCTGTAAAGCATTGGGGACTGTATTCAGTTTGGTGCAGGCTAGTGACAGACAACATTAATCTTTCTTAGCTCAAAGCCAGCTTTGCTTATTGATTAATATTAAAAATCATGATAATTCTTTTAATGCTATCTTTTTATTGGAAATAACAAAAAACCCTTTACAATTTTTTTAGAGGAACAGAAGTATTTGAATCCAAAACACACGTTATATTGAACAATCGTCACTTATCCACCATGAGATAATTGATATTCTGATCCAGAAAGAACTTAAGATCAACCTTCTTCCACTTTTTAAAGTCCATGTCAGAATTGTTAAAGTAAAAAAAACAAAAACCCAAAAGAAAACTCTACAATCCTCTTAATGTTTCAAAAAGTCATTCACAAAATGAACTGCAAAATAGTATTCATGTAAAGCACTATTGGTAAAAAAAAAAAAAATCAAAACACCAAATGAACATTTCAAATGAAAAAGCCACTGACATAAAATTAAATTGATTTTTCTGGATCAAGACAGGTTTTTGGTAAATATTTTCATTTTCACATTGACTTGTGTTGGTAATAAAGAATTCTGCCTGTTAAACCCAATAGGAAAAAACTGGGGGGTGGGGACCATTTTCTTTAAAAAGTGGCACAAACATATATTGTGAAATGACACCAGCAACATCAGATTCTGAGTATGGGAATCTAGGTTGTAAGAACTTGGAATGCCTAGTTGACCTTTTGAATGGAAAATTATTGTACATACAGAAGACAACTTTAAACTACCAAATGTTAATGCATACTTCAGCTAGGTAATGTGAGTGCATTTTTTAAAAAATTGCTCTCAGTTTGCAAAGTGAGAAACATGTCAAGTTTTAACATAATTAATTGGAAAAAACAACAAAATTTAAGATTAGGAGGTCATAATGCAATGAAATGCTGACTCATTGAATTAAATTTACCTTTGGTTGCTGCACCTTTTGATTTATTTTGTAAGTCTTTTAATGTTTGTAACTTTTTGACAATTTCTGACTTTTTTTTTGGACAATAAATGTCTTGTTCCATGACAAAAAGAATTTCCTTTCTGGAGATCATTCCCAACTGACATTAACTTCAGACAGAATGTGTTGAATATCTGGGTAGAAGAATATCACTCAAGAATGTTGACAAATTAAATTAATTATAATGTCTCCAAGTGTCCCATTTTATCCGCCGCCAAAGCTGTATGAACGCTGATTCTTTCATACTTCCTGTAATTCATTACTATTTCTTTGGCCCTGGACAACAGCCGTTTGTGAACCCTCTTCTGTGTAAATGACCATACTAGCAAGGTGTTCGCCATTTCCATCAGAAGATATACTATTAGAGTTCCCAAGAGTGCCAGCCTGCAAAATCTCTTGAGGCTCATCTGCATCTATCACAGTATGTGAATATACTCCAGACTCATCCTCTAACTGCTGTGGTAATCCTGTTACAATGTAATGTGTTGCACCCTCAGAGAAGCTGGTGTTAGAATCCCTAACCATGGCTTGAGCTATTTCCTCTGTGACGATGATCTGTGAAATTTCTCCATCAGGGCCGATCAAGTCCATATGTTCACTCTGGACACTCAGGGTATGGCTGCCAGCTTCTTGCATTATTATCTGAGAACCTTCTCTAGCCACCATATGCACAGTCCCTTCCTCATTCAGAATAACCTGAGTGACACCTTCTTTCATCAGCTGGTCTGCTGCAGCTGTATCACATACAGCAAACTGTAACACTCGTTCAACCATTTTCTTGAAGGTGACCTCTGCTCTCTCTTGAGAGGCAATTATGGTAGATGGGTGCACAACCTGTGTTACTACTTCCATAGGTTCTCTCTCTTCATCAGTCCCTTGAATGTCATGGAACATCTGTGTTTCCTGAACTGTGCTGCCATTAGAAACAATGTGTGCTTCTGGATCTGAGATCTGTAGTGCATCTTTGTGATCGAGCTGTGTTCTGTCCAGGAGTCCTGCTTTGTTCTCTGCTTCACCCAGCTCTGTTACAGCACAAAGCAAGGCATCTAAGGCTGAGGCAGACTCCGGTGGGTGTAGTCTTGCAACCTCTGATGGATCTAAAATCTCCTGTCTCATTATCTGCTGTACCATAGCATTACTGGAGTCTGAACCTGTTTCTATGGAAACAGCATCTCCAATATCAGTCCCTCCTAAAGGGCCTTCAACGACAACCACCTGTGTTTTTCCATCTGGCAATTGTTCCGTGAGTATTTGTCCTGGAATCATACTGCTCACATGAGAGCCATTTTGACTTGTGGTTATAACTTGCCCATCCTCAGTAATATGGACAACTCTTGCCACTTGGCCAGCCATGGCCAATGTCTGAAGTGTAGCTGCTGCTGTTTCCTCAACTGAGGCATCAATTGAAAAATCACTGTCATAGCCTTGAATAATAATCACTTGCTGAACTTGTTCGGTGGATGGTAGTTGTCTTCCATCACTCTGAAGAACCTTCTCTTTAATTGGAGAAATTTCTCCCAGGGCTGCTGTGGTAAAAGGGCTAGTGGTTTCTACGAATGTAGCTCCTTGACCCTTCAGCCGACATTCATAGGACTTAGAAACTATGCCTAGGGGAAAAAAGAAGAGATGGTTCAAAAATGTCAAAACAGAATTAAAAACAGCCCACTTGCTCAAAACAATGAAAGGACATCTAATATATGCTAGTGACATTAATGCATATTTTAGTCTCCACATATTTTATATTCACAGAGCCACTTATATAAAATTAAACAGTCAGGCATATTCTCACAAGATGACCCTTGTTGGAACTATCTAGTTTAGCCTCCTTTTTGTAATAATAACATTATTATTGATATGATGATGATGATGATGATGAAGGCTACATCAGACAAGCACTCTCGGGCTTAAACACAGAACCTTTAGGTCCTGAGGCAGAAACCCTACAGACTGTGTAGCTGCTTCATGAGTCCTAATAATAAAAGATATAGCAGTCCATTGACCAGAGACATTTGTAACCTTTAATCAAAAAGAATTCTGGTTTTTACTTTTTAACCTTTTAATTAATTGATTACATCTGCATGCTACAAAATCTCATAGATGAAAGCTTTTCGAGGAATTATGCTTCTCTCAACTGAGAAATGGCATCTATTTAATAATAAAAAGCAATTGGTTGTTGTTAGAAAGCCACCTTTAATGTCACCTTATTAATTACATTTGAGAATACGAAAGATTTCCAACTGCAGTAATACATGCCAGAGCCAAAATAGTTTCAAAGAGTTTCACTATAGTTTCACTCTGAAAGGCAAACTATTTGCTAGATTCAGATATAAATAGGAAGGAAAAGCCACTTGAAATTATTTTTGCATCATATTTTGTACAAGGAAGACGAAGCTGGTGTATCTGTGCACCAGCTCTTCAGTGCTCCAAAATCTTTACCCATTCACAACACCGATCTTTACCCATTCATAAGACAATTTTCATAAAAAGGTAGAGGTGCATTTTAAGCCACAGTTAGCTCTTAAGAAGAAATAATAAAACGTTTAGAAAAAGTATCACTGCTAGCTGCAGATGTTGCCCGGTGGTGGAGCATCTGCTTTGCATGAAGAAGGTCATAAATCCAATCCGTAGCATTTCCACTTAAAAGGATCAGGTGTGTGTGTGTGTGTGGTGGCTGTCCTTCCGGTCGGCTCCAGCTCTCACGCTCTCCTGCTATCCCCAATGAAAAATAATGTTTTGCTTCTCAACAAACAAGCTACTTTTCTAAAAACTCTCAATGCCAGGCATGGGAAGGACCAGAGGAAAAAAGGGAGCTAGAAACCTGCCTTATAAACTGCAGAGGAAAGACATTATTGACTCAGAAGAATCAGATCAAGAGACCTCTTTGTTTGAAGAAGCGAGAGGAAAGCTAGACCAAAGCTAGACTATCAGAAATAAAGGAAGAAATAAAAAGCGAGATAAAAACTTTGAGTGGTGATGTTGGGCAATTAAGGAAGGAATTTCCCAGCTCAATCTCATAATTGACCCGATAAAGCAAAAATTGGATGAACTTACCTCATCATTGAAAGCGATGGGGGAAAAAGCTGAATCCGCATTTCAAATTGTCAGAAAAGCGGCTGATGTTTTGTCAGAGCTACAAGAGTTCAAGAGTGGGCTAAGAACAAAATTATTCTTCAGGAGACCAGGTTAAGAGAAAGAAAAGCGAAACTCCGTGGAGTTTCCTCAAATTTCTGTGTGACAGGAAATCTTAAAGAGGAATTAAACAAATGGCTTCAGCACTCTTTGATTGGCGGGAGAAGCAGAGACTTCAGAAGAGATAATCACCTCTGCCTTTCAAATCAACATATCAAAAAGAGCCCCTGAAGGCGCCTCACCAGACATAATTATGGAGTTCAAGGAGCTACAGACTGGAAACAAACTTTTTAAAATAGTACGAGAAAAACAAGATACGTGTGTTTTTTTGTATGCAGACATCATACCAGAGGTGCTTATCGCGAGACAAAGACTACGTGAAACAGCAAAGACACTGAGAGAAAAGGAGATCCCTTATAGATGGTTAGTGCTTGGCCACTTGGTGGACAATTTAAATAACAAAACGTTCTCAGCACATAATGAGACAACGGGTAAAAAGTTAGTGGAGGCTGTTATTAAATTGAAGGAAGGAGGTGTTTGAAGGGAGCGATGTGTTCTGGCATTGATACTTAGGTTATAGTGTGTGTATGAAAAAACAATAGAAAGTTGGGTTTATTAGTATAAGAGTAGACTTAGACTCTAAATATTATTAAGCAAGAATGTTATATAAGAGTTAAGTGTTAGATTAGAGTTTAGCAAGGAGGTGAAGAGTGTACCCCCCCCCAAGACCTCCAATATAGGGAGGGAGGAGGTTTTTCCTCCCACTGTAGAGTTCTTCTCTTCAGCCCCCATAACTGGAGGCAATTCCTTTCAACTTTTCTTTTCAGGAATAGAAGAAGACGGATAGTAGTAACTGATGTAGGAATGAACTGAAGAATATGAAATGTATCAAGGTTAATTATAAGTTTTGGGGAAAGTTGTATGGGGACCTAATTAACAGGTAAAATAGGGGTATAAGAAAAGAGGGGGAATTAAATGAGATTAAAAAGGATTGGGTTGATGAAATAGCAACCTCAGGGAGGTTTTCTTTTCTTTTTTCTTTTGCTTGGTTATTACCTGTGTAAAAAGTTGAAAATGGGTATATCAATAAGATGGACAATGATTTGTGTATATGTAGATTGATAGATATACCCAATAAAAATATTATTATAAAGAAAAGTACAGCATCCAAGAACAGCTTGTTCCCCACTGTTAAAAAAAAGTATAAAGATTTTTGACTGCTTGAGCTGAAAAAAAAAAGGATCAGGTAGTAGGTGATGTGAAAGGCCTCTACCACAAACCCTGGAGAGTTGCTGTCAGTCAAAACAGACAATACTGACCTTTATACACCAATGGTCTGATTCAGCAGGCCTGGGAAGATGACCCCTCTGTGCAATGACTTGATCAGGAGTGTTCAGAAAGCAGCATCACTGATCATGGGGTGAAGGTATATGAGCAGGTACTCCCTGCACATGTTTGCCCAATGCAGAGAACAAAGTGACTGCATGTGTGTGTGTGTGTGTGTGTGTGTGTATGTGTGAATGCACTCTCTCTCTCATGTGGTGAGTCGTGAGTCAACGTACGGATGGGTCATCTGCACAAAGTTATCATTCATGTATTCATATTACAATGTGTGTGTGCCATAATATTCACCAGCATATGAGCACACAGGGCATGTGAGACACTAGCTGCTTTATTAATGTTTTCCTATCATATGCTAATTAATTCAATGGTTATGCAATGACTGATCTGCAGTGTTTCCCACATTAAATCCTGAACTCTATGTGTACTAAAAAACCTTTCCTGACTCCAAAATCCAGCTCCTGGGGATCAGTAGAATGTCAGAAACAGTCTGGAGTGATGGTCTGCAGGAGGTCTATAGTGGGGAGAAATACCATCAGAAATCTCATGGGAGAAGAAGTACCATTTGTAGAAGAGGAATGAAGCACAGAATCCAACCCATTGGTTTCTCTGCTGAACATGTAGCTGCAAACAAGACCACAGAGCTTTGGGAAGATTTAAGTCAGGTTTAATTTTACCACACAAGTAATGTGCAAATGCTACAGGGATGTCATGGTACATATCCCCATACTGGTGGGAAGGTCTGACTCAGGAATTGGGATGTCTCCCATTTTGCATGGGGTTGCACTCCCCCAGAGGAGCAGGTTTGTAGCTTAGGGGTACTGATGGACCTTAAACGTCTGCTGGGTAAACAGGTGGAAGTGCTGGCCAGAGATGCCTTTCACCAGCTTTGGGTGGTGAGCCAACTGTAGCCATTCCTGGACAAGAAAGATTTGCCACTGTGGTGCATGCTCTATTAACATCTAGATTAGATTATTGCAATGCAATCTACAGGGGGCTGTCCTTGAAGAAGCTTACAGTTGGTACAGAATACTGCCGTCAGAATACTAAATAGAGTGTTAGGGACCATATCACTCCAATTTTGTTCCATCCACAATGACTTCCAGGCCCAATTCAACATGCTGGAATCGACCTTGTATACCTGAGGGACTACTAACTCCCCAACCACTCTGGTCATCTTCAGAGGCCCTGGTTTGGGTGCCCATGGCTAGATGGATGACAACTTAAGAAAGGGCCTTCTTGGTCATTGGCACCAAAGGGTTGGAACTTCTTCTCCAGTGAGATTTGTCTGTCTCTTTCTATCATTGCTTTCTAACAGTGAGTGAAGCCTTTTCTCATTTTGCAAATCCTCCAGTTGCACATTTGGATTACTGTCAAGGGGCCAGTTGGGTTTGATAACTCTGATTGACATTGCCTGAATGTCTCTGCCCAGCATGTCTTAGGCATGGGTGAAGCTTCTACCTTGCCTGACGCTTTTGACCACACTGCAATCATCTTCTGTTGTCCACCTGAGAAGACCCCAACCCAATCCAATCAGATCCAGGTAATCCATATATAGCTCACCCTGAATTTACTTTTCTAATCCTTTCTTTGGCTTCTATAGCTATCGCTGTTCCATCAGCCGAAATTTTGGTAGTCTCACCCCCTCCACTTGCCCAAGAGGCTGCCAACTCTGTTTTTCTGTTTGAACTTGGGATGTTTCCTTGCCAAGAAGGAGCATCCCTCTGCTGCCTTACCTTTCTTTATTTTCTGGGACGTCTGGGAGCCCTGCCTAAGTACCCTACTACTCTACCATTTCCTCCTGCCCCCCCCCCAGAGATAATCGCTGCCCTTCAGATCATTCTAGCAGCTCACCCCAATTACAGTCTTCAATTTGGGTGTGACCTCGCTCAGGCTCAATTTCTGAATAATCAATCTTTAATTAAATGGAGTGAGCTCAGGAAAGGATAGGTAAACTCCTCTATCACTGGACTTGAACAAGTCATTTCTTTTCTCTCAGAGCTCTCTCTCTCCCTCTCTCCTTCTTTAAATTCCCCTGCTCTCCTCACAGCCATTTCCCAGTGCAGAAATCCTGCTTAGCTGGTAGCTCAGCTTTCTGTTTCTCTTCTCCTCTTTAACATTTCAAATGCATGTCATTCTAGACACAACGGTTTCATTATTCTTATGCATAAGTGCATTACAAATCTTGTACATCTATATTTCTTTAAATAAAATCTTAATCCTTTTTTTGGGAAAAGATCTGCTTTGTCTCATGGTTACTAGTAATCTGCTAAAGAGGCACTTTGAGATTGCTTGCCCACTACTCAACAAAAGATTCCTAAATCACACATTCTGTTTCCCCTAACTGGAGAGTGTGTCCATTTTCCAAGTTAGCCAAGCTGTGCAAGCGGGAAGAGGTTTCCCCAACACTGAGCATAAATTTTCGAAAACAGATCACAGTTCTGGGTGAGCTATCCAAACCCAAGTTAGAAAGTCCATGCTTGTCTAAGAATACATATGAAAGGGAGCACATGGTAACACTTATCAGTAAAAAAAAATATTGAATTATCACTTCCAATATCTTGTCAATGTAATGGGTGGGATACAGCCAGCTTCTCTGCTGGTTTAAAAAGGGAAGGGAGGGGGGATTCCTTTGACATCTTAGAAGACTATGCTGGAGGTTATGGCACTGATATGGACAAAAGCCATATGGGGGGGCGGTAGAAAAAATGGCTGGATCCAACTCAATTACTAGGATGTATGGCAGCCACTTCAAATTGGCTTCTTGTAGATCTCAGATCATGACAGTTCTGACCTCTTAATGTTGTTGTACACATCGCTTATGTAACACTTTGTACTCTGCCACTGGCTAACAGTCAGTTTACCTTAGTAGGTGCTCTTAATGCTTCCATGGTGCATATGTTAAGTGCCTTTGATGATTCTAATCACTAAGACTGAAATCAATCATGAACATATATTCAGATATTCACTTTGGTTCATTGCTTAAAGGCATTCTGGGTAAAATACCAAATGCTGACAAGCAATCACACCACAGTGACCTTGCTTGTTCTGTTAATTGTAACTGCACATGCTCTTGATGCCAGTTTGCTTGTGTTAGATGGAGAACACTGCATGATGTACTAATATTTGTTACAATTAGATACTTTTTAGAATTTCACAGCTAGGAAGAAGAAAGCCTATTGTTCAACTGAAGAAGGTATATTTTTGCCTGAGAAAATCCAACCCCCAGGTTGGATTCCCAATCAGAATGGTGTGACGGATATGTGACAACGTTTGATGGAACCAATAATTGTGATTTATTTCTAACTGTCATAGGGGGTATAAAACCCTATGTTTCCCATTGTAACCTTAGGGAGAGCTGTGGGGTCCAAAACCTTATTGGATCTGCACCTCCCTTCTTTGTTGATCAATAAAGTACAAGTTCTGATTCTCCTCTACAAGACTGCCGTGTGCTTTCTCAAATTGGGCTGGGGAAGTACAACCTTTGACGGAGTTTCTGTCTTACAATGTCCCATTTCTGCACACCATTCCCAAGTAAATGGTATGGTATACCAAGGCAAATGCATGTGAATGTGTGGTTGTGTGCCAAACAACTATGTTCAATTGGCAGCACCCACTTCCTATTAATGGCTTGCTGGGAGCCAGCACACGTGCTATCTGCATTGTAGCAAACCCTAAAATCAACACACATCCAAATAACGTTTCTCTCCCAAGACCAGAGTCATAGGTATGCTAGGATTTGAAATTTTAAGTACAGATTATGGTTGTAAAGTGAAAGAATGCAGCTCTCTATTAAAAAAATCTGCTGCAAAGTTACACAGGATTATTAAATATTACATTTGAAGTCTTAGTGGCTATTTTTGGTAACAAAAATTACCAATTTAAGGTGTTAAAAAGTTTTCACAGTGATATCGTACAACTGATCTGGCATGCACTGCTGAATTAAATTTTGGCAAGGAAAAGCTATATATAATGGTGTCTGCCTTTTTAAAACTATGCTTGTGTCTCTCTGTGTGGGCATAAGCATACTGAAGGCACCCAACTTGGAGCAGGAGTAGAGGGGGGGGGGGAAATCAACACAAAGGGACAATTAGTTTCTTAAACTGATACCTGTTTTATAATAGAATCAGTGTAATTAATTCAGGAATCCTGCTTTGTTGACATGATATAAGACAAGCCTTAAAATGATATGGCCTCAAATCAAAACACAAGCACGAATCCTATTTTTCTGTAGCTGTAGCTATCGGTCAAAATAATTCCTCAGATCAAAATCTTATGGTGGACACACATATTGTGACACAAGCGAGTGGGCTGGAATGGAGGAAGCAAGGGAAGAAGATAAAGATACACGTTCCTCCCCTTAGCTTCAGGGGTAAACGCTGCATCTGTGAATTTATGCATCTCCAGTCTTTACTCGGCAATTGAATGGGAAGTCTCTTGGGGGTTGAGTTATCCTGTAAATTCCTTGCAGCACTGATAATTATGCCATTCTGACTGCTTGCTTAATCTATTTGAATCCAGAGGTGAGTTAAGCCACTTCTTGACCATTAAAGTAAACTATGTGGGTAAATACTGCTGTCACTAAAGGGGTGTGATGAAGCTTAACTACACCAACATCTTAACCTCGGTTCAGTGCAACCCCAGCTATTCCATCACAGTTCATAAATGCAATTGCAGGTCCATCTTTTGATTCAGCAATTTAATAACTTCGAGTGCTGTCAGTAGTGCTTTGAAAAATGGATCCTATAAAATGTAACAGCCTCAATCAGATTGTAAAAGATTCACCCACTGAAGATTCTTCCATTTCAACTATAATGAATTAATGTTGAGCTGTGTAGAAGTTCAAGTGTCAGTTAAACTAATGGGAATCTGTACTGTAAGTTTAAATTTTAACTGGACCAAAAATTTATTGGGAACATCAACTTCAATTTTAGTGATCTTCATGGTAAATGTAAAATGTAGAACTGAATGGATTTCCTTTGTGTTGAAAGGAGGGAATCTAATAGAAGAAATACGCATTGTAAAGGCGTATTTTGAGTGTTAGTTATAGCAAAACATCTTTTAAATGTATCTATAACATTTTTCCTTTAGTTAGCTACACAACATTTAATTATAAATATAACTGACCCATATGTAACATCAAGTAATGCTGTACTACTAATTTCCTGTATTTAAACAATTTATTGGAGACCCATGCTGATGGGGAAGAATTGAGACAATTTTGAAACTCAAGACATAAACCTGTTATCATAATAAAGCTATTTTTGCTGCTGATGGCCTGTCATTATGTGAAAATGAACAGAACTCCTTTCAAAAATGACAAAAAACAATGATGCAAGAACCTTACCCAGAAAAATAGTAGAGGTGTTTCATATCGTCAAGTATCATGATCACATAACTGGTTGCTTTCCAAGAAATTCTGTATTTTCAACAGATTTCTTATTAATCAACTGGCATTTTTAGCTATCCTTATTTCAAAAACCAACTGTGTCAAATATTTTCTGTAGATTAAATTCATATTTGCACATTCAAAGGCCACCTACTTAGAAACATGGGATATAAGATATGTTTTTCTCTGTATGTGTAGTTCAATTAATGTATAGTATACATGGTGCTTAGTTGTGTTTTTGAACCCAGAAACCGACTGCTTTCTGCTGTGTGTCTGTATTATTTTTGTTACAGTCTTCATTTCACTGTCCTTCTGCCCTCCCAGAATAAATACCTTATTCTTTTGTTAAGCTCACATTTAATTAAAATGTACAGGATTTGTGCAGTCAACTCGAATGAAACAAATAAAACAAGGGCCCCCTCTCTTGAAGGCATACGTTGTGAATGAAAAATGTCATTACAGTCTAAAAAATTTTGCAGTAAACAAGGCCTACAGAGGGAAGTTTCCCCTGTAATGACATCCATAAAATACACAAATGGCACTTTTAGTACCATCCTGAATATGGCATTTTCTGTGCTCTACACACAATCTAAATGGTTTGATCATAGAGCATAATACTCCATTGGGTTTATAGAACAATCAATGTTCCATAAAATGATGTATTTATCCAATAGTAGGCTCAGCAGTTACTGGTGTATGACATTGTAGGACACTGGCTTTGTACTGTTCAGCAGCACACATGCTGGCTGTAAAACTTATCTAACACTACTTCAACAACTTCATCTCATCTGTGTCAAGTAATTTGTTGAAGCCTCAGCTTGGCTTTAAAAAAACCCTTGTAATAAAAATTCATAGAATTTTCAAGAGAATGAAAGCTGATGACAATAGAAAGGTCACATTGTGTCTCCACTAAAGGGGTCAAGGGTCATTTGCAGTTCTAAAACAGAAAGTAGATTTCATGCATCGTGTAGCAGATAAAGATGGCATTAAAAAGACTTGCCTGCAAAAGTAATGCATAACATGTCAGGAAAGTCTGGGTTAATGCAATATTGCATGTAAACCTTTGCTTTTGCTTTTTCTTAACAGGCATACAATTTAGATTTCTAAGCTTTATATAGTCAGGCTAAGCATAATGTTCTCCTCAAACTGAAGTCAAGATGCCGGGACATGAAGTGTTAAGCGATAGGGATAATATTTTTTTAATTATGACCCTTTAAATCCCCTCCCCCTTTAAATAAATATTTGTCTAAGGTTTGGTCTGATAGGCATTATGAAGCCATAATCACATAAACACAGTTTTTTTTCTGAATTTCTGTTATTCAAAAAATTACTTAACATTTATGAAAATTACATGAGTTTATATAATGTCCATGTCTTGGCAAAAAAAGTTTTTTGAATGTACAACAGGCACAATTTCTGCAGCAGCACCCCCCCCCCACTCACCTCCTACACCATTCCTGAGAAGGTAGAAGGAAGTAGGAAAGCCATGCTCAGTGAACAGAGTAGAGCTAGTAGTTTGTTAGAGCCATGCAATTACAAACTGAGCAAGTGAAATAACATTGTTGATGTCTCCCAATGCCCAGGGTTTTCTAAAACACTGTGCCAAAAATTCAGCAGGAGGGACAAATATCTCCCATTTCTCAGTTCACTGGCAAAATAGCTGATTCTTGTGCATCTGCATTTGTAAATGCCTTAAAAGAGAATAAAGATAAGGTCTAAAACCAGTCGTTGATATCTGGGCTATCATCACTGGTGAAACAAAATGGAAATACTTTCCAGTTATTGGGCAGTGAGTTAAAGGAATATCCTACAGAATACATAACAACAACAAAAAAGAAATATAAATATAACAGGTGGTTATTGATTTTTTTTAACCATGCCCATTTCAGTACAGAATTATATAACTACAGTCTGGGCATGTGCCACCGATCAGCTGACAGTGTGCAAAGCCTTTCCCCAAGATGTCATTTCCTCCAGGAGAACTCTGTGGACTGGAGACCAGCATAAGAACATAAGAACTTCAGACCCCACCTGCAGCCATTCGCCTAAGCGACTGCTTGAAGTGCAGCCATGAGGAGGCTGCGGCATGTGGTTGGCTGACACAGTACTTTTGCACAAATTTAAACTGGTCCATTATAATGCCCCCCAACTCCACTCTGGCTGAAGAGGTGAATCAACAAAAATACTGGTATTGCTACTATGCAGTCCGCAGCTTGGGCTTCTTCCTGCAGCCAGGAGAAGGGTGGAGGGGAATACATGGACAGTTCTCAAAATTCATTTTCAAGGCAGGCTTAACTTCCTAACAGGGCAGCTTCCCATACTGTCAAACACTGAAAGGCTGGTACAGGATCCCAGTGCTTCCAGCATCAGAAACAATTTAAACACCAAGGGGCAAACGGGACACCACAGAACCACATCCCAGCTGAAGGCTCTAATCAATGAATTCATAAGTTTGTCAGAACACCAAATACAATTTTTGTCCACCGGTTCTTCCTACATTTGTCACCACTTATGCAACTTATGTCTGGATCTGGCGAAAAGAAGAGTAACTAGAAGAGCTGAATGGAGGCAAGCGAGGCCTCCCATGATGAACAACTGCCAGAGGTGCACATGTGCCGACAGCAGCCAGGGACAGGAAGGAGGAATCTTCCCGCAATGTGCCCTATGCCCACATGGAGGCAGAATAGGCAATTGATTTATCTGCTAAAAAGAACTGTTGTGTTACTCTGCAAGTCTCCATGTACAGTGATGGCATTACATATATAATCAATAACAAAAGTTCAACTAATAATAGAAACCATAAATAATTTACAATCCGGTATTCTATTCTCCAGGTGATCCAACTAACAATTTGGGGGCCCTTTCAAATATATATTCAACTCACCGACTTGTGTTCTCTCGTTAGAGCGCTAAAGCCTATTACTGTCATGACTTGCTAGTCATATCTATGCTTCGTTTATAAATGGAAGCACGTTACAGAGTATTGTCATATCTTTCCAAAGCAAATTATAGGAAATAACCATTTGTCTTCATTGCAGGCACTTTCTTATGTATGGAAGAAAACAAACCACTATTCAACAACTGCACTGAGGCACCATTAAAATCAGATTTACAGTAAACAGAACCTGCAGCTGGGGTAAAACACTAACTGTTAGTATTTTAATTATCAGCAATGCTTTTGGAGGTCTAACATCTGCTCACAGCCAAACAGCAGCAGCTGCTGTTGTATACTTAAAACAATGAGAATTTTGTCTATAAATATTAAAACATAGCACATGTTGGTGTGTTCAGTGCCACTGTACACCTATTAAGCTAGTCATGTCTACAGGACATTTTAAAACTCTTTCTGTCTTGTGGCTAAATTCATAAAGGGCTGACCCCTTCAAAAGAATGAGAGCCCAAGACAGCAAAAAACACTTGAGTCTGTAAATTGAAAATGTTTAGAGATAGTAGTAGAGGTCACCCACTATCAAGATGCTGCCACTAAATGCTTACAAAACACAAGCAGTAAGTTCAGATCATTGTGCTCCTGGGTAAATTCAAGGACAGGGGCTCCTCAGAAAACTCGGCAGAGAGCTATACTTCACGGAACACACAAACATAACTTCACAGAGTTTAAAGAAGGTACTTGTTTATATATTTACTTATTTGGATATTTATATCTTGCTTTTCTCCCCAAAGGGGAGCCAAACCAGCTGATTTCATCACTTTTTCCTCCTCTACTTTATTTAAAGCCAGCACGGTGCAGGGGTTAAAAGCAGTTCGGAGAAGTGGACTCAAATCTGGAGAACTGGGGTTGGCTCCCCACTCCTCCACATGTCACAGTTCTCTCAGAACTCGCTCAGCCCCACTTAACTCACAAGTTGCCTGTAGTGGGGAGAGGAAGGGGAAGGAGACTGTAAGCCGCTTTGAGACACCTTAAGGTCGCCCTGACCTGGACAGCCCAGGCTAGCCTGATCTTGTCAGATCTCGGAAGCTAAGCAGGGTTGGCCCTGGCTAACAGTTGGATGGGTGACCTCCAAGGAATACCAGGGGTGTGACGCAAGGCAGGAAGTGGCAAACCACCTCTGAAACGTCTCTTGCCTTAAAAAAAAAGTCTAGCTTGCCACCTAATGGTGCTTTATTTATTTTATTTATACCCTGCCCTTCCCACTGAAGTAGGCTCAGGGCGGATTACATAAAAAAAAATTTAAACAGCTAAAAACAGAACAATTATAAATATGAATATAAATATAAAACACATGGTAAAAAGTGCTAGTAAACATTTGTGCAATAGTGGCAAGGCATTGGTAGCATCAGCATAATAAGGAGTGCAGTCAGCGTTGGTGTCAGGACTGACATCTCAGTCCAGTTCATGCCGGCGAACGCAGGCTGTTGATAGTGGTATTAGGGCACAGGGCCATAATGCTAAAAGAGCTAGCTCTTCTGGCTGCCAGACAATCTTAGGATCTCCTGGCTATACTACATACATTGCCATACAATTATTATTATTATTATTACTCCATAAGGTAGAGAAAAAGGTAAAGGTAAAGGTTCCCTTGCTCGAAAGCCAGTCGAATCCGACTCTAGGGTTGCGGTGCTCATCTCAGTTTCAAAGCCGAAGAGCCAGCGCTGTTCAAAGACATTTCTGTGGTCATGTGGGCGGCATGACTAAACACCAAGGTGCACGGAACGCTGTTAGGTAGAGAAAAGCAGGGTATAAAAACCTTGTGAAGTAGTTCTGAGTGGGAGGAAGTGACTGGCCTAGTACTGGATCTCTCAGATCCTAGTCCAGCCCTCTAGCCACTACACCACACTAGCTCTCACTTTAAAATTGTGTTCTGATTCAAATTGTCCACTGGGATATGTTCATACTGTCAGGCTATTTTAAAGGTTTTTAACATTACACTAGCCAACAGATAATGAATTATAATAGGTGTGGATACAAGGAAGCCGCAGCTAGGACTTATCCCTGAGCCACCTTTGTGGGCTCCGGGGCTGGAGCAGTACAGGACCCTGTGGTCTCTAATGTATGGCCCAGCAGCCCTCCAAGGCTTTGACAGCCACGCATCTGCTATCCCACTAAGGCTGTCCTTTTAAAGCAGCAGCAGCAGCAGCAGCAGCTGGCATAGTTTCAGGCAGACGTGTTCCGCAAGTGCATCAGGTGTTGAGTGTGGGAAGGGATGGTAGTCAAGGCTGCCCAAACGGCTATCTACAGAGCCAGGGCACCGCATCAGCTAGGGTTCTCCAGTAATGGGGGGGTCAGGTGCTTCTGGATGCCTGTGTATTTGCAGTGCAGGTGATAGTGAGGCCAGACGGAGGGAAGTGACAGACAATGGGGGGGGGTGATTAGTCCCCCAGCCGCTTTCTTTTAGAGTGGAGGGCAGACTTCTGCTTGGGCAGTATCTTAACCCCCCCCCCCCCATCACTCCTCCTGCCAATGCCACATGGTATGCGCCTGATCCAAGGGCTAGCAGTGCTGAGCTTCTCCAGAATTCCCCATTTTGGGTCCCCTTCTTCTTGGGCAGGATACGCATTTGCTTGGTCCATTACATTTATTTAGATTAGAGAGCACTTGCTTATTTTCCTAGATCACTTGAGCTTGTGGTACCGCAGTGGGTCATGTGTAGAAGGCCTCTTTCTCAGTGTTCCTGCACTCATAGTTACTTTTTGGCTCCTTTACATTAGTACTGGTAATAGGAAAAGTATTGGCGAATAGACACACATACACACACACACACACACACACCCTCTTAATTAAGGAGCAGGGAAGCACATCCCATTGTTAGTGGTTTACAAGGGGGGGACCCGCGATACTCGCGGGAGAGGGGGAGATCCACAACTATAAGGAAGAGGAGGAAGCAGGAGGAGGAGGTAAGTTCCCCCCTATCCCGCCGGTTCCCCCATCTCCTCCACCCCACCTCCACTGCCTGGCTCGATAACCCCCCCGCCCTGGAGCGCCCCCCCTCCAGAGGCCAGGTCTACCCACCCCTTCCCACTATATTGGCAGACCTGTCCTCCGGACT
>NW_015169778.1:1491700-1513108 GCF_001447785.1 Gekko japonicus
AGGTAAGTCCCCCCGTCTTGCCGGTTCCCCGTCTCCTCCCCCCCCTTGTCTCCCCCCTGCCTCTCCCGCCCCGCTCCTCGCCATTCCCCCTCCCGCCCTGAAGCGAGGGCCGCGCGGCATGCCCCTCGCTGCTCTCCCCCCCCCCCCCCCCCCCCCGGCTCCAAGCCGAGGGCTGAGCGGCAAGCCGCTTGGCCCTCGCTGCTCTGGCCTCCCCTCCCTGCTCGCCGCTCGCCCCCCCGCCTGCCTCCGAGCCGGCCGAGCTCCGCGGCGGCGAGGCCAGTCTCCCCCCCCCGCTCCAAGGCAGAGACGGCAGCGAGGCCGGTCCTCCCCTCCCTTGCCGGGCTCGGCGGCGGCAAGGCCGGTCCTCCCACCCCCCACCCCGCGGCGGCGGCACCGGCGTTCGCAGAGCTTTCCGTGCGCACGCGCACGGAATGCTCTGGCACTTTCGGGGGGATTTAAACATCCCCCCCATTTTTAAAAAAGGTTTAGCATTTTTGTGCACCCCTGGGGACTGCCCCAAGAGTGCACAAAAATCTCCCTGCCCCCCAAGTCGCCCCAGAGCGCTGATTTAGCGATCCGCACTCACGGGGCGACTTGGCTATTAGTATAAGGATTCATGCTACACTTAATCTGCTTCAACTAAAGTGGGCACTTCAGTTGGTTTCAATACTGGTTAGCTGGGCCCGAGTAGGAGTCCGGTTTTTCCTGGGGAACAGGTAGTCAGTCCATTCGGGTCCTGGGCCTGCAAGTATACAACTTAAGCTGGTATGCCTACCAAAAAAGCCTCCAACAAGGGCTGAACAGGCAACTGCTTCTAGGCTTCAACACTCCATCCAGGGATCAGCCATGGGCACGGCGAGCCAGTAAACTTTTCCCTCCAGCTCTAGTGCTAATAGCACCTCAGGGCAATGCATGGCTGTCATGATCTGGCCTGGGAAGCATGGCCTAGCCAGACAAGAGGCCTGTGCAGGAGTAGGAGGAGGGGCCTACAACTCCCAGGGGGCCTTGGGAGGCTTGGGCAGAGGGGAAGATTCTAAAAAGAGACCGTTAGAGTCTGTTAGGGAGTGAAGTCTGAGAGAGACAGTTAAGGCAGCTGCTGGCTGATGATGAATGGTTGCTGGAGACTCTCTGAGGGAAAAGGGGAAGAAGCCCTCCATCCTTTGCCTCCCTGTGGCTGGATCCAGTGAGGGACTGGTCGGGCTGGGAGAGGAGGAAAATCCTGAGTGAGTGGGGCAGGTGAGGGCCTGGTAGTGGAACCAAAGTAAGGCAGCTGCGTTCAGTTTATTTTCTGTTGGCTTTCCCCCGTTACCCGGTTGAAGCACCTTGCCCAATCGTTCTCCTAATAAACCCTGTTCTGTTTAATTTATTTTGGTGTCCGCCTGGGTCATTCACGCCCATATTTCTCGGTCAACAAGGGCTTGGGAGACACCCTGGGACTCCCGAGGGACCCGAAAGTCCAGGGTGGTGGCGGCGAAAACCAAAGACCCCGCCGGGGTCATGATAATGGCACACGGATGTTCTCACCACAGTCAGGTATCAAGGGACACAATACCCACCTGCACACGATAGGCACCCACCCTGGTTATACTTTCTACGGAGAGGCTAGGGCTCAGCGGTAGTGCATCTGCTAGACATGCAGGTGGTCACCGGTTCAATATCTGGTATCTCCAGTTAACTGATCTGGCAGTAGTGTGTGTGAAGGACCCCCGCACGAGACTTTGGAGAATGCGGTCTGAGTAGACAATACTGACTTTGTTGGACCAAGGGTCTGATTCAGCATAAGACAGTTTCACCACGCACCACACTGGCCACCAATCATACAGCTGTTTTTACAGTGTCACATAAGCTTGACGACCCCTCATTGCTGTCGCTGGCCCCCTGCTGCTTTGACCTATACGCCACCGTGGCCTGCCTCCCGAGGAGTGGGAAGGGGGAACCATGGAGGCCTCAGATGTTTGGGAGGGGAGGAGGTTACGTCACCATCCTCCACACTTCCTCGGCACACTCAGAAACGTCTCTCTCTCGCTTCTCCCTTTGGTGCTGTCAGTGTTCCTTTCTCCTCTCCGGCCTCCGCTTCTGTTCCTCCTTTTATTCCTGCCCCGTGTCACCTGCTCCTTTCTGTGGTCCGCCCTCCACCCCAGTCACGGCCCCGCCCCCTCCTCTTGTACCGGAATGCTGGGCTGGGGTGTGGCTTCCTTCCGGCCCTGGCTTCCCTGCCCATCCCATGTTTCTCTCCCTCCATGCTGCTCTGTGCTGTGGTCGGGCCCTTGCGCTGGGCCATTGGCCCGGCATGGTCGTATCCACTCCTCCTGGGGCACCCCCCTCCCGTGCTGTCCACTCCCCAGTGGAGGCTCTGCCCGGGTGCCGCAGAGCCTCCTTGATGGGTCCCGGGAGCTGTGGCAGTGGCGCGTCAGATCAGCCCCTGCCTCCAGTAGGTTCAGTTGTCATCGGTGCTGGGGTGGATGGCAGCGCCAGAGTCCCGAGAGGCGGTGGCCAACCCTGGGGAGGCTCGCCCTCGGGACAACAGGGGATTACTCAGACCATTGCCTGGCTCTCAGAGAGATTTGACTAGCAAGGCACTGATCCAGCTGCTCTGGAGGGTCTGGCGACTGTTGTACATGGGGTAGGAGACAACAGCGTTTGGTGTGGCACTATGTGGAGGCCTTCACATGCCAGGAAGAGTCACAAAAGAATAGAGAAAGCCCCAGAGGGACCCCAAGGTAATGGACACATCCAGCACTGGCAACTCATCAGTAATTGCTGGGTAGTTCCTGACCTTCCAACATGGGCCCTTAGGCGCCGGGGGGCTGGAGAAAGATGGGAGAGGAATGTAATAAATAAAGTGTGATTTAAAGTATGATTTCAAATTTCCAAACCATTTAGATGAATTATGCCAGACTACATATTATAGAAAAGCAGAGTATTTTTGTTTATTCATTTTACTATATTAATTTTTTTCAATGTATATCCTACCACATGATTGAAAAAGCCTAGTGTTGAATAACAATTTTATTCAAAAAGTCATACAACCTTATACACTAGCTATGACTCAGTTTTGTGTCTGCAATATCAGATATTCTCAAATTCTTAAGACTCTGTATTCTATGTTTGTTATTCACTAAAATGTTATTTGAAAAAAGTCATATAACCTTCAAGTCTCATCAGTATAATAAATTAGACAAAAATAAACTGCAAAATAACACAGCAGCTATTAAAAACAAAACTAAACAGTAAGTCTAGGCTATCTCTCAAAATGCCTATTGAATTGAATATTAAATGCTTAACTAACCTCGTAAAATCCAGAACCAAATGGGCCTACTGAGCCTTTCTTGGGGAATGAATTCCATACCTAGTGTGCCACAGCCATATCCTGCTCATCATGCCAGTCAACGTATTGTTGGACACTTTAGAGCAGGTTCAGTCTGGTGACCTAAGCACACAAGGAGGACTTCTCTGAGCTATCCAACTCAAATGGTGTAAAACTTTAAAGGTAAAAAAACCCACATTGAACTCTACCCAGAAACTAATCTGGAGTCAATAAAGGTGTTGTGTTTGTGTGTCCACTGGCTGACTGTTGCAAACAGATGGGCCACCACTTTCTGAGCCAACTGAAGCTTCTAAAGTATTCAAAGGCAGCCTCACACCAGTGCCTTACCATTAGGGATGGGCATAAAGTGGCGCAGGAAGAAGAAGAAGAAGAAGAAGAAGAAGAAGAAGAAGAAGAAGAAGAAGAAGAAGAAGAAGAGATTGGATTTAGTCCCCGCCCTTCACTACCCAAAGGTGTCTCAGAGCGGCTTACAAACTCCTTTCCCTTCCCCTCCCCACAACAGACACCCTGTGAGGTAGGTGGGGCTGAGAGCGCTCTGACAGAAATTGCTCTTTTTTCAAGAACAGCTCTTATCAGAGCTACGGCTTGCCCAAGGTCATCCAGCCAGGTGCAAGTGGAGGAGTAAGGAATCAAACCCGGTTCTCCCAGATTAGAGTCCGCACACTTAACCACTACACCAAACTGGCAAATGTCAGGTGATTGCTTCTTTGATGAAGCGATCCATGACTCACTATGTTTTGCTTTGGTGAGTTTTGGTGCTTCATTAGACCAGACAGCCCGGCACCGATCAATTAACTCCCCAGGCAACAGGGAGGAGCTTACTTCCAGGTTGGGTTGCCCGACTGGAAGTGAGCTCCGAAGGTATTTAAATGCCTTTTTCATTGGTGCCCACCCCTACTTACCATACTTCAACTCAGTAAGTACAATATTTACTCCAATGCAAGACCACTCCTCCCCCCAGTATGCCATAAAAAGATAGGGTCATCTTACATTTAAGTGTATACAAGTTACGGTTACATCCATTAATATATATATATATATATTTGGTGTATAACTTTTTTTAGGGTCTTTCATTCAGGGTCACCATCCTTTTGAGTAAATACAGTATATTAGTGGCCTGGGTCACATTTCTGCAAGACTGGCTGCTGCTGATACAGCCACCAAAGCTGCTCCTGGCCACAATTACATACTGTGAATTCAAGATGCAACAGTGGGTTCAGGAGAACACCCAATCTGCACACTTGCTCTTTCAAGAGGTCTGCAACTATCAGCTCCTAGATCAATCAGACTACCCACTATTAACATCTCTATCTTTCCTTGAGTGGGTTTCCATTTATTCACTCCCATCCAGTCATTGGCGGCCTGTTTAATATTAACATCAGCCAGCGGGGCTATATTTCTCTTATGTTAAGGTCCCTTTAACTGGGCAAAAAATGGGTCCAGGTTAAGGTACTGGAATTTATCTTCATTACCTGAGCATCACATAGTTAAAGGACTGCCTCTCCCTGTACGTTACAGTGTGGCAATCTTACTTTTCCCAGGGGTGTTGTCTGCTCCCCGTTATCAAGAGCATGTTCTGCCATGTTTGTGGAACAGCTTCTGAAAGAAATCAGGAGGACTTCTACCTTCCTGGCTTTCCAGTAAAGCTGCAACATCAAGTTAGGGAGTTTATGACATCATTCTTCATATTATGAGCAATACTGGACAAAGGTATGAAAATCCATGTGACACATAATTTATTCCGAACCAGTACACAAGATCCCCTCTTACAGCATTTTTATTTTTAGAAGCAATACTGAAAGATGAAAAAGTCTACTTGAGATGCTGGAGATCCAGCATCCATCAGTCAGAGCAGACACTGCTGGAAAAATGATCTGACTCAGTATATGGCGGCTTCTTGCATTCATGTGACATTATATTTGGATTTGGTTACAGGTACTTTGGATCAGGAGTGCGGTGTGTGTGTGTTACCTCCATAACTGACTTGCCAATGGAACCTCCTCCCCTAGCTGCTATTTGACTTGGCAGAGAAAGCTTAGGCATGCCCACAGATTTTCCCTGTCAGGGCAAACAGCAGTTCCAAGGGGACCATTTTCATTGGGAAAATGGCGGGGAAAGGGACCATCACTTTCTCTGTCAAGATGGGCGGTAAAGAGGGACAGATTAACAAAAATTAAACCTGGAGAAGATGCCTTAAACATCTTGGTCACTTGCCTTCAGGGAAGGGCTGATGAACTAATTTCCTCTGCACTGCACTGCTGTCCTGAAAATGGCCAGTAGTATAAATACACTGGAGGGATTCCAATGAAAGCCGCCGGGAGCAGCTGACTGATGAACACATGAATCCGACTTATTCTGAATCAGACCCTTGGTCCGTCAAAGTTAGTACTGTCTACTCAGACTGACAGCAGCTCTCCAGGGTTTCAAGCAGAGGTCTTTCATACCACCTGCTGCCAGATCCTTTAACTGAAGATGCCAGAGATTGACCTGGGACCTTCTCCATGCCAATCAGATGCTCTACCATTGAGCCATGGCCCCTCCAATAAGATCTAGACTGGAGGTGTAAAACTGCTGCCTCTAGGCTGATCACTTCAGTCTGTCCATAATGTGAAAACTGATCACTCTACTGATTCTGGTTCTTGACTCCTCTTTGACCTCATGCCTTGACCCTCTCCTTTGGAGTGCATGGTGGATTCCTGACTTGACATATCATACTCCTGCCACAAGCTGTGGACTTGCTGTCCATCTCTGATCCTGTAGTTACTTAACCCCTAGATTGACTTTGGATTCTTCCTTCCTGCATGATCTACTTTTGTGCCACCAATCTTTGTGGAAGTTCATAATATATGCATGTCCATCATTCAAGGGCTGTGACGTCAAGTGATGACCTGCAGTTGTGAAACTGCAACCTGAGGAAAAACACACCATAGATAACACTTCAAATTCTGCCAGTTATAAAGGGAGGTCATTACTTTCATTGGCTGTGAGTCAGTGGTAAGTAATCAAACAATGCTTTTGCATCTATGGATTAGCCCTTAGATCCAGGGAAGATCCATAAAAATTCTGACTTGATACCAAGAATCAAGGCATGTTACATTGCAGAGAGTACTTAATTAATTTTTGTCAACAGTGTGTTTCTGAATTACAGGCATGCCCACGAGTATGGTGCTTTACTGCCTTTGCTTTGCTACCTGACAAAGCATTAGGAATAGCTGCCAATCAAATGCAAGAAGTGGGGGAGCTGATTTTCTAGCACTAGCAGTGAAAATCCTTGCCAAGTTGTCATGTCTTTTCACTGCCAATCTGTGAAATGTGGTGTTTAAACACATTCGTTAACATTGACATGCTTTTAAACACCATTTAGCAGTTTGTTTAGATTGAATTCAAGGCCTTTAAAAACAAAATTAGCTGAAGGTGGTCACATAGAATGGGGGCTCTGGCTGACCATAACAAAACAGACATGTTATCTCAAATGAATCATATTTTTCTCCTAAAACATACATATTTTTTTTTAATATGGGGGATCAAGTGGATGTAGTCAGACAGCATCTAGAACATAGAATCATAGAAATAGAGTTGGAAGGGACAGCCAAGATCATCTAGTCCAACCCCCTGCACAATGCTGGAAATTCACAAATACCTCCCTCCCACACCCTCAGTGATGCCTGTTCCATGCCCAGAAGATGGAAAAAAACCACCCTCCAGGATCCCTTGTCAAATTGGCATAGAAAATAATTGCTTCCTGACCCTAAAGTGGTGATGAGCATTTCACACAACCAGCATTGCTGTCAGATGCCCATCTAGTCTCTATTTGAAAACCTCCAAAGAAGGAGAGCCCACCACCTCCTGAGGAAGCCTGTTACACTGAGGAACAGCTCTGTCAGGAAGTTCTTCCCAATGGTTAGCCGGAAACTCTTCTGATTTAATTTCAACCCATTGGTTCTGGTCTGATCTTCTGGGCCAACAGAAAACAACTCTGTACCATCCTCTAAATGACAGCCCTTCAAGTACTTGAAGATGGTTATCATATCACCTCTCAGTCCTCTCCTCTTCAGGCTAAACATACCCAGCTCCTTCAACCTTTCCTCATAGGACTTGGTCTCCAGAACCCTCACCATTTTTGTTGCCCTCCTCTAGACACATTCCAGCTTGTTTATGTCCTTCTTAACGTTCCAGCTTGTCTATATCCTTCTTAAGCCTGGACTCATATGCTTGCCACAGCTTATCCAATTAGTCCTGGCTGGCAAAGACACTGTGCACTGGTCCTGTTCAGACAAACTATGCCAAATTGTTTTGCACTACAAAAAATTGTTGGGGTGGGGAGGCTATTTGAATGTCTTCCTGCTGGACAGAGATGGGCAACATATCCAGCAAGTTGTGCCACTTTCCTTGAATGGTTGGAATAATTTCCTGTGGCCATAGCTAAGGCGTCCACAGGCAAAACAATTCTTCAACCCCCACTGACTCAGATAAGAAACTTGCAAGAGGCCCTGTGGCGCCCTCTTATTGGGGAGGACTGTATTTCTCTTTAATATTTATATTTTGTGTTTAAAAAATAGGTAGTTCCAGCTGCCACCAGGAATTTTAATAAATTCCAAATCCCCTCTTTGCTTCTCGTGTTGGTATTGTGACACGGGGTCTAGGCTTTCAAGGATCTAATGTGGTCCTGAGGAAGAATTGGTATGACTTCTGGGATATATTTAAATAAAATAGGATTTATTGAAAGAGAAACAAAATAAGAGATTGGTTATTATGTAACTGGCTGGGAATAAGGTTCTTGTAAATATATTTGTCAGCTGTATCACACACTCTGTCAGTTTCAGTCTTGACAGGAATCTCTCACTTAGGCGACCACACAGTTTAATCTCTTAGTAAATTTAACTTCTTTAAGAACTTTAAAGATTCACTATTGAAGATATATGCCGCTCACTCTCTCAGATACCACACAGAACAAACTGAACTCTCACTCTGAACAACATCAACTGAACTTTTTCAACTGCACTCCTTTCTCACTAACTGACTCCTAACTGTCTTTCATAACTGACACTCTGACATACCCACACAGATTCACTTCAAAAAACCCTCCCACATTCTGTCATCCACCAATCACAGCACATTTCTCTCTCCCAATCATTCTAGTCTGCTAACACCATGCACTTCAACCAAGCATTTAAAGGTACACACACTCTCATAAAACAAAGAATCATTACAGGCCCAAAGATTATTTTGCCTACCCTTGTTCTACTTGCTAACTAATGTTGTGGCATAATAGACATGGTCTTGAAGCAACCATCAGCTATAATGAACAGTCTCCTTTCAGTGCACACTGCATCACAACAACTGCTATTAACCTGCTTTAGCATATCAACAAAATTTCTTTAACCCACTCTTTTGGACTCTTCATCATCACAAGGGCTCCAGCCTAAATTTATACTAGTAAATTCTGACAGGTACGAAATTATATATACACACACACACACACACACACACACACTGTTTCCCCGAAAATAAGACCTACCCCAAAAATAAGCCCTAGCAGGATTTCTATGCATTTGTGGTATAAGCCCTAGTGTGTCTTCTTGAGAAAAAATACATATAAGACAGTGTCTTATTTTCGAGGAAACACGGTGTGTGTGTGTGTGTATGTATGTATATATAAATATTGTGAGGTGCTGTATGTATTTTTCAAACAAATATTTCATCTGCTAAAGTACTGGCTGGTTGGATCCAGAGACTAAATTTCCCACCACCTGCCTCTTCCCTCCCAGTTCAACCCTCAGATTGCCAGAAAATGCTGCTCTGGAGGGGAATCTGAGAAATGATGTAAGTGAGGAATGGTGGAAATTGCCAGTTTGACCTGAACCCAACCTGAGAACAGATTAATTTGCCTTTTCCCCCCATGAATACTTCCAAAACTGTGATCAGTAAAACAAACTGAAATACCCTGAACAAACATGAACTCACTTTCAGAAACTAAAATGCACAGAAGTGCAGCTAAGAGCTCTTCTCTCTAGTTATATTTCTCATTAGCTAAGGAAAAAATGGCACAGAGTGCCACTTCAGCAAAACAGTAGTCCTGATTTCACATAAAACCTGGTTGAAAACAAGCCTTCAGATCAGAGGCTCAATGCTCAAGACGAAATGCGAAGCATGAATGACCTGGACGTTATTATTTAATTCAATGAACGCCACAGAAGAGCCTACTAAATGTCAAATTAACAAAATCAGAAACAGGCACCCAGTTTACAGTGTAATATAGCAGGCGATGGTGGTGAATTATTCCCATTCATCTCAGAGCTGCTTTCTGATCATGTCTGGTTGAAATGAAAGCTCCTCAACAGCACTGGAGTGCATCCAATATTATGAGGCATATACTATTTTAAGCTGCTTAGTGTACTTAAGGCACAACTGTCCGAAATGGAAAATGCACCTGCTTTTTAAACACTATTTATTCCTTTCACTAGAAAATTGGTAGGAAAGAGGTATAAGGCTGGAAAAGTGTTTCTCTATCGACAGATGCTTTTCTAAACAGATTTTTGCTGCATATCAATACCTTTGCCATTCTAAAACTCCTGAACCTGGAGATCACATAGAATGTGGCTCCCAATTGGAAGTAAAAGAACTTGGAACTGAGGGAACAGATTCTTTGTGACCTAAACTGACAGGCTGGCAATTCTTCCAGGTAGAATTTAAGGTGTTGTTCTTAACCCTTGAAGTACAGAATAGTTCAGACTTGCCTTTTATTCTCAGAAATACTCCTGCAGTCGCTGTCAGCCGAAGAATACAAGCTATTGACACGCTACCTTGGTACTCTCCCCTTCATGGGCTTGACGTGGTAATGAAAAGCCTGCATGTCAATGCTCTAGACAATTTCCCACAAAAACACAATCTTTTCTTTTCAATTCCCTTTGGGGGAAAAATTATATTGCAGATCCATAGATTAATGGGCTAGTCCAGGCATTTCAAATCAAATACATTTACTGTAACTGTACTTAGTCCTGTGTGATTTCAAACAGAATTATTCCTGATATATTTGAATGTAAATTTACAAAGCATTTAAACAAACCATTTTTAAACTTGTTGGTTCATCAGATGCAAATACTGCACATTAAGCAGGCAACACCCATTCATGAAAATAATGAAATCGGACATCGATGTAATAAAATCATTACAGGTTTATGGATTCTGAAACTCAAAACAAACCATACACTTGCTTCCTTGTGACTGATTAAATGCTTCCATGCAGTTTATTTTTGATCTGTAATTCATATAGCACAATTTAGGTGAGCCGTCTTGAAACTTGAAAGATTACCAAGAGCGTTGGGAGGTTTAAAGTTTCGAGGAAAGTGAGAGAGAAGCCTGAATTGGCGAGAAAGCAAGTATGACAAGTAGGGACAAGGGGCACAATAAGGCAAGCCGTGAGATAAATTGTAGCTTATGGACTCTACCAGCAAGCGTTCACAAAACAGTCACATGGAAAGCATTGTGCAGAAACAAAAGGCAGCGATGGCAGAATTGGGCATTTTTGTTTCAGAAGGCAGCCACAGATGGGTCTGTCATCTTGCATGCTTCCTTTTTAGGAAACCTCCACTACTGTCACTTTGCATCATGCTGGTAGACAAAGGAAGCTACAGGCTTAAGTGCAAGAGGGCAAGGGACTGCCAATTAAGGCTGTGAATGCCCAAAACTGAGCCAGCAATTTTAATATGTTCTGTTTGATCAACTGGTTGCCTAGATTTCCATTAAACAATGTGCTTTGTAGATTTCTCCTGTTCTTTGATTCCAATGACAAATATTCCTTTTAAGTTAAAGGACATCACAGGATCACAAAAGCAGACACCTATTTCTTGGCATTAGAAAATTCAAGAAAACCCCCCAAAGCACACCTTAATCTAAAAAAATGTTCCTAATGGAGCTCATAATCCATTATTAAATTATATTAAGAACAGCTCTACTGGCTCAGACCCATGTTCAGACAACGTGATATCCTTCTTCTCAGAAAAGCTAGATCTTTGTAAAATTAATTTGGACTTCTAGTCTACCCAGTCTGAAAACATGGGTTACACAATTCCTTATACAAAAAACAAAAAAAACAGCTAGTTACAATGAAATAAAACACGTCAAATGAATATGGCAACTTCAGGTGGGATCCCAAAAGCACAGCCAAACAAAAAGACATTACATCTCTTCTAAACAGGGTTGACAACCTCCAGGTAGTGTCTCCCACTGTTACAAGAGATCAGTTCACTTGGAGAAAATGATGACTTTATAAGGTGGACTCTATGGCACTTACCCCATTGAAGTCCCTCCATTCCCCAAACCCCGCCTCCTTAGACTCCACCCCCTAAATCTCCAGGTATTTCCCAACCCAGAGCTGGCAACCCTACTTCCAAAGGATACTCAAATGAATCTTGAACAGGCTTCCAGGGAAATAATGTTAAGCAGCTGAAGTCAGGATACTTCCAGATTGCATATACATTAAAATGTAATGCAATCCTGTTACATAGGAGGAGATTCTGCCCCATCCCAGTCATGTCACCATTCAGATACACACTGGATTCTAGTGGGATGGCCTGTCTTGGACTCTAGCAGGATGGCATGGATAGGAAAGCTCATACCCTGGCACATATTTTGTTAGTCTTTAAGGTGCTCTTTTCTACTGCTACAGACAGACTAATATGGCTACCCATCTTGACATTAAAATGTAGCCCAAAATTTCTTTATAACTGCAAAACTTACTATATATCTTTCCATTAGACCTCAGCAACACTACCACCATTCTATGCATTCCAACACTACCTGCACATCCTGCACCATGTCTCCACATTCATAGAAGGATAAAACCTTCTTTACAAACAAAGAGATGAAAATCAGTACCAAGAGAAACATTTATTTCTTTATTTTTTTATTTATCAGATTTATACCCCACCTTCCCAGTCAAAGCCAGCGCAGGGCAGCTTACATAAAAAGCAAAAGCACATAAATAACAGTTATGGACAATCTTAAAACCTTCTAAAACAATCCAACATTATAAAGTGTATAGTAAGCATTAATAATATTGCTTATCAATGACCACCACAATTCAGCTCATAGAGCTTTCCTATATGGGGCTGGCACAGAAAGGGTTAATTAACCAGCTGATGGGGCTTGCACGTGGCATTTTTATTTAAGGATGTTTTCTGTTTCCACTGTATGCATAATTGCACTTCCTCACACTGATCTCTTGCATGCCTTGTTTCCCTCTATCAACATCTGCTCAGTAAATTTTACAGGACAGGAGCTTTTGGTTTATGTAACTCTACAAAGTGTTAAAAACAGAGAGGGTACTGCAAAGATAATCACAATAATGAATAATATTTTAGATTTTATATTGTTTTGAAAGTATCGTTATTTCTCTTGAGCTCTATACTAATGTAAACTTGTAAATACATGGAGTAGGACACCACTCCAGCAAAAGGGCAGAAGAGTAGCAATCTGTTAGTGTGCTTTTCACACTTCTTTGGTGCTCCCTGCTGCTGCTTGTGACCAGGGTGGGTTGCACAGGCACTGCCTCTAGAGTCCATCTTGGAGTCTGTAAGGGTTATATGTAAAAATTCAGATACACGCTGGACCTCTGGAGCCAGTCTTGGACTCTAGCAGGGTGGCATGAATAGGAGGTCTCTTCTGGTTCATGCTGCTGCTGTTACTATCCTGGACTTTGCCAGGGCAGCATGACAGAATGGTCTCTGGGGCAGCCAAATGGTTTGAGCTGGCTCTGTTAGAAGCTGCCCTAGTAAGGGACCTTGGCCTTGTTGCTAGAGTCCTTCATTTACGATCCCAGGCACGTAACATCTTTGGGATAATCCAGATTCTCTGCTACTTCATCTTACCTTAGCCCAAAGTTGTCGGTAAAATGAGCTTCAAAGGTGGGCAAGGGAAGAGCCAGTGTGTTGTGATGGACAGAATTTGTGTTTATATCCAATACAATCCCACTGGACCCCCTCTCAGGACAAAACAGGAGCAATTATTGCATTGTGAAGCTTATAGTTCCCTGTATGAAAATCTGAACACCAAAAAGTTGAATCAGGATGATTTCTCTACACTGGTTTCTCTTTCTCCCTTCTCTCTGAAAGTCAGTCCCACACTGTGTATAGAGTTATGGTTGTAAGCTTAAGCCTGACAAAAAACACACCCCTACTTCTGTTTTAAAAGCTAATTGTCAGTGCACAGCAATTTTGAAGCAAAGTGGTGTGCCTGGTATTCACATTTGCATGACAATACCCACAATGCTCTTGCAGCTTCACAGCTTTTTAATGAAAGTGCTGATGATGTGCTTGAGCATTGGGAATAAACTCAGGTATGTGCCTTGGCTTTCTATGTGCCTCAGATTCTATTCCACAATGTAAATTTAGTAGCAGGGAAAAAAATTAATAAAGAAGAACACAAAAGCATTATAAATAATATAGCCTGGCCAAAGTGCCAAGTCTACAGCTACTGGCAGTCCAAGCAGTGATTGGTGTGGTGGCAAATATGTAACAGCCATTGATTATCTGATCAGCAGGTTCCCCTGTGAATATTTTCTAAGTGCTGACATTAGTCATCTCGAGCTCTGTCAAGAGAGCTGTCACAATACATTAACTATCAATTAGAAAAATGAAACAATTAACTTCTAACATGCTGAACTGAATGAGTGAGAAAACAGTTGAACAAATCTGACTGTATTCAGTTCTCTCCCCCCCTGCACTTGCTGCATAAAATAAATGTGATACATTCATTTCATTAGCACAGAATATCTCAGACTGCTCTATTGTGTGGATTTCACTGTTGAGAGGCTGTAACACTAATTGTCAGTTCCCACTGATCAAAGTAATTTGGTTGAATAATTGGTTTACGTACTATATTTTATTTTCCTCAGTTAAAAAGAAGAAGTGTTGTAACAAAAGATCATCGGAAAAGGAGGAAGTATTTTCATGATCGCCCCAATTTGGTGTCATTGTAGCAGGGAATACATGTTTTCTCAGCAAATAAACAGTAAAATGAAGCACCACCCAGTTTTCTGAGTGGAAGAGATGCATACCCAATTCAACCTTCATGGTAGTAGGTCGCCTTGTAGAGGCTGACTGGTTATTATAACTACATACTACATGGAGAGGCTGAGGAGTCTTTATAACTATGTACTACCTGTCAAATGACAATTCTTTATATTTAATTTTAGCATTCAAATCTTGAAATGTTAGTATAGGTAATTAGTTAACTGATGATCTTTTATGTTCATTGCTCTAATATTCCAATTGATACTAAATTACTTTAAAACTACTGACCTCTCGTTGTCAGGAAACTTACAAGTTAGCTTCACCACCACCCCAAACTTATTCTGTACCATTTACAGGGGTCTTTTTGTAGAAAAAGAGCTGCCAGAGCTCATTAGCATAAGCCACACCCCCTGACATCACCGGATGTGTGTCATAAGGCCACACACCCCTGACATCACCGGAAGTGTGTCAGCTATGAAAAGGAAAGAGGGGGAGTTCGTGTCAACAGGGGGAGAGCAGTGTGACTGAATGGTGGGAATGGAAGTGGTGGCTCTTGCCCGAAAAACACCCCTCCAGGGGTTGGAGTGGTGGTGGTGGTGGGAGGGCGGGATCCAGGAGTCGCTGGCAGAGATTGGAGGTCGCGCCGGCATCGCAGCCAGCAGCAGCAGCACTCCGGTGTGTGGACGTGCCTCCCTGCTCCCCCTGCAGAGCTCCGCTTCCGCTGACAGCAAGAGCCGCCGCTGGGAAGGCTTGGCTTGACGCGGCACCGAGCAAATCAGAGGGCAGCACCTGAAGGGACTTGTGACCGGGGAGGCGGGCTTTTCTCTACTCACCCCCACCAGCGCTGTGCAGGGGGAGAAGTGGGAGGGAGGCTTGGCGGTCGGAGTGGGGTGGGCTGCTGCTGGTGAGGGGCGGGCGGTGTGTGTGTGGGGGGGTCTGGGTCTGCTCATCCCTGGCTCTCCCCCCCTCCGCTGCCTTTCCTGCAGCCTGAACCCGCCCCGGGGAGACGGGACTGGAGGCGCACTGCCTGCCCCACAGCGACCCGGGACCTTCTCCCCTGCCCCAGCCGTGTGGTTCTCCGATGGGGAGCTGAGCTCCAGCAAGTCTGGCACCCGAGGCACCGCCGGGCAGGAAGGGGGCGGCCCCGGACGGCCCTCCAACCCATGGGCGTCAGACTTGGTTGGGCCCCGGCTGAGGGAAGGAGGAAGGCAGGGCGGTCCGTCCTCAGCCCAGCTTGAGACAGGGTGGGTGGGAGGGTCCCCTTCTCCGTGCAGCACTTTCCTCCGCCGCCGCCTTTCTCGGCCTCTCCTGCCTGCCGGTGGCGGCAGCAGCCGGCCGGCGGGAGTGGCCCCTTCTCCGCGGCGGTTTCCTCCTCTGCTTGAAGTGGAGGGCGGTCTGAAGAAGTTGCGGGGCTTCATGTGACCGCCCCACCCCCCTGGAGCATCTCTCCCGGAGCGACGTACCGGGGAGCTCCGGCAGCATGAGACCCCTGTGTACCAGTAAGTCACCAAGATGATATTGTTATTCTATTTTTGAGTCAGTAGAATCCTTACATTTATTTCTACTGTTATTGTATATGGGGTATTGATTAAACTAAAGATTTTAAGATTTCTTTCAAGACTCTGGAAGCTGTAGGTGACCACATACATTCTCTGGCATGGCAGTTCTGCAATGAATATTTGACAATACTTGTAGGAGGACCAAGGCCAACAATCTGAAGTCTCAGAGGAACAAACCCTATAAAAAGCTTATATTGTTTGTTAATTAGCTTATTAGTAGTTAATCTTTTATGTTATATCACAAAGGTGATTAACAATGCCACCCTAAATTCACTTTCCTGGGAGTAAGCCCACTGAATAGAGTTGTGTAGGATCCCAAGTAGGCCTGTTTAGGATTGCTCTATAAATTACCTGACATTTCAGAATTAGTATTTGTTAGGTGGAGTTAAGCTGTGCAGACAGTAATCAGAAATGGCCACGGCTATCATTCCATGTAGCTCATAACAACATTACAAAATAAAATGTCAGATATTTAAATAACTAAAGTTTATGACAAGTAATTGGTGCCTTTGTAGGCCTGTCACTAATATACGTACAAAATGAGACCACAACAAAAGTATATTGGACACACTGCACTAAGGGTATCTTAACAGTATCTGCTGTCCTTAATCATTTATTTATTTATTTATCATATTTATACCCCACCCATCCCGCAAGCAGGCTCAGGGCGGCTGCATGACCTTCTCCTACTTTAGTGTAGTTGTATCCAGGGCTTTTTTTCTGGGGCAATATGCCGGAACAGAGTTCCTTCCGGAACCTCTTCAACAAAATTCTTTTTAAAATGTTTAAAAGTTCATGGATTTTCAGTATACAGATTGAAAACTTCATTTCCCTCTTGAGAGTTCTGGCACCTCTTTATTTATTTATTTTTAAAAAGGGAGCCCTGGTTGTATCAATCTTTTCTCAGCGCAATGGGAAGAGAAATGGGCAGATAGGCAGGCCAGTAGGGTTCATACAAACCTCCAATGTTACAGTTGGAGAAAAGGAAGGCCCTGCAAGAAGCCAACACTGAAGATCTATCCCAGAAGTGTCGAACTCATTTGTTACGAGGGCTGGATCTGACATAAATGTCACTTTGTCAAGCCCGGCCACATGTGCCATAAAATGTATCACAAGGTATCGGAGATATAAACTTTATAAAGATTATTTCAGATGCCAAATGGCAATAGCAGGTGTGATTGGATTAGGTGTGATATGCAGAGGGGTAGTAGGTGTGGAGATATCAGCATTGGTAATGAGACAGGAAACTTAGGTCTCTATTTGGTACAGGAGGATACAGTCCAGGAGGATGCAAAGAATAAATGGAAATAAGTCTGAAGAAGTGAGCAGTGACCTGACCACAAATTTTGTTAGTCTTTAAGGTGCTACTGGACTCTTACTCTTTCTATTACTATTAGAAACCACAACACAAAAAAAACCCAGTGGGGGAACATTTTAACCTTCCAGGACATTCAGTTGCTGACCTAGGGTCCCTGCCACACGGGACAGCTGAAACGTGGCTAAGCAGAGCTGCACCAAACTTGAGATGCCGCGGCGGGATCCTACGGATCCCCTCAGCCACGGCGCATTGCTCCCCGGCACGATCAGATGCTGGGGAGCAAGAGTCCGATGAGAGGGGGAGGCTGCCGAACTGCGCATGCTCGAGCATGCGCAGTACAGCTGGGGGCCGAGATGTGGCGGTGCAAGGACGCGCCGGCCGATACCACGGCCGGCTTGAGGTGCTCCAAGGGATACAACCACCTAGGTAGGGGGTGTTTTTTTGCTGCGCGGGATTGGGGCCTAAGAGTAGCAGTTCTCTTACAAAGGAATTTCAAAGGGAGATTAGAAAGAGAGACTGCTGAATTGCAACTGATAATGGAGTTCAAGACAGTGCATCCTTCTGGACTGAACTGAGACCTACGTTTCTCCTGTTATTACCAATGCCTGCTATTGTTATTTGGTGTCTGAAATCATTTCGCTCTCCAAGATATAAGGACAGATGGACTCATATTCTAGCTGTATCTGAAGAAGTAAGCAGTGACTCATGAAAGCTCATGCTCTGCCACAAATTTTGTTAGTGCTTAAGGTGCTACTGGATTCTTGCTCCCTTCACTAATAAAGAATGCAAACTGTGCTCTTTGGTTTCTTCCCTCCATCTGTTAGAATTGGAAAGGGGGATCTCTCCAAGTGCCACAGGACTCTCTCTCTCATGCTCTCTTTGGCTCTTTCCCTCCCCCTCCCTCCCCAGAGGAGGAGGAAGAGGGGGAGGAGCCCACAGCCAATCAAGGGAAGGGAGGCTTGGCTTTCTTTCTCTCCTCTGCGAAGCAGGAAATAGGGGAGACTGGACAAAAGCCAGCTGTGATGCAGGAAGCAGGAAGCAGGAACAGGAAGTAGGAGCAGCAGAGAGCCGGTTGCTAAAGGGCCAGATAGGAGCCCTGCAGGGGGCGGATCTGGCCTACAGGCTGTATGTTTGACACCCCTGATCTATCCTTTTGGCACAACACAAAGATACTCTGTTCTCTTTCCCCCTCATTATAAACAGTATGTATAATCAGGAGCGCACAGGAGCGGAGCTCCGGCAGTAAAGAGCCCAGGGGGTGGGCACATGCAACAAGCCCCACCTCCTGCTCCCAGCAGACCTCAGTAAGAGCAAAAAGCAGCCAGGTAAGTTGCAGAGCCCCCCCAGCCCAAAACAGTCCAGTGGCACCTTTAAGACCAAGTTTTATTCAGGTACAAGCTCTCCCTCCTCTTTGAGGACAGATCTGCACATTCCCCCCCCCCCGATAGCTAGCAATCCAAAACAGCCCAGTGGAGCCTGAGCGGTGGGTGTTCCCTTTTGACACGCTTTCGGTGATGTCAGGGGGTGTGGCATATGCAAATAAGCTATGCGAATGAGTTATGCTCATGAGCTCCTGCACTTCTTTTTCTACGAAATGACCCCTGTGTATAACTTCCAACTTCACAGAAACATCTGAAGAAATTTCAGTATACTAACCATAAGGAGATGTGGCTAAACAGTTCTTTTCCTAACTAGGTATGAAGTCTTTAATGATGTAGATATTTATCAAAAAGATGAGCTCCTACAACTAACTGCAGTCCCTCAGCCAAGCAGAGACAATTTCTCATGAATGGCCCTAACACTGAGTGAGAGGAGAACCACATGACATGTGGGTTTCAAAATCTTTCAGTTACCTCAGCTATGTTTTGATCTTGTTGTAGCCCACTCAGGCAGTGCTCAAACAACTTCCTATACAACCTCTCTGTATTTTTTTACAACTGCCCTGTATTTTATAACAGTATTAATACCCCCAACACTGCAGAAAGGCAGGGTGGGTGGAAGAGTTGCTCAAGGAAACCTAGTCAGTTCATAGGTGAAATGAGATTGAACCTCACAGCTCATACTCTTAGACACCATACTACACTAGGGTGTTACATGAAGACGTTAAAATGTCTCTAGCATGGCTTCATTTGGAATACTCAGAGGATGGTTATATTCACAGTATTGCTCAAATGACTTTCATTGAAAAGCAATTAAAAGTTCTGAAAATCTCATAACTCCTGGAGATGACATAACACCCATTAATTGCTATGTTCAGTGAGGTCACACCTGTGAATTATGAGGTGAATTCAGAAGAGTTATTCATAAATTATAATCATATTTTGAATGCTATCTAAAACCTTCCTACTGATAAGCAAGGGGTAACAAGATTACTTATATAGCTAAAAGTATCTACTAATTGCACATATTATATGATTTCAAAGAAGAATATGGAAGTCCTTTATTTTGAATGGCATAAAGCATCTTTTCATAGAAGATAAACACTTCTAAGCTGCCGTATGAATAACTCATAATGCATACTAGTGTGATTATCCTGTGACAACCACACCTTGTGTTGAGTATAATTGCTCAATTATCTTGTGCTACATCAACCAGAAACAAACTCTCAAATCGGTTTTTTTTTGGGGGGAGCTCCAAAGCAAGGAGTATGCTCAGAAACAAATTGCAACTGTACATTGTGGGATTTGACCTCGGCCTCCCTTACATGTATATGTATAATTTCATGACCATTAATAGAGTCGTTGAATGGCTCTGTGCATATACATAACATTCATTATGCATGAATATTGTTATGAACACATACAGTTAGGCCACAGTGTGCGCAGCTTCAGGATTTGGATGACAGAGCCAGATCTTTAGCCATTTGGATCACCCTGGAGCATTAAAGGCAATATTGCTATGGTGATTCAATTCAACCCATATGATCTGCGTATGTGAAAATCAGCAGTAAAACCATCACACAATGTAAGGAGGTTGCAGATGAAGAACCATGCCTGGTCTCTGCTCTCCTGTTCAGCTTCTTTTAAATTTTAATAGAAACATATCTTATAGTATAAAACTGGCATAAGGTCACCTGTCTAGAAATGATTGCTGTGGAGCTGTTTTCTCACTACTCTGAGGGACAAAAGGGCAGAAACATCTTCAGGGATTTTCCAAATGACCTCTTTAGCAAATAAAGTTATACCCTACATAGAAGCCGTTTCACCTAGCCCCATGAGCTGTCACTGTAGGATACAATGTAGATTATGTTTTTCTTGGAACATCATTGACTTAAACTCTGTAAAAATAAGCAGCTAGAAGTTATGGGAAGATAAAGACCAGATAACATAAAAATTAAAACAATGTTCCAGTTCATATTATTGTAGGTGTCAGCCATAGATACATCAAAGGGACACCCACCGGTGCCATGAAAATTCATCTTCACATGCATACCTCACTCGCTTTGTCTTGGAAAACTCTGAAAATTCATCTTATTCTAAAAGTGGAATGTATACAAAAAGATTCCTCTGGGGAACAGAGGAAAAATGTGGCTTTATATCTGCAATTTTAAGACTTTAAACCACATCAACTCAAAATTACCATCAAATTGTCTGAAATCAATTGTCACAAAGACACTCTTTTTTCCTTCTCTCTCTCCCCTTCTCTCTGTTATGGTTCTGTAGATTATTATTTTTTAACATCTTGGCACCTTGGCTCTGTAATTGGTTAAGAAATAATGTGCAAAACTCAAAAGTTAAGTTATAAAAAGGCGTTTTAAAACAAATGATTTGACAGCTGCAAATGCTGGATAACACCTAGATGCATTATAGAAACAGTGTGGATAATTACTTTTTTTCCCCTCAAAAGGAAAGGCTCTGTGGACCAAGCTCAGTTAATGTGCTATAATCCAAATCCTGTTGTCACCTAAATCTCTTTATCATCCATACATCAGTAAGAATGACGGGTGACGTCCCATGATTCTAGCAGTCTCCCTTTGAAGGATCTACATGTTAATTACTGCACTAATTATGGTTTTTGAATAACCAAATGAAGTAAGCAGTCTATGGGAGGCTTGGGCATAAACCTAAGACTGAGAAAATGCTAGTTAGTACATTCATCTATATAAACTGACACAGTGAACATGCTTAAAAGAAGTGGAAGAAGAACATTTTAAAAGACAAACATCTTCAGTAATTAGGGTCCCACACGGGG
>NW_015169778.1:1513120-1520863 GCF_001447785.1 Gekko japonicus
GGGGGGGGGGGGGGGATGATGTTATTTCTTAATGGCAAGTGCATTTAAACTGTTATCTAAAGATCTGAAGGTAAGCCTGCTTAATTCACTGCTTCTTCTTTTGTTATTAGGAAAACATAATTGTTCCAAATAATTAGCACTAGAGTACATCACAAGCTGACAACAAAATTATAGAAATCTTCATATTCAGATCCGTCTAGCTGGCTATTAGGAACAGTTTCTGATCATAACCCATTAGCTGAAGTGCTGTGAGTTCTTGATTGCCACCAAATAACCTCAGATATCTGCTTAAGTTAACAGCCTCTATTTAGTCAAGAGTTTCCTTGACAGTAAAAATTGCTTGGAATTTTTACAGCTGCCACACAAAAGAACAGTATCAGATGCTGTGTTCTTGGAAGATCTGGTAGTAAAACTAATTGGAAAATGTGGATTGTTTAACCCTTAATATTCTAAATGAAAAGGAGTGACAAGATTTTAGTTTGTGACAATGATACCATGGCCTTTCCCATTTATTAAAAATTAAAATGAATTCCCCCCCCCCAGTGCTTCTTTTTTGTGGTGTTCTTACTAATTAAAGGAAGACTGCTTTATGGTGGCACTTGGGGGGGGGCACAAAGCAAGACTCTTCTTTCCTTTAGCTTTGAGCAAGTAGTTCTATATTTTTCATTTAAATCAGTTCATAATCGGGGGGGTGGGGTTGTTTTTTCCTCTTCCTTTTGCACACATTATGCCAGTACAGACACAGTGCAAGTGATTTATTTTTCACATTGCTAACTAGCACTGCAAGAGCCATGGGGAAAAAACCCACAAAGAGGTTTGTCTTATTTGAAAAAAAACACTGAAAAATGTATACATGCCAAATAAAAGCTGTACAAACCTCAAAGGGGAGAGGGACATCCCCAGATACTCTGGGTAAAATTGAGTTGCTTACTGATAATGTAGTACAGGGGAAACGAAAACTTGTTTAAATATCCTAACACTTCTGTTATCTTCAATGTGATTTAAAAACTACTTTTCAAAATATTTTTAAGATAATAACTTAGTTTATAAACCCACAAAGCTTTATGTCAAATCCCAGG
The DNA here is from genome assembly GCF_001447785.1 of Gekko japonicus. Taxonomy (NCBI): domain Eukaryota; kingdom Metazoa; phylum Chordata; class Lepidosauria; order Squamata; family Gekkonidae; genus Gekko; species Gekko japonicus. The sequence continues at coordinate 1,514,200 of NW_015169778.1, forward strand.
AGGGATAACTTTGATTACTAGAGTAATTAATGATGCAGGATAGTAATATGGATTTTCTGTTAAGATTTGAGTAGGAACTTAATTAGTCTTCACATTATGATTTGCTGATTAATTATGGATATTTAGTTATAAAGAGAGATGTTAATTATTAATCTAAAAAATCATCTAGTATAATTAACTAAACCCTAGGTGTTGGCTGTCCTTTGCCTTTTGGGTAATATGTGTATGTATATCAGTGCATGTAACTCATCCCAAGTTCCTACAACTAGCATTCTTAGCGGACCAGCTATAATGAATTAAAATAAACCTGTTAAAAGCCCAACCAACCTTGAACTTACTTTTGTTTAGGTGCAGTTTTGCCTGTTCTTACAAGAGAGTCCATGTAATCTCAGGGGGGGGGGGAAGATGGCTATAAAATAAATTCCAGTATGGGTTTTAACTTGGCATAATTTTGAAATCATGTCTTTATCTTAATGTTCTCTTATGATTGATGGTCTTTGTCAGTTTCCATGTTAAGCTGCAGAATGAGCCTCAGTGTTGTTACAGGTATCCTTATTTCCCATTTAGGAATGCCTTTAGGAATGCCCCCCGCCAAAAAATAAAAATAAAGCAGAACCGCTAATTAGTACAATAGAGTAATTCACTTATAGCACAAAATCACCTTAGGTGGTTTTTTTTGTGAAGTAATGCTTTCCTTTGCTCATTTTGTCCTTACTTATGTGGCAAGAAATCTGTTATCACAAAGGAGGAGGGGGCTGAGATAGGGAAAAAAGGGTTAAACTCAGAAAGTGTCATCAGCATTTCAATATCCTGAAATTTACCCTAGTAACACACTCTGAACAGGGATCTGTTTACATTATCTCTAGGATCATCTTGACAATATTTATTCTCTATTTACCTAAATGAGGCAATATGATGATATTTATTGCTCAGAATAGCTAAATATAGACTTTTCCTGAGCTCTCAGTACCATAGTGGGAGGTTTTGCTCTAATCTACATCTCTAAACTGACAAGCTGGAGAATTCCTAATGAATGCCTCTTTTCATCTGGATGTCTGTGTGTATTTGACAGTATAAATATTTAGCAATATCGGAGTCAGCTTGTGATTTTACCCAGATGGACTGACTGATGCTTCGGTTTGACGCTGCCAAAGACAATCCACGTCGTTCTATAAGGCAATTCCCTCTCACTTACTTCCTAAGAAGCAATTAGGTGGCCAAAGGCAGCAACCCAAAAATAGTGAAAATACTTCTGGCATCAGCTGACAACTCAGAGAGATAAATAAAATATGGTACTTAAATTATTACCACTTTGCTTTCATGAATCATGGGATTAAAGCTTTCACTTCCAAAAGTAGATACAAATTGTACAGTTTTTTCTGTCTGTAATTTGCAAGACACTAGAGCTTAACTAGTAGCTAATCAGTCAACTCACATTCACCTTGGGAAACACACCTCCCTTGTTTGTCATATTCATGAACTGCATGACTAAGCATCAATAATATTGATAGTGGGAACGCTTGTTCAAAACATATATAGCTGTCTATTTAAATATCTGTTAGTGGTTGATTACTTGGAGTCTTACTTGGGATTCTAACCTGCATATACATATTTTAGAAGGAATACACAGAAAAAATCCAGGAATGTATCATATATAATTTTGTCCACCCGGCAGCTACTCAATCCTAGATTTAATAATGAATATCAGATGCCTCCATGTGTATATAATTCTTCACTTTTGCTCCATTAAATAAAAGTATGTAGACCTCACTGCAAAAGTTCTCAAGACATGACCAACAATTTTCTGCATGATGAACCTCAGGTGACCAGTGGCATCCAGCCCATAATGTACCTATGTAGTACGTTATAATTTCAACAAGATATTATTTCTAGAAATTGAATTCCAGCTTTACTTTACCCACTTTTTACCCAAATAAACTTACATGCTATGGTTCTGGATTGTAATTTTCATACATATTCATATGCTCTTGGGGAGGGATATGTGTCCATGCGTGGACAAAGGGCAATAATCGCAAATAAGTTTGGGCAAGGGTGAAATTCACAACTCTCAGCCATCCCCTCTCCCTCTTAGTTTCTTTGTTTTCTATAAACTCATCCTAATCTTTGTGTAAGCCATACAATAACCCAGGAGAAAGGGCAAATAAGATATTCTTCTTCTTGACACGAATACCTATAGATCCTACTGTACAATGATATCATTTCCTGCCACAAAATATCTCAGTGAACAGAATTTTCAAACCCAAAGAAAGTTCTTAATGTATTCCACGGGCAAATGGGAGCAATGCCCATACACCAGAAGCTCCTGGTGGAATTTTCGAGCTATAATATACAACTGCTGCAAGTATAATGGTCATTAGCTGTGCGCTATGGCAACTTTTTATTCTGTGGCACTTTGAGGTACTTTTAAAGTATTCTTATTGTTATTCTCAAATGTGCTAGCTGCCATGCAGAAATAAATGTATTAATAAATTTGTTATTTACTAAATATAGTGCACTGAGCCTCCAGTACAAATCAGTGGCTTCTAGTCATTCAATCATTATATACACAGACTTCAATTTAGCCTAGCTAAATAACTTTGATCTGTATATTAGTGTGGTTGTTGTATAGTTGGATGACATGGGTGCTGCTGCTAAACAGAATGTGAAATGAGAAGAGTAACTGTGTGGCAGCAGAAGGCTGGCTTGGCAGTGGGCATAAGAAGACCAGATGCAGTTATGAGAGGGCATGCAGAAATTAGCAGCTCTGGAGAATGGAGTATCGGACAGTTAGAAACAAACCAGTTTGGCCAAATAGGGAGTTACTAAAATTCCTGACATGTGTAAGCCACATTCCTATTAGTTGCATAAACAATCTGATAAACTTCCAGCTTGTTACCCACTGGACTTTGAAAAGATGGGATAAAAGGTGCTTGGGATTGGAAGAAGAAAGATGCCTGCTTGGGACAGAAGACCATAAGAACATAAGAGAAGCCAATGCTGGATCAGGCCAATGGCCCATCCAGTCCAACACTCTGTCACACAGTGGCCAAAAATACCAGGTGCCATCAGGAGGTTCACCAGTGGGAATGGGGATTATAGAAACAAGGAACACAGTTTTAAGAGAACTGTGGAAAGAAGTCTAATGAGGCAGAACCTGGGTTATAGGGAAGCTTCTGAGGAGCATGGGAGTAAGACAGGAGCAGGTTTGAGAGGGACTGAAGAGGCAGGACCAATCAGGCTGAGATGGTTTATTGGCCTTCACATGCTCCATCTATCTGACATGGAGTCTACCAGGGAAAAAATGTATTTCTTTGATCTAGAAGGTAAACCATGCATGGCTATGGTAGCTGTGCCTGGAAAGCAACTGAATCTGTTGTTTTCACGTTTCTTCTACAGGCTATTGAAAAGTCTGGAGTGAGAAATTAGTAGGTCTGAGAACAGCAACATGTTGTGTAAACTGTATTGTTTTGCAAAGTATGCCATCAGGAAAAAATGCATTAGGTCTAATAAGGCAAAACGACGTGATTCATTGCTTAATTTCAGGGTACCAGGCTATAAAGTATATCAAGCCTGCCACAACTAATTTTTGCAGTAGCGTGCTATATGAAAAATGAAATGTCCAAGTGGCTACAAGTGAAAAGCTTCCATTTTTCTTCTGTGAATGAATATTACTTACTCTAATGATGTATAATAGCCTCCAACTACATTTAACCTGTGTATAAAATGGCAGCACAAACTGTTTACCTAGAGTTATGAAGAAGAAAATAGCAAATCAAGCAAAGGAATCTGGAGTGTGTACATTAACCTCCCACATGCCAACATAATTTCCCCCTACAGATGATCTATAACAGTGTCTCCACATCACATTTATTTTTTTATTTGTGCATTGCGCACAAGAGTTTAAGCTTCAAGTATCTAATGTGTCAAAGCATGTGTGATAAATTGATGCCAAAATGTAGCTAATTAATAAGTCTGATGTTGTTTAGAGTTAAACAGATGCTGTTTCAACTGCAGCTATTAAAATATAATTATACCCTATATTCTTCAAATGCACAGGTAAGATACAAATTAAAACATATTAAAGGGAAAAAACATAATAATGACCTGTAATTTTTTTCTCGAAAAAGCAGCATATATATAAATGCATAGCCTTAACTTATACAGTTATGTATAAAATGAATTACTATGGGCAAGAAAAAGGTAGCAACGAAGGAAACGTGTAGGTGGCATTCGAAATCCTAATCAACCCTTCAAGTTTTCTGACTAAGTTAAAGCAATATTTGGCTACTGAATACTGAACAGATATGATTTTTACAGTAGCAGTAACTCTGGGCTGCAAAGCACAGTAAACATAACAATGCTAGTAGCTTTCGACGCATGTAGCGAGAGAGCACAACCATTTGACCACTTTTGTCTCTCTTGCTGGGGAAACAAGTACTTATCACCCTCTTTCCTTTTCCATTGTTTGAAACTGACATATCTAGAGGGAACCAATTGATGGAGGGGGGGCCTTAAGTTAGAAAATTCTATCATTTTTGAAGTAAAGTTTTGGAGAATCTGATTAGGTCTCACACTGCAATACCAGGTATTCAGTTTTTTGCCAAAGGGCCAGCTATTATTATTAACATCATTTGTCTGAATCATTACTCTGCACCTTGGTTCAGCAAACACTATGAAGATGGCATGGTAATAAATGACCGCAGGATTCTTTCCTGCTTCGGCCTGTTTTTATCTGCCACCTCTCTACCGTCAGCTCCATCTTTCTGAACCTCTCTGAATCCCCAACAGGGACGGGGCATCTATTTGTTTTCCACTAGGTTACCACACTGTCTATTGTTGTTTGCACTAAAGGGTACAAATTCAATTCATTCTTGTGACATAAAAGCACTGATACAGTAAATTTTTTGCCCAAGAGAAAACACAAAGTTGCTGAATACAGGCTATGATGCGAACTGCTTTCATGTATGTGATGGAGCTTTCCAAGACAGTGTTACTTACTGAATGCTGTTTTAGTTCCCCCTGGCACAGCAAATAGACCATTCTAAACTCATATTAACCTTTGCAAATTGGAACTCAGTGAAGAACAGTGAAAAGAGTTAAACTGTAAAACCTACAAGAGCAGTATGCAGATTTGCATGAACAGGGGACCAAATAATGGACTGCAAAGTATATATATATAAAAAAAAGCCAGTCAGAGCCAACCAGGAAACTACCACTTCTTGGAGTACAAAAGGTATGGCATGGAATAAGATACATACGTGATTGTATGCAACTGAGAAGAGAAACTTTCAAAATTGGGATGGAATGGAATCAGACTTGACTCTATTTCTCTGCAAACTGAATTCCACAACAGTTAATTTAATTTTTGTAACTACCAAATAGGGGGGAAAAGCTTATTATTTAAAGGAGTCAACCAATGTGAACAAAACCATGGTTACTATTTGTATATTTTATACATTGGAAGGTAAAGGTTAATTTTAAAAAGCAAACAAACTAATGCACATATCTTGGTTGAATGATAAAACAGCACTACTTTCCACAGGAACAAAGCACAAAAACCACTGACTAGAGATAACCAATATATGAAATGTGTAATAATAATTCAATAATACAAAAATATAATTATATAACAATATTGGCCACGGTGTAACCAAGATACAGAAGGAAGAATAATAATGGAAAGAAGAATAAAGTCCCGAGTATTTTACTGTGTCTCACTCCAGTAGCGTTATTATATCAAAGTCCAATTTGACGTGCAATTCATCATGGAGTGGACATTTCAGAAGTTGCATAAACCATAAAAAGCCATGACGTGTAGTCCGGATGCTGGCTGCCGCATTTCGAGTTGTTCTTATTCAAAAGCAATAGGCTTTAAGGGGACCCAATCTCAGTAGAAGGCACATACAAAGACAGTATAATCAGTCAAGAAGGACCCAATCCTTCTTGACTGCTTTGTTCCTATCCTTGTACACTGGCTCCCCTTCTTTTTTGGTTGCGTACTTTCCACTCTAGCAGAAATGAACTTGAGTAAATAAAACATATTTCATAATCCAGGCAATCTCTTAGAAGCTCAGTGCCAAATACCTGGCCCGAGCCCCTTGTCCTTATGATGTTCTAAGAAAGCAGGTAACATTAGGAACTCCATGCAGTACAATAAGTGTTAATGTCCCAATATGTATAAATGCTTCATGCCTTGGGGAATTTAAGACATGTAAATTAGGGCTGCCAAATCCCCCCGGGGGGTGGAAATCCCCCCGCCCCAGAGGCCCGTTCCCCGACGCCGGGGAATCGGGCCCCGGGGAAACCCCGCCCCAGCGTGCACGTCACAGGGAAGTGACGTTATGACGCCGGGCATGCTGGGGGCGGGGCCATGGCCATACAAGGGAAAACTCTATGGTTTTCCCTTGTATGGTCGTGGCCCTGCCCCCAGCGTGCCCGGTGTCATGATGTCACTTCCCTGTGACGTGCATGCGGCACGCGCGCACCAGGAGCTGCGCAGGAGTCCCCCGCCGGCAAGGTAGGTAACATTTGGCAACCCTAATGTAAATGCATTTAAAAAGCATGGTTAGCAGCAGCTTCCCCTGCCAAAGGCAACAGGTGCCCCCTCATATGAAACTAAGAAGCAGCAAAATTGATAAATCAAAGGAGAATGCCAATTTCTTGC
>NW_015169778.1:1520926-1522491 GCF_001447785.1 Gekko japonicus
TAAATTGAAAATCACTGGCTAATCTAGCTTGTGCTGAGATGGATTTTTAATGAAAGTTTAATGAATGATAAATACTTGTTTCTTGATAAATGTTTAATTATGGCAATAATTACCAACTGCTGAAAACTACTGTTGAGTTAATAATGGCATTTTAGTATAGAAGCAATTCCATGAGTCATGGAGCTGTTAAAGATCAGAATTCCATCTGTCTAACACAAACTAGCAAAACAAAAGGAAACTAATTAATAATTTGACAAATTACCCCATATTCTTTAAAAATTATTCCTTTTTATGAAAAGAGAATCCATCGATTCTCTTTTCAATAAGGAGAGAGAAACAGTCCTGGGAGAAAAGAAATGATTTGTTTGTCATATCAAGCCAGTGTGGTGTACTGTAGGGGCTACAGTGCCGGCTTAGGATCTGGGAGACCCAGGTTTGAATCCCTGTTCAGTCATGGGAGCTTGATGCATGACCCCGGGCCAGTCCCATAGCCTCACCTACCACACAAGGTTGTTTTGAGGATAAAATAGATGAGAGGAGAATGATGTAAGCCGCTTTGGATCCCCACTGGGGAGGAAGATGGGGCAAAAATGAAGTAAATAAAATACATTACAAATAGTGACAAATCGACAATGGCCTATGTTCCTAAGTCATATGTGGCGTGAGAAAATGCTTGCATGGCCAAGAATGACAAGATATGTGAGTGGCCACCTATTTCTATTCCTCAGTAGTGGTGGTTTGTGTGTCTAATTCGTGCCTTCTGACCCAACACGTTGAGGATCACAGCCAGAAATTTTGCATGTAGGAGATCTGTGTACAATTGAGGATGGCCATCATCATTCAACCAAAAACAGACAGGGGCTTCATCGTGTTAGCCAAAGGAATAGTTGGGATGCTGCTCCTTAGAGGCTACCCAGTAGCGACAGGCCTGAATGCATTTGTCCTCTACTAACACACTACTTATTATCTTCCTTCTTCAGATCCTCAAGGACACGCTGCCTGCAGATAGTAAAGACCACAATACTGCTATTGAAACCCCCAGATTCTTCAGGTTCTAATGTGTGGCTGGATGAAGTGAGGATAATATCAAGGCAAGTCTTTTTTTGAACCCTGGTGTATTTCTGAGTTTACACTTAAATTATTTTGCTGTGTGAAAGCCACAACTAAAATGATGGCATAGGCCACATGTGGGGCAACAAGCACAGCTTGGCTATCATTGTACAAATAAACTGAAACCACTGAGCACTTGCTTTACAAACTCTGATGCCTAGAAACTGCTTCTGTGTGCCTGCTGTGTGCCAGCAATCAGGACAGGAGTGCTGGAAAACAGCAGAGGAGAAAGAGAGGAAGGCAAATGTGGCTGTCAAGGACTGGCAACCCTAATCTAAATAGGGGCATAGACTTCTCAATTTCCTGGAGGGGGGGACACGGGCCTGAACTTGGTCCAGGCCTACACTTAGTAATCTATGTTAAATTTATTTAAATATGAAATCCTTATACTAATAGCCAAGTTGCCCCCTCCGTGCGGATACTTAAATCAGCACGGAGGGGGCAGCTGGGGGGCC
>NW_015169778.1:1523058-1534030 GCF_001447785.1 Gekko japonicus
CGCCTCGGGAGATCGAGGGGTGGGGGGGTGGAGGAGACGGGGCTCTTCTCCCCCCTTGCGAGTATCGCGGGTCCCCCTCTTGTTATTTATATTTCCAAAGAACATATGACATCAACAATTATTCATGTGGTTTTAAAAAATTTTTTTTTCATTTGTAACAGTTTGAATCCCAGTCAAAGAAAGAAGACTCTGTGAGAGAAGAGGAAAGATGTAATGAACTCTTTCACTGAGACAATTTGTGTAAATATTTCATTTCTGAAAGAAAATACTTCCTCTCCCCCCCCCCTTTTCCAAGGTCACATAATGTACTTTGTGGCTAAGTGGGGACTTGAACTCTGGTCTCCCCAGTCTTTGACCAACAGTCTAGTGATTACATCACACACATATTGGATAATCAATCTGACTCTCCAAATGCATTTCAGAATCCACAGTAAATCCACAGTAAGTACGGGCTTCTCGGATACCCTGAACTGAAATTATAGGAGCATTTGTTTGGTTGAAGTAGGGTCCAGCACAGCAGAATCACCTCACTTTCTATATTTGGTGAATTAGCTTTATTTTCTTCCCTCCTTATGTACACATGCATAGAGCCAAAAAATGTCTATTCCCATATCTTCTACTATAACTTTAAAGAGGCTGCACAAGACAGCACGAAACAGCACATGGATGCTTTTGGGGCTGTCTTCTACAGTCACTGTAAAGTTTAAAGGGACTGCCCAAGACAGCCCAAAACAGTTGAGCTGCAGGGAGCACCTGCACGCTGCTCAGCTGTTTTTGCAGCTTTTGCGGGGAACAAAAAGCAGGGGAAGTCCCTTTAAGCCCCTGCTTTCTGCTCCATCCACAAACCACCATAAACCACCACAAACTGCTTTAAAAGTTTGTGAAGTTCGTAATGGTAGACTCGTTACAAACTTCTGTTTGCGAATCATGAACAGGGCAAAATTTGTGATGAATTTTGGGTTGTACAGTTCATGCCCATCTCTACTACTGAATGCTTTCAAAGTGAGTTACGCTGATCCTAAGAGAGGCAACATCAGGTTGGGCACCTGCATTTCAACTTGTGTCATACATATTCTGTATTTTGGCCCTTAGTTTTACTGTTAGTAGTGAAACTAAAACTTTTCCAAAGTTTCTTAGCTACAGAACTGCAAGTAAAACATTTTAAAAAATGAAGAGAAGCAATCTCATTGTTTGGGGCTGAAATGGATGTCAAACTGTATCATGTGCAATGCTTTCCTGTTAGTCAGCTAAAAAATTATTTTGAAGTGGTCAGATTTTACTGATCTTCCCACAAGTTGCTGTAAGGACCAATCAAACAGCTTTCATCTCCTGGATAAAGGAATTCATGCTACTACTGTTACTATCACTGTCACTTCAGAGATCAGTGATAGCGTTGCTTCCACTGGAACCCGTCTTTCACTGCTTATCAAAACACTGAGTTCAGTGAGAATTTTTCTTGAATAAATCAAATATATAATTGCTAATGCATTCTGAAGAAAAGGACAGGCCCAGATTATATATGAATGGAACAAAATAAGTAAGAACAAAATATATGCAATTAGCTAACTATGTATTAGGTTTTATAATACTTATCATTTAGAGCTTACTCTTATACCAGATTTCCCCTCTTGATTTACAACTTCTCTTCTGGCTCATTTCTGGGAAATGTGGACCTGACAAACATCTGCAAGTGCATATGCATGCAATATGTCTCAGAACACTAACTGCAAATTCATGGACACATGTGCACACACACACACAAGTTGAGACAAGGGCTTTCCCCATGCATATAAACAGAGGGAACTGACCTAAGCATGCATTCATTTTTAGATGGAGAGTGGACCTGGACACTTAAATGAATGAGAATTGCCACATGGGTTGAGCCTCTGTGCTCACATCAGAATGTACATGGGATTCCAAACAAAGATAAATTATTGGTGACCAAAATTTAAATCTGATGTGGCAGCAAATAAATGCTAAAGAAAGAGAACACCTACCACTGCGCCCTCACCTTGAGAGCACAGGCTAGCCCAATTTCATCAGCCCTGGCCTGGATAGCTTAGGCTAGCCCAATCTTGTCAGATCTCAGAAGCTAAGCTAGGTTGGCCCTTGGTTAATATTTGGAAGGGTGACCTCAAAGAAATACCAGGGGTGTAATGAAGAGGCAGGCAATGGTAAACCACCTCTGAAACATCTCTTGCCTTATAAACAAGTCTAGCTCGCCACCTAGTGGTACATAACGCTAAAGAGCTAGAACTTCTGACTGCCAGACTACCTTAGGATCTCCTGGCTATACTATACACACTGGCATACAATAATTATTATTATATACCTACCACTGCAGTAGCACAATGCCACAGGTTTATATGCTGGAGCAAATATATTACAACACAAGTGTATTACAATACAAATCTCAGTATTAAATAACTAAGAATATTCTTACCTTCCATCGGTGCAAAATGACTGGGTGTCTGATATGAACTTATTGCAGCAAGAATAGATATATGGAAAATCCCATTCCTGTGCATACTATTTTAAATTAAATTACAAAGGCTCACATGAGCATGTAGTGGCAAAACATTAGCACACCCATTCAGAATGCACAGGAAACAATACTGATCAATATGTCAATGATACTGTCTGTCTCTGGCTTCTTGAGCAAGCAGGAAATTGATGCTGCCAAATGGGACTGGGTAGAATACTGTGAGCGTGTAAATGTGGGCTGGGCTCCAAAGAACTGCTTCAGGTTCTTATGAATTCTGTGTGGGATTCTCATCTTTTCTCTTGAACAGCAGACAAAACATATTTTTGAATGTGTCACCAGCTTCAAAAGTGGTCTGCTATATGGCAGAAGAGACTGCTTTTCAAAAAAACCCCAAAAACTCAAGGATTACTTGGGTGCACCAGATGAGCCAGCCATAGTTTCCAAAAAGATGCTCAAGGTAGATGGGTAACTATTAAAAAAAATGCCAGAGGGAAATGATAATTTCTGAACTTCCTCTCTGCTCACAAAACAAAAGAGATAGTTGATTTTGTGAAGTGTTATGCCATATGCTATACTGCTCAACATGTTTTGTTTCAGAAGAGTTTGTTTTGCAAATGATGGGTACACTGCATATCAGTCTTGAAAGATGATTTGTTTAAAAGCGGTGCTAAAAGTGATTTCTTCCGCATTCTCTCTGATGATGTGCAAAATGCCACTGAGGTGTTATAGGAAATGCAAGATTATTAAACTTGTTAGAATATTGTTAGAACTTTACGAAGTACACAAAGATTTGAAGCAAATCAGAATGTATTCAGCAGCTGTTGGCTGCTAATACATCACTCTTACAAAACGGCATCCTGCTCTCACACTGATAGCTATTGTGCTATTTTTGAACTTGGCAGGGTTACAGTTGTGAACATTTCTGAGACCTCTGTGGGAGCCTTATAATATATTAGCACATGTACCTCACTGTTTTCTTCCTAAACAATGTGTTGTCATGTTGGCTGCTCGGGCAGGACAGAATGGCTCATCTCCCCCCCCCCCCACAGCCCATCTGGTTTCTGCTCAGAGAACAGCATAGTAAGTTGAAAATAAACAAATAAATAAATAACCGATGTTTTCGGGGACAGATACCAATACGTATCACACTTTGCAGCATATTTTGTCATATACTTTTTTTTAAAAAAAGCTGAGACGTCTCACCTGCAGTATGAAGTAATATATAATACCATGATTATATTAAGTCAAAAGTTCAGTTTCGGGGGGGGAATGCATGAATGTGTGAATTCTTTCTCAGTCTGATGCATTTATTTCAGACAGCAACAGCAAGAGAAAAAAAATAATAAGCAGTCAACTAGTTAATTTTATACAGCTCAGTCATTTTTAATGAGGCTGTTTATTAAGGACATCACACCAAAAAAGCCCACAATAATGTACTATGTACATTTGTGTGGCGTATTTTACAACTTTTAATAGGCAGCAAAGCGTATGAACATGCAATGAAAATAGTATGAAAATCATGCTTCTGCCATATGCAACCTGATGTTGGTTCTTTTTATGTTTTACATATAAAGTGTTCTGACTAATCAGTTACATTTTGAAACAGAGTAGGTTATCTTTTCGTATGTGTGCAAAGCATACACTATATATATTCCACAGATCTGCTGCCTCAGAATCAACATGGTGCATGACATGTGAACTGTCACATTAATAACCCTATGCTGATATTCAAATTTTCTGTCTTAAGCTAAAGAAAGATTGAATACCCTGCTGTTGTGCGGCCAAGATTGAAGAGGTGTCTCACTGACATTGTTCAAAGTTTATGAAAATATATGAATGCTCAAATGTCATTGGCATTGCGCCTCCAATAGAATGTGGTTTTATGAGAAATCAGTCTTTTAATCAAAATGATTGAATACCTTAAGGTCGAATCCAAAGATATCAGTTAATATCAAGAAACATGCTATTTCTGCAGATTTTCCCAAGCTGTACATATTGTGGTGCATTTTAAAGTGTTAATTTGTGCATTCCATATTGAAAATTGATCTTGAGTTTCAGTTTTTTGTCAAGCCAAAACATATGGTTACAAGCGCTATGCATTTTACATGACGGCTGTTGAAGCTGTCACATGTGCAAACTTGATAACGGAAGTGACACATACGCAAATAATTTGCTTGTTTAGTAACAATTCAAAGATTCATTATTCATGCAAAAACACATTTTTAAATGATCAGATGGAATGAGTCTTCATTTTGCAAAAATCTAGTCTCATTGGTGTGCAAATACAGATAAAATAAAGCTGGAAACTAAGTGGTATCAAAACAAATCCAAGAATATGGGTATTTCCAGATAATTATTGAAGCAGATGGTGTTTTTTTTGTTAATTCTGCCATCAGTCTGAGAACTTGATGTCTTACATCTGCACTTTGCAAAATAAATTTTTGCCACCAACATTATCTCAATTTTCTCAAAATACTTCAGTCAGTTTTACCCTAAGATTTCCTAACATCTGCTACAGCGCATGCCTGTCAGATCTAATTGTTTGAAAGTACTCCTTCATGATGCACATTCTTATCTCAGACTTTACTATTGATTTATCATATTTATGATAGTATAAATCACAAATCACCTGGCAACCACTATTCAAAATAGGAAACAGCAGCATAACCTCTACTTTTAGGGAGACTCAAATCAGAGCCCTGTTCCTAGTAAACAACAACAATCCAAGTATATAACCCCCGTTCCTAACATACAAGTTTATCTTCTACCATGAAGTTTTTGTGTAAAGGCAATCCCCCCCAGTACATTACTCCTGGACTCAAGCATTCACTTGCTCCCCAACTCCTGCCTGACCTCCTCCTACTAGGGTTACCAGGTTGGGGATTCCCCACTTTCACAGACTCCTGCTTGCTGGTGGCCAGCTGGCTACTAGGAACAATTCCCCTCACCCCCAAACAGTGACATTGTGTGTCACCCAGAAGTGATGTAGGTGTGTCGGTGACATGGAGGGGGTGACGCTCTGGTTTTTGGGCAAAACTCTGTGGTTTGAGGGTGATTTTATCATAGAGTTTTGCCCAAAAACCAGTGTGTTGCCCCCAATATCACTGGCATGCCAACGTCACGTCCAGGTGGCAGATGCATGTCACACAATGTCTCCACCTACTCCCAGAATGCCCCCACTCCCCTCACTGGTGCAACAATCAGATCTGGCAACCCTACCCCCTACCCTACAGTCTTGCCACCTTTAATATTTACATTGAAACACAGCTGCTTGGACTGTTAACAGAGAACTGCCCGTCTACCTAAGCACAGCCTCGTCTAGCACTTCAATAAGATGCTTTGGCTTGACCATCTTATTTGATGAGGTCCATACAGGTTTTGCTGTTTTTCTACTGCTGCCTGTCCACAAAGGACTAAACTTACAAGGATTTAAACCTATAAGATGGGGGTAACCTACCTGAGTTGAAATTCTTACAATAAACTTTACTATGCTTTACTTCAAATTCTTACAATAAACTTTACTATGCTTACAATAAACTTTACTATACTTGTATTTGGTGGTGGACTACATATTAAATTTAAAAAATGGGTGATGGAATTAAAAAGGAATATGACAGAGGCCTGTGTCTACAGTTATGTTACCATGAAGCCTGACATGGATTTTCCCCCCCATAGAGAGACGGACACAAACACAACTGAATTAATGATACTAGCACATACAGCTGACATGCTTCCATAATATGATCTAAATCATAACTGTTTTGGACAATACACAGGGTTGCCAGGCTGCATCCAGCAACCCCTGGAAGGATTTAGGTGGTGGGACTGCGATGCCAGTGGTGCATCACCACACTGACATCAGTTTCAGTGAAAACAGGAAGTGACAACATGGTATACTCTAGGACTTCCAAAAACCTCTAAGGATAAAACCAGAGAGTTTTGAAAATCCTAGAGTACCCCATGACATCACTTCCAAAGTTCACTGGAAGTGACATCAGTGAACCAGCACAATGCCAGCACACCCATTTCCTCCCACCAGCACTTCCTGGCAACATTACAACTGCAATAGATAAGGCTGCTACCCAGCCAAATTGTAGCGGACTGACCAGAATTTTACTTCCCTGGTCAAGTACTGAACTATCTATATATCTAATAGTGAAGTGGTCCTCTCTGTGCGGATGCTTAAATCCGCACATCGGGGGGACCTGGGGGGGAGGGAGAGGTTTGTGCACACGTGGGGCAGTCCCCAGGTGTGCACAAAATCCCCCCCAAGCCGACAAAGCGTTTCCTGCGCATGCGCAGGAAACGCTCTGCAGCCGCCCTCGCCACCGCGGTCTCGGAGCCAGACGGGCGAACAGCGAGGCCTGGGCGTGCTCGCCCACCTTCGCCTCCAGCAGCAGCAGCCAAGGCAGCGCCGAGCACAGGAGCTCCAAGGAGTAGCGATGACGCATCCCTCCCATCTCGCCGGCCGGGCGCAGAAAGCGAAAGCGGCCGCTCTCCTGCTGCTCAAGTCGAAACCGAAGGGGCGGGCTCGGGGAGGGGAAGGGCAAGGGACTTGGCGCCTCGGTCCCGGAACCGCCCGGGGACGCCGAACGTGACTCTGAGCATGGCCAGAGAGGGGGGTGGTCCCAGCTTGCTGCTGCTGTTGAGAAGGTCGCGGTGTCGGTTCCCTGTCGTCAGGGGACCGGCCTGTACTGCGTCACACACTTTCTTGCTCAAGCTGGCCTACCTCTCGGGGTTGTTGTGAGGGAAGAACGGAGGAGCGGAGATGGAAGCCTCTCAGACCTTGCTTTGGAGCCGGGGGGCGGGAAGAGAGCCGAGGGGGGATGGATGGGAGGTGGAGGAGCTTCCTCCCCCCCCACGAGTATCGCGGGTCCGCCCCTTGTTGTGTCTAAACCCTACACATAAATGTCTCATAATACCAAAGTGCTTGTGGGAGATATAGGCTTGACAATTGAAACAGGAATAAAATCTATACCTGCTTAAACTATGATAATAACCACCTTCAGATCAAGACATAACCTCTCTCGATCTTCCAGAGTGGTTGTAAGGATAAACTGGGACAACCCAATTATACTGCCCCAAGTGCCTTGAAATATAGATGTGATGAATAAGTGAGAAGAAATGGAGAAATAAGAAGTAAACGATTATGGCTGTGAATGGATTATCAGTTACATTTCTGACAGAAGCAACAATATTTAGGTGGGACAAAGGATGTCCAAGCATAATTTCCAGTACAGAGGTTATCAACCAGCCATCATCAAGGTAACACTCTACATACACTGCACGGCTATTTGACCAAATGTTGATTATTTGTATTGAATATCTACTAGAACTGCCGGTTTTATGTCTCCAAATCTAGCAGATATTCAAAACAAATAATAATTTGTAATTATTGATCAAATGATAAATTCCAATTATCTACTGTTGGAACTTTTTTTTTAAAGCAACACAATTTCAGTCTGAAAAAATATATCTCTTTAGTCTTGGAAAGGACTAGCTTAGACCCCATTTCATTCATTGCCAAGCAGACCCCATTTCATTCATTGCCAAGCAGACAGAACTCAAAGTTATAAAACTAAAACAATTGCTTTCATTTATATCTTTGCCTGATTATTCTGATAGCTGAAATGTCTGAATAAGTTCAGAATGTGTAAAGCCTGTCACATTATAGAAACATGTCTCTTTAAACTAAATGTGAAATTCCAGTAATTGAAGTGATAAATCTAGTGTTTTTGCTGAGGTACTTTTGATGAGAACTACAGTAGTAAATTAGAAATTATTCTGTGCTGTTATATCATGGTAAAAGCCTTTCCATTATCTGTTGTCAGTCACTGGGGATGGGCAAATAACTCAGATGTCAATCTAACTGTGAAACTTAAAGTTCTGGGAATAATCGATAAAAGGGGAAAAAAACCTCTATTATCATCATGTAATTCTTTAGACAACTCTAAGTTGTTTTTTCGCCTTTTACTTCTGCACATCTCATTTATTCACAGATAAATTGGATATGTTGGAATATTTCATTTTTTATAGCTAGTTGTATGTCACTGTGTTTTCACATGGTATACGAGAGCTACATTTCAATAAGAACAACCAGTTACAACTTGACTTCTAAAAGCAATTTTACACATGATACAGAATTAATTAAATTAGCCATAACAACCACCTCTGTTTTATTATTGATTTTTCAGCATTACTATTTATTGCTTAATACATCTAGTTTAAAACTCTATGATTTTGGTGCTGCTCTTTCACGCAGTCATGGAAATATCATCTGTAAGTCAGATCACTGATAGCCCAAATAGCAGCATAAATTCTGCATGCCTTGTAGCTGTTTATAAAATAATGCCTGTTACATACCATCTGTTATCTAAATCAAAAACTCTTTACACCATCAAATGTGGTGCAAGTGAAATAATGAACTGTGGAATTTAAACATTAGGGCTGGGAACAGGAAAAGGATATAAAGATGGAGTGTTTTTGGTTGCTTGGACTGACATACACAATGCAAATCCCCTTATGGTACGGGGACAGAATTCCTGACATTTGTAGACTGATGAGTCTGTAAATATGGAAAAAGTTATTTTTGCTTGCACAGCAAGCAGTAACCATGGAAGAATAACTAGTAACTTACCCATGGGCAAATCTGGAGGTAATTAACTTTGTTGCCTATATAAATATTTACGGCATGTTTATTTAGTCAAAGGAACTATCCCCTGCACACCATATAGTTATTATTATTACTAACTACTGTGGTACTTACAGAAATAAACTCTTTTAATGGGAGATGATAACTGATGGAATATCAGTGGTACTAACCACCATTAATAATGTCGACATAGAGTTCTAAGATATCACTGTGTGACCTTGGCTAACTGCACATCCATCTTGAGAAAGGGTTAAAGAAACATTCTGACTCAGCTTTAATGTTTGTCCACAAAAACTATGATTTGCTTAAAATATATCTATATAAAATTATTCCTTTGTGGACAATACTGATATAGTCTTTAACTGGTCAAGAAAAAGATGATTGATTGTAGCAGTCAACAAATGGCAATAAATGAAAAAATATGACACATTCTAAAGAAGTGAGCAGTGACTCATGAAAGCTCATACCCTACCCTACCCTAGTCTTTTAAGTTGCTACAGGACTCTTTTTCATTTCTACTGGTAGTGGATGGACAGTCCTGGGGGTTGGGGCTGAGCCTTCAAGATTTGCAACACTGGAGCACCACACCTGGAAGAAACTAAACCTTTCATACATAAAATTCATGCCCTTTTCTGGCAGTGATGGGGATCAGGTTTTCAGGGCGCTCAAATTACTCTAAGGGGGATGTTAATACGGCAGGAGATGAAGTAATCTTTTTGATTAAAGATTGTATTAGTTTACTGGGCAGGTCCATATTGTAAAAAAAATGATTTTGATGGAAATGTAACAGAAGGTTATTATACTGCAAGCACCGGTTGTTTATTTTGGCCTGGTGTGGGGAGGTTGCAAAAAAAGCCCTTGATTAGGCAGTCTGACAGTTTCTCATGTAGAGCCATCTCATCATAAAATAGAATTTGATTGAATTTGATTCTTCTTGTTTGATTCAAGATGGAGTCTCCCTGTGCCTCTGGCTGCACAGGCCCTAAGTATATAGGGGTCTTGGGGGGGGGGACAGTTTTGTTTCTGTGTATGGGAAGTTCTGGAAGTAACAAGGGATCGGACATATCATAAGGAATTTAATGAAATTATTTGATTAATAACATGCACACAATTATAATGACTAATTTCAGTTTAAGAAGGATTGGGAGGAAGGATCATGATTAGTTAAGGTTGGCAGCCCCACACTGGAGGTGGGGAATTCTCCACCCTGGGCCTGCCCTCCGCTGCCAATCAGCTGGCCAATGGGGGACTTGCCAGGAGCAGGAGGGAGGCCCGGGCTATGTCACCGTCAGCATCATCACATCTGCGATGTCTGGGCAGCATTCTGCTGTTTGGGCCAAAACTCAATGGTAGAAGCCATATTTACCATAAGGTTTTTGCCCAAGTGTCAGAGAGCTGCCAGGATGTCAGAATGCAATGATGCCACTTCCTGTACATGCTAGAAGTAACATTGTGATGTAACCAGCAATGTAGTTTGTGCCTCCCTCTCGCTCCTCTTAAGTCTCCCCCATCTCCCACTGGTTGCCAGGAGGGACCTGGCAAATCTATGATGAATACTCCTGTCAGTTCACTGGGACCACAAGACCAAGCTACCATCTTGTGCTTCCTTCTCTATTGTTTGCTTCTGTTTCTATTTCCTCATGCTACCAAGGAAGCTAGGGAGAACTACCTCTTTCCCAGAAAAAGCTGGCGATTCCACCTGTGGGTATTCTTGCCAGGAAATAGTTCTAATGGAATATGGCAGTTACAACAGAGCTAGGGATGCAAAAGAAAACATGAGTCAACTGGCAAAAGAAGCAGGAAATGGATGCTGGCTTGGATACACCATTTAAGAG
>NW_015169778.1:1534113-1542007 GCF_001447785.1 Gekko japonicus
GTACTGTTTCACTGCTTTCTGAATTTGAAACCCTTTCCCACAAACCCTGTTTTCCCTTCAAAACCTTCCTCCAATTCCTTTTTAAAAATAAATAAATACATAAATAAAAGATCTCTAATAAATCCAGTGTTAATGAACACGTGCTGTTGGAGGTAAAGATAAAAGTTTGGTATTGGGGGGGGGGAGCACCATGTGGACTTTTAGAAAATATAGAAAATAAATAGGACTTAATCACTTCACTGATATGGAAATGCAGAGGGTTCCGCTGTGAAACATGACACCTTATGTGGGGGAAAAAACAAATTTTCTATAAACCTTATCTGAATTTGCATGAATTGTGTTTCCAAAATTGCTCACACGTCACTTAATCTATTTTTCTTTTTAAGTCATGCATTAAAAATGCATCACTACTCCCACACAAATACTCTGCTTCATAGGTGCAGAGAGTATGCATTCCATTCTATGCTAAATAACTATTCTGAACATGAAACATTAATGATTACAAAAAGAAAAATGGGAAGCGTAAACTGATTTTTTTTTCTTTTTTGTAATTTTACATAAAATGCATTAGAAATTTTGAACGTGATCTGGTGGTCAGTTATATACACAATCACATGTAGGAGAAGTTTTAAATGCATCACGGATCACAAGACTGCATTATACGTCTACAGATATTTTAGTGAATTTGTACCTCTCTTATGCATGGTGTAAGACTCATCTAATTTTAAACGGTAACATAATTGATTCAAATATGCCCAAATATCCATTGATTAGATTTAGTGAAATAGCAGTGCCATCCTGAGTAGAGTTATGCCCTTCTAAGTTCACTGAAGTCAATGGGCTTAGAAGGGTGTAACTCTGGTTACGATAGCACTGTAAAGGCATTTGTCTTGCTCTCTAACAAAGACTTTCCTGTTACTATATTTGAAATGTAGGCATTTGTTCTATACACAGTGTTACAGGTGATAACAATTTGCAATCGTTTATGAGAATATTTTATAGTTCTAAAGATATGGAGAAATGCTATAGATTTCTGAAAAAATTATCATAATAAAACTGAGCAGAGCTTTAAAACAGTGGGTTATATCCTATGAAGTGCGAGGAGATAGTGGACACAGATCTTTCCCTGTGTTCCCCTCACATCAATTTGTTAACTCTTGCATTTACGTGCTAATTTGCCGCTATCAATTGGACTACTT
Organism: Gekko japonicus; assembly: GCF_001447785.1. Classification (NCBI taxonomy): domain Eukaryota; kingdom Metazoa; phylum Chordata; class Lepidosauria; order Squamata; family Gekkonidae; genus Gekko; species Gekko japonicus. The sequence goes on from NW_015169778.1 coordinate 1,535,313, forward strand.
GATCCAATTTCAGCTTTGCTTATGCATCTTGGCTCCTAAGGTCTGCACCTGCCCTTTTTTCCTGTAAGTAACCGTTGAGGAGATTTTATTGCATTTGCCTGAAGAAGTGTGCTTTGCACACGAAAGCTTACACTTTGAATAAAACTTTGTTGGTCTTAAAGGTACCACTGGACTCAAACTTTGTTCTTCTGCATCAGACCGACACGGCTACCCACCTAAACTTTTCCCCTCCCCAGCAGTCCTATTTTATCTGGGAAAAACTGATGCTGAGAATTGTGGGATGTATGTGGGGGGGGGAGCAATATGGAATGGATGGCTGCACTGAGCAGGGCAATTCAGAGGGAAAGCAACCCTACTGGCTGTTCTGGCAGCAACACTTAGGAGGCATAAGAAACGTTGCTGGCATAAGTGGGGCAATTTTGCAAGCTTCTTCACTGCAGTCATGCAACCCGTGTAGCCGGGGTTTTTGTCCGTGCAGACCCGCAATCCTTAGTATCAGATTTTCTGAAATCAAAACGGGTTGTTTGGGGAGGGGAAATGGAGGGAATATCTGTATTCATAAGTGCCCTCTGCTCATTCTTTGTGGGGCATTAAATTTTGTCAAATTAATAACCTTCCATTGTGATAATTTGCTGGCTTTTAATGGACATTTATCTATGTTTTCACTGTTTTCCTATTACGTCTTCTACATCAGTACAAACTTTTTGGGAGCTTGGCATAATGCCATACATAACAGTCTGTGTTACTGAGCAGTGTTCTCACCTAGGCAGTTTCTGATGCGTTACAAATGTTCAGCTGGGATGACAGTATTAGGTGCACTTCTCTGCTTTTGGTCAGCTTGCTTGGCTGCTTTAGTTTACATAGCTTACAGTGACTATCATCCATTTCCCCTATTCTTTAATATTAATCAAGTATTTTGTGGAGGACAAGAAAAGAATACTCGCAGGACACCATTTGACACTCCATGAAGCTGTGATCATCTAGTTTGTTTTCAGGGTTTTGGATTTCAATCCATATTGTGCTTTGAGAGGCACTGCATTATACCTTGGGAGACCTTGAAGCACCAGGAAAATAAAACGAAGTTGCCTGGAGATATCAGGATAACAAAATCTTAAAATACTACATGATGTTGAAATGGATGTGAATATCCGTTACAAAACAACATGTCAAAACTATTACATGTCAATAGACACTGAGATATTGTTAATGCAGATCACTTATTCTGGGGCTTCACTGCTATATCTGTGGATTGCCCCCTGGGATATGTACTAAAAGCGTTGCTCAAATAACTCTCTATGAGAAGAAGTAAGCTTTATATAGTTCTGGTTGTGAAAAAGCAAAAATAGTATATTCCATTCTAAGAGCTTTCCCCTATATTTACAAATACACTTACTTTAGGCAGGAATCGAAAGACAACCTAAAGTGCCTTTTAATTTTGTTTTTAAAAGCTTTCCTCTGAACCCCCAGTAAAAAGAAGGCCAAAAAGTTGTTGAAATTATACCTTACTTTCCTTCGGTCAGTACCCCAAAATTCCAAATTAACTACTCTTAATGGAAAAAGTATAAAAATGTAAGTTCTAGTGGGGAAAGGAATTGGAAGTCAGGCCTTAAACCAAATAATTGTTTTAATGACTGTGCTATAAACATCTGCCAGAAGGGAGGCTTGAAATGGACACAACAGACCTTCAGTTGCAGCATATGTAACAAGAGGTTTTTACTAAATGCTGTTATACTGAGGTCTCCCAGATAAGTCGTTTGAATCTAAGTGAGGTGACGTTCTGCTTAGAAGAAAAAGCAGGACTGTTACTGAGTGATGACTTTGGCTGGATGCCAGCCAAGACTCTTTTGCTGCCTCAGCTAAAACCTCTATGCCACAGGCCAAATCATATGAGTTTGGCATCATGGAACAATATACGACAAGTTACAAGAAGAAGAGCAGTGATTGGCTAGGGGAAAAGCCAAAGGAAGTAAGATGCTAACTCACGTAGTGCAAAACCGAGAGGAGGGTGGGGAACAACAGTTGGAGACATATTTGCAGAGTTTAGAAATGCACCCATGGAAAGTAAGACTGGCTCCAGAGGGTAGGAAGATCAGGCATTTTCTGGCCACTTCCTAACAGCGTCACATCCTGTCTCTGCAACAAAACAGATCAGAAGCAGGGCCAGAGAATCTGCAGTTTGCAAACCTCACCTCTTCTAGGTTAAGAAGATCCATGGAGGCTCAGCAAGTTCCTGGGGACAGCACTAATGGAAAACTTCCCACAAGCGTGCAGACTTTTGCTTTCCACTGCATTCTGGACTGCATCCAAAGACACAGCTGGATGTATACAGAAGAAGAAGAGTTGGGTTTTATACCTTGCTTTTCTCTATCGTAAGGAGTCTCAAAGCGGTTTACAATTGCCCTGCCCTCCTCTCCCTGCAACGGTCACCTTGTGAGGTATGAGGGGCTGAGAGAATTCTGAGAGAAGTGGAATTCATAGCATTAATGCTGGGGATCGGTTAGCCTTGGCCAGCTGGAGACAAGGAAGGCACAAGGTCTTATTGGGTTGTTGAAGCAGCTAATCAGGAGTGATTTCACCTCATATATTCTGACCAATCCGCCACCACACAGGATTTCCTGCTGGCTGCTGATCCACCCACTCTCCCTTTAGCATCATGGAATAGCCAATGGGGCCAAGCAAGAATTTTCGTTCTCCTGTGACTGACTACTAAAGGGGCCTTTTCCCACCTGCTTCTTGATGATTGGGTATGGGGGTTTAAATAGGCCTGGTCTGTAGGCTGTTTAGCCATAACTAGAGTTTGACACAGATAGGATGGGCTGATCACAACAGGTAAGGATGATTGGCAAGCACCCTGAGGCATCAGCAGTGATGGAGGGCGGGTCTAGAACAGCACATTACTGGCTGTGCAGTGGGGTGTGGCTCCAAAGGAGTGTCCTTGGTGCTGATCAACATCTTTCTGAACCTGGTAGTGGTCATGCGGTGCATCAGAGGAAGGGGATGGCACTGGGCACCTGTTGGTACATTGTGTGCAGGTGGTGATAAATGAGGCCAGTGGAAGACGCAGGCCGTGTCTGGAGTCAGGGTGGGTCTGCCCAACAAAGGCTACAATTTACAGTCTGCCTAGCACAGCCTACCCATTTAAATATGTTAGCATATTGAACAACATGATGTAGATCTGCATAAATAATTAACTGAATAAACTAGTTAAACCCAATAGTGTTGTCTTGTGTCTTCATCGGGGGTGCTGAGGCAACTGTGATTGGCCCAAGGTCACCCAACAGACTTCATGTGGAAAAGTGGGGATTCGAACCTAGTTCTCCAGATTAGAGTCTGCTGCTCTTAACCACTATACCATGCCAGCTCTCTAGACAGCAACAAAAGTAGGATAAGAGATAAGCCAGCTAACCACCTGTAAGAAGGTCAGTAATGCATAGATTGAGGTCCTATGTGCCTATCAAACAAAGGTAAAACAGAAGAACCAAACCCAGGAAACTATTGGCATTCAATAAATATTAAGCGGTAGTTGCAGCCACAAGATAGCTGCTAACACAGAAGTAAGCTATTCAGCCTCTCTTATCAAAAAAATCCTGAAATAAAACACATGAAGGGTTAATTTAAGGAATATAATGTTTTTGCCTGTAATCTTTAAGGGTTCTGTTGTTGTTGTTGTTGACACAGGATGCATATATAGGCCCAAATTCAATTAGTGGAATACATATCAAGCCAAGTTTCAAAACAGACTGGAGCATGATCAAATCAGCTTGTTCAGATATCAAACAAGGATCAATAACTCCCATGTAAAACAGCAGAGCTTCTTGTTGTAAGGAATGGCAACACAACAGAAACAAAATATAATAAAAAATGAAAATTCAGGTACAAGAATTATGTATTTCATACTGAATAATTATTTCCTTACTGCCCGTAAATCCTCTCTGGTAAGCCGTGCATCTAAAACTCATCGAACTGCCAAGGGGTAAACGCAGCTCCATCCATCACACAGCCACTTGACAAATACATTCCATAATAGAAGTTTATTTTTATGGGAGGCTGAATCAAGGACTTTCCCATGCATACAAAAACTTGTCAAAATTATTTATGAGTCTTGCTGAGACACACAATATGTCATATCAAACTCCTATTTTCCTTCCAAGCACAGACTGTCAATATCTCTGCTACTATCAATAATGTGGAACACCGCAGCTATAGGCCCTCAGCATTTTGAGGTCATTTGCCCATCCTAGCCTGCTGCCAGGAGCTCTTTCTCTCTCACTGCAATGCAGCTAGGAGAGGTAACGCGATGCTGTAAAGGTAAGCATCAGGGGTTACACTTGAAAGCTTGGCCAACGTAGAATAAAAACAGTGAAACATATATTTGACAAATTGCAGTCCATTATTATGAAAATGATAGGACTTGCCTGGCTTTTCCCCACATTAACCTACCTTAAAGCTTTATCACAGTGCTCTGGGATAATTAAACAAAAGCTATTGAGGATAATGTATGTGACCTTCCAGACCAACTGGAAAGATACAAGGTAAGTTAAAATGAGCAGTGCCTGTCTTACAACATGTAGATTGTTTTGAATTTTCCATCTGGGGAATTGATAGGACAATACCAACTTAATTCTGTATTCAAGAGGCAACAGCAAATTAGAAAAAAATAATACTATATACACAAAAATGCGTTGCTGTTCTCCCAGAAAAAAGCAGCAAAAGCTGACCTTGTAGGAACACTGAACATATTGTCAGTGAGTTACCTGCACAGAAATAGCAATTCTTACTCATATGACATGTCACCTCAAAGCAAGATTCTGTTAAAAACATAGTTGCCTGTACAGGCCAAACTCAATTGACATCATATTAATCTCAGATGAGTTTAGCATATTGTGGCCCTTTTGGAAGTCCACTTTGGCTGAAATAAATACCACTTGTTATTATTGGGTCAAATCATTCATATATTTACCATATTTTGCAATTTCTCAACCCAAAATGATCCTGAAGTGGTTATGGTATCACTGTTACAGCTTAAATTTAAGAACTGCAGCCTCCACTGTGTTATTGCAAGTATGCAAAACTCAGCCCTTTCCCTCAGCTTGCTAACCTTTTCAACCAGTCTTTACCAACAACTTGATGTGCAAATCTAACTGAGTGACAATCTTTGTCCTTCTGCTGGAAAAGTTTCATATGCTTTTTTTTTAGGCCCCCCCCGGAGGGGATTTTTTATTGCATTTTTAATAGACTACAAACTACAACGAAAAATTGGGAAAGGGTAACTACATCTAGGAAGAAAGGAAAGAAAACCACTACTAACTAAAACCCCCAGTATAGGAGATCATGACAATAGCTTATATAAATATTAATTTTAAATTCCTAGTAATGTCAATTATGCTGCCATGATGGGGGGGATCCATTCTCTTAATCTGTGGGCCAGATGCTGCTGCTTTACTTTTGCCCCCAGGCTTGCTGCAACCACACCCGACTCCTAGCCGGCCTTGGGAAGTGATTTCCATGGACTTTATTATGGACCTACCCCCTAGTAAATCAATGACTGTCATTTGGGTGGTTGTGGACTTATTTTCTAAACAGGCTCACTTTGTCCCGTTGTCGTGTTGTCATGTTGTGCGTGGTCCGTCTGCATATGCTCCCGTCCAAGGTGATATCCGTCAGGGGGCCCCAATTTGTCTCCCGGTTTTGGGGGGAGCTTATGAGACTCATGGGGGTTGAACGGGCCATGAGCTGTGCTTACCACCCAGAGACTGATGGACAAACGGAATGAGTTAATCAGACTTTGGAGCAGTATCTTCGCCGTTTCACCAATTATCAACAAGATGACTGGGTAGAGCTGCTACCCCTGCCCGAATTTTGTTACAACAACACTTGCCATCCGTCCACTAAACTGTCCCCCTTTAAGGCTTTATATGGCTATGACAGTCCCCCGGTGCCCTTTTTGGAGGGGCCAAGTGACTTGGGGTTGGGGGATGCCGCACATGGGTGCTAACGTTTGAAAGACTCATGGCCACTCCTTTGTAAAACTTTGAATGTGGCTAAGGAGGCTTACAAGACTCAGGCTGAAAAGAGGAGGGTGGAGGGTTGGGCTCTGCAGCCTGGATATTCAGTGTATGTGTCAACTAAAAACATTAAAGTCTTACGTCCTAGTCGGAGACTAGGTTGGAAATACCTTGGTCCCTTCAAGGTGAAAAAAGTGATTAATGATGTTGCTGTGGATCTAGATCTTCCTAAGAACTTGAGAAATTTGCATTCTGTATTTCATTTCAGCCTCCTGAAGCGGGATTCAGGGTCGAGCCCCTGGCGACCATCACAACCTGTGCCCCCTCCTATTATGATTGAGGGCGAGGAACATTATGATATCTCCAAGATATTGGACTCTAAAATGAAATGTGGACAGTTGTTTTATTTGGTGGAATGGCTTGATTTTGGACCCCGGCACCTCGAATGGGCGGAAGTAGGGAATATTAGAGCCCCTAGGCTGTGGTGGAAATTCCACCGGGAGTTCCCAAATAAACCGGGACCCCTCCCGGATTGACCAGGAGATCTCCCGGGCTGGGCAGGAGAAGTTGAGTTTCGAGGGGGCAGAATGTCAGCTATGCTGCCATGATCCATTCTCTTGATCTGTGGGCCAGTTGCTGCTTCTTTACTTTTGCTTCTGTACTGCTTTCTTATCAATGGCCTTGCAGGTT
>NW_015169778.1:1542327-1548807 GCF_001447785.1 Gekko japonicus
ATTTGCAGCTGTAGAAGTTGTGATTCTTCTGAGGCTTGTTTCTTTTCCAGCTTTTGCACCTTTTTCTTGACTTTTTAAGTGTTGGCATCCATTTCCTTCACCTTCTCAGCTGTTTGCTCCGTTATTTTTAAAGTCTCAGTCAGTTGGAGCTGCTGAGTTGCAACATTCTGATTTAGAGTCGTCAGCTGTTGTTCGATGTTCGATTGCCTCCAGCAGAGGGCGCAAGGAATCTGCCAACATTTTAGAGAACTCAGTGGTCTCTTCTGCTCAAGGGCTCAAGATCCCGGATGGTTTCACTTTTGCTGGTTTGTCTTTCTCTGCCCTCTTCCCCGCCATCTTTATGGATTGTTTACTTTTATGGAAGCATGCTAAAGTCTCTGAAATACGCCCTTATGCTTATCCGCGCTCTGGTAAGTATCTTAAAACAGATTTCAACGCTTTTTCTTTTGTTGTTTAGTTCATGCGTATGGGAGGGGCCCCTCCCCCGCTCGCATTTTTCGCCGTTCCCAGGGAGTATCTTTCTTTTTAAATTCTCGTTTCGCTTTAACCCGACTCACAGTTCATTGTTAGTCATTCGACCTTGCTCGGCACACGTTCAAAACGCTCAATCTCCTATGCTTGTCCCAGTCAGCGGCTCTAGATCCATACGGACACTCAGCAGCAGGACCATTGGGGCGGAGGAGTGCCTCAATTCCCCAGCATCATGCTGGCGAAGAGGCCACCCCTCAAAAGCCCCATGGCTAGGAGCCTTTTGCCAAGGTTCCGGGGGGGTAGCGACTCGTCACCCCCCTCCTTTCCGCTGGTGTGCAGATCACATCCCCGGGAGATGCATCCGCCAGCGTGTCACCATAAACTGGAAGCTCCAAAAAGTTTCATATGCTGATGCTTTTAATGCCACAAAAATAGGCCAGGTCTTTGTTTACTGGTCATTGGGCAAAAAACACATGTATACGCACAAACATGAAAAATGGAAGCATGCATGTCCTTGACTGATCAATATAATGTTAGTGAGATGGGCTTCTGGAATTGCACTTGTGTGGGTACAACAATTTCTGCCCACAAAGGGACACCCCCCCCTCGGAAGCAGCTCAAAATGCCTCCTGCAATCCTGTTACTGGGGAACTTCAGAATCAAGGGAAGGGGGTTTGAGGTTTCTGTCACAGTGGGGAGCTGGCAGAATCATATTCTGCTAGCAGAAACCCTTGCTCCCATGAAAATAGTGTTCTAGATCCAAGCTGCAGCCACAGACTAAAAAGATTCCTCTAGTGTTGCCAGCCCCCAGGCCTGGGCAGGGGTTCCTCCACTTTTGGGGGCTTCAATCCGGCTCTAGATCCATACGGACACTCAGCAGCAGGACCATTGGGGCGGAGGAGCGCCTCAATTCCCCAGCTTCAAATGATCAGTGGGGACCACATGGTCCGCCAATCAGCTGGAGGGTCCTTTAAATCTAGCAGGAAGAAGGGAGGGGGCAGTTGTGGACTGCACATTCAGTTCACAAAAAGACCCCTTAAAGGGTCTTTTTGTGAGCTGAGTGTGTGCCCTGCGGCGCACTGGGCTGGGGGAAATCAGCCCTGCATGCCGCAGCCCCCACCCTGCTCGCAAAAAGACCGTTCAAAGGGTCTTCTTGTGAGCTGAGCGTATGGCCCGCAACTGCCCCTCTCCCTCCCTCCTGCTAGATTTAAAGGGCCGTCCAACTGATTGGCAGGCCACATGGTCACCGCCGATCAGCTGAAGCCCTTTAAATCTGCAAGGAGAGGAGGGAGAAGGGTGACCAGGTGGGTGGTCACACTTGGGGGATGGATTGAAGCCCCCAAAAGTGGAGGAACCCCTGCCCAGGCCTGGGGGCTGGCAACACTAGAGGAATCTTTTTAGTCTGTGGCTGCAGCTTGGATCTAGAACACTATTTTCATGGGAGCAAGGGTTTCTGCTAGCAGAATATGATTCTGCCAGCTCCCCACTGTGACGGAAACCTCAAACCCCCTTCCCTTGATTCTGAAGGTCCCCAGTAACAGGATTGCAGGAACCCCCCCCCCCCAATCCCCCCGCTGGACTGAGGAAGGGACCTGGCAACCTTAGGCTCCCTTATTATTCTGTTTCATTTCTGTAAATTTTGGTCCCATTAACAAATACTAAATTATCAGCAATGTAATTTGTTCCTACTGTAGGAGATGCTGTTTGGATTTTCCTACTCAGATGTCAGTATGTCATAACTGGCTCTAAAACCTGTTCTACAACTTTTACCTAATTATTTGCACTACAATTCTATGAAGTGTTAGACTAAAAGCCAATCCAAATCTTCAAAACATACACATGCACACAAACTATGTGCCATACTTACTATCACAGAAGAAAAGCCAAGACTTCTTCCTGACATGCTAGCTGTTCCTATACGTCTCTGCCCCCTGCGCCCCCGTACTTTGAAGTAGTGCAAGTTAGGGAAAGCTAAACCACACAGTATTTCCTAAATGTTTGAAGTGGCTCAGAGAGACAGTCACTGGTTTAAAGCTGAGCAGTACTTGAGTCTCAACATCTCAGCAGCTAACAGTAACACATGTAAACTGGGACACTTAGCCATAGATGCTCTTTTGCATTTTCAGGTGTTATGCTTCATATATTCAAATCCTTAGACAAACATTCCTTCTTCTCCCTCCTGTCAAGGTAACTAACTTATCACTAAAGGACCGGAGGTAATTGGAGATCTCTCTAATTGTTAAGCTCTTGCAAGGGCTGAGTCTGATCATTCACCGAATTGTTGAGTTGATAGGATTCGTGTAGCTGGTTATAAATTGATAATCTAAATTAATTCATTCAAGCAGAAATCGATTTTGTAACTCCTTGAGAGCTTGTAATAATGCTTACCTCCTACTGCTAGCTGCATTCTCTGTTTCATAAAGCTGGTCGGAAACAGCTGGATTCAGGTGACCTGCTAGCTCATTAAATCTGCTACATGTTCCTTTTGGTAAATGATATTAAGCTGAAATGTCCTTGCGTTGATTTTTTTCTTTTAATTTTATGACAGAAATAACCTAATTTGTAACACAAAATAACAATCTCCTTGGATTACTTTTGCCTTGTTAAAATACTTTATGCATTTTTCATTTACACAAAGGTAATGGAAAAACACTTAAACTATCTGTTATTTAAACCACAAGAGATATGTTACTGGAAGTGTGATAGCTGCAGAAATTATTGCCTCTTCATAGTCTTTGCTTTATATCTGTAATAAAAGGCGAACAATTCAATTCAGTGGTTAGTAAATAAAGTACCATAGTTTGTTTTTATTTGTTCTGCATTGGAAAAACTAAAAGAAAATTGCTTTTCAAATTCATTCAGAAAGAGGACTCATTATTTTCCTTTTCCTCTAATATAAAATGCATAGTTTTCATTGTGAACCTTAAACATTCTTAATCTAGGAGCCAATATAATCTAATTCTGATACTCAAACAGATAGGATATGTTCTCTCCATAATTACCGGAAGGCTGCAGATAAAGATGGCGATAGCAACCATGAGAATTAAGAGTTTTTGACTTTGGTTAAGTACAATGGTACATTTTCCCCAAAAACAATTTGAATAAACTCTCTCTCTCTCTCTCTTTTACTCTCTCTGCTTCACGGAACAATACAATGAAAAAGTTAAGGGCACCACATAGCTGGTAAACCAGAGCTCTTCCCAACAAAATCACCAACCAGAATAAGATTCTATGCTTCATCAAATCCAATGCAGCTGATTAATTAACAAGCTAATCAGTTTCTTTTATCAAAATCCCCCAACATAAGAGGGAAAGGGGCGAGGCAAACAGCACAAGGACTTCTATTGAAGATAACACACAACACCCTTCACAGTGCTAAGCACTGCCAATCCAGAACATCTGAAATGCCCTTGATGGCGTTTGACTACCTTTCCCAGTAGGGTTCACCACACAGCAAGCATTCATTCATATTGATAAGATGGCTAAAGCCATACAGAGAAATTAGCAGAAGAAATGTTTTAGACTGCAAAGCTATTAAGATAATAGTAACAAAAATCAGAATTATTAGCTTATTAAAATTAAAGATCCATATAAAGATAAACCATCCTTCTAATTATCAGAAAAAAGAAACCAGCATTGATTTCTATCTTCTGGTAATAAAGAAACATAGTTTTAAAACAGCATACAAAATGTGCCTTTTCTCAGGGAGGCGGGGGACGTGTTTGGGATCATTTTTGTGTAAGGAGAAAAAATTATTTCCCCACAATCTTAAGTACTTGTTATGGAACCAACTACATCTATCATGTTCCTACACATTTTGTTTTACCTTAGTTCTGATTGGAAAGATTAATTATTTTCAGTGATGGCCTTGAAATACTTGCTATCCTTGAAAAACTATTAATAGTTTTTCTAGATCTTCTACCTTTCCTGTTGCCTTTGCTTTCGATATGATACATATGTGAGCTGGCTTAGTTCACAGTGGCTTCTGGTAAATTCTATAGGACAAAGAAGCTCAATTGCAACTTGGGACACTGCTGAGAAGGAACAGTATCTGTCCTGACACTATGGCCCCGGTCACACGGAAGGTTTTGGCCCGGGAGAGGGACGGATCGGGGGTGCAGCAAACGGGCGCGATCTCACTGCAACATCTGGGAAGCGGTGCGCACCCGTCCCCGATCCAGCCCTTCTGGCCAAAAACCTGCAGTTAAAAAGAACCACCCCCAGAGGTGCTTACCGGGAATGCCACATCAAGCGTGGCCGTGGGATCGCCTCTGCGCGCTTCGTCCGGAGCAATCCCGGCTCCCGGCCTAACTGCGCATGCGCACACATGCGCAGTTCGGCTGCCTCGCTTCCCTTTCAGTGGCTTCCCCCTGGCATCTGATCGTGCCGGGGAAGAAGTGCGCGCTGGCTCAGGGGATCTATGTGATCCCGCCGCTGCGTGTCTTTTTTGGTGCAGCTTTAAAAAGCCGCACTTTGCCGGTGTTTTTCCCCCTGTGTGGCAGGGGCCTTTGATCACTAAACACTGCCTCAGCACACATCTTGCCTGTCATAACAACAACCATTTCACTAAGTTTTGGAGAGAATTAAAAATCCATCAGATGGAAGGTTCTGAGCATTTTTTCCTTGACAGATGTCAAAGCTGCAATGCACACATACTATAAGAAGGGTTTCCCTGCAACCCTCAAGACACAGTTGCAAAAACACTTGAGACTGTATGGATGATGGAGAATAACCACCGCCTATTCCAAATAGAGGAACAAAGCCAGGATTTCTGTATAGCTATGAGGGGAAACTTCCAAGCTGTTGCATGGACCGGTTACAGTCCTAAGAACACTTTCCTGGAAGTAAGCCCCGTTTACATTGTATAGACTCAAATAAAAAGTAAGTTTCAGAGGGTAGCCATGTTGGTCTGCAGTAGAACAGCTAAATCTGAGACCAGCACAGGCTCTTTGATCCACTGGGGTTTCTCTGATTTTAACTGAAACCCTCAGTTTCCCACAAGGTGCAATGCAGTGGTGCAAATGGACTGACATCCAGGCAGTTTCCCATTAAAGATCACTGCACACAGGGAGGCACTTGACACCTTTAACTCACTAACAGTGCCATCCTAAACTGAGTTACACCCTCCTAAGCCCACTGGCATCAATGTGTAACTCTGTTTTAGGGATGCCAGGTCCTTACCTCGCACTGTCAGGGGAAGGGAGGGAGATTTTTGGGAGGGGGTGGGCCTACACCCACAAACAGCGATGTTGCTGCATGATGTCACCAACACAATGATGTCATGCGGAAGTGATATCATCACAGTGCAGAGTGTATGCAGGATGCTCTGGTTTGAGGGCAAAACTCTATGGTAAAATTGCCCTCAAGCCATAGAGTTTTGCCCTCAAACCAGAGCGTCCTGGTGAGATGACATCAGTTCCATGTGGCATCATCGCATCAGTGAAATCACGTAGAGACATCACTGTTTGGGGGCAGGGATCCCCCACTTAGACCTGGGGGCTGGCAACCCTACTCTATTTAGGACTGTACAGTACATGTGAAGTGTAAATGTTTTGTGCACTTAAGGAAAGTGGTAAGGAACAGATGGAGTGGTGGACTGAAGTGTGGCAGGAGCTCAGAGGGTCATAAAGTGCACAGGCCCATCGTAAAACATATGGAAACAAAGGTAAAGCCTTCTCTTTGGACTGGAGGGAAAAGATTCATTTTGCAGTGATTCCATTTCAGATTATTTTAAAGAGCTAAAGAAAACCTTGGGCAGCCCTAATACTTCTGATACTGCTACTGTATTGGAACAGTGCCAATGTAAGCTTAAGCAGGCATTACTTTGGGGGAAATGGCTTGTGTATGTAAACTAAAGGTGCCCATGTTTTTTTAGCAGCAAGCAAATAAGACGCAAATCACTGGACCTTGTCACTACCTTCTAGTATTTCCCCTTGCTTTTAAAGTTCATTGCTAAATCAAAACCAGCTTTTGAGTTATACAGTTAAAATGAATTATTTTCAGTGACGG
>NW_015169778.1:1548868-1557669 GCF_001447785.1 Gekko japonicus
TGTGGCCTTTGCTTTTTAACTTTTAAAAAGAGAAGTACTGAATATGGCATTATGAAGTACCATTAAGTTAATACAACATTCTGTAAAGGCTTATTTACAGTACATCCCTAACTTACATTGAGTAAATCTATTTACTATTTTAGAATAATTTGTTTGTGCGACAATCCTCAAGTGCAAGGATCTGGCAATTCAAAACACTGTTACTTAAATACCATGTGAGCCCTGGTTATATACTAGTTGCAAGGAATAGCAGTTACTGTTTAACATTTTTCAGAGTGATGCCAACTGATACAACAGTTACTTCCTGATCTGTTCCCTGCTTCAGCTGCTATGGTGCAATCAAAGATTGCCTTCATCAGATAAAGTGGCGTCCAGTCCCAGATAAGTGCAGCACAGCTGCTTAGCTCTGCCCAACTTGCCTCTAACACATCTGTGAACCAGAAAGCTAGATCAGAGCGGGCTGGTGGTGGTTCATGATTGCTAGGAGATGGCACAAAGTGGTCCTCTACTTTTTTTAAAATCCCCAATTCTGTTTGTATTATGTTTGCCCTTCAACTGGTGCTGAGAGCCTAGAGTTCAAGTTTTATGCCATGGTGCCAGAATTAGGGCATCTCAAATAAAAGGAGAACTAATGTTGTCCTCAACAATTATCCACCGATTCTTTTCTTCCCTTTCAAACCACTGCAGTATCGGATGAACCCCCAGTATCACCGCAAGGCAGAAGACTTTTTAATGGAGGATAAATGATGGTGTGAATAAGCTGAAAGAAGGACACAAAGAGAGAGGGGGCGAGGGTGGGGGGAACAGCAATAAAACTAATAGGAATTGTTATGTAAAGCATATGACAAGGAAAGGCTAATGGAACAAAGCATGTTAGATTCAGTAAAAAAGATTATTGAGATAGGGTGAGGCTGGGTAGCAGTTTTCACATATTATAGACTGCCATAAAGAAGAGGGAAAGCAACTATTCCCTAGTAACACTGAAGTAGCGACATGAATAAATAAATTCAGAAGTGTAGCTGATCACTTAACCATCCTGAATAACAACTGGACAATGGGAGAAGGTGCCCAGTGAAGTTGTGAAGCCTTCTAGAATATTGAAAACATCTGCATCCAGGGAATTGTTCCTGCTGCATAGTTGTGTCTTGTGGCAAAAAAACATAGAAGTTAATGAGGTACATGTGTACCACAGAGAGTATGTTATCAACTGTACAGAGTGGACAAGCTGACACACAACCATTATGGAACAGCATAGTTGGTCTGAATCATACTTTGAGAGCACTGGAAAAACTCAGGTGACATTGGTAGCAAATCTCTTTCCTAGTTATGTATGGGTTACAGACTAATAAAGATCAGGGCAGCAAACTCCGATTGTTATACTGAAATTGTGGTTTGTGTGGACAATGGCAGCTTAGAATCATAGAATCATAGAATGTTAGAGTTGGAAGGGACCTTGCAGGTCATCTAGTCCAACCCCCTGCACTCTGCAGGAGCACAGCCAAAAGATAACCCTACAACACACCCGAAGGATGGTCATCCAGCCTCTGCTTGAAAACATCCAGCGAAGGAGCATCCATCACCTCCTGAGGCAGTCTGTTCTACTGCTCAACCACTCTTACAATTAGGAAGTTTCTCCTGATATTTAGACGGTAACGACTCCCTTGTAATTTCCACCCATTAGATCTAGTCTTGCAATCCGGAGCAAGAGAGAATAGATCTGCTGCATCTTCTACATGACAGCCCTTCAAATACTTGAAGACTGCAATCATGTCCCCTCTAAGCCTTCTCTTTCCCAGGCTAAACATACCCAACTCTTTCAGCCTTTCCTCATAAGACTTGGATTCCAATCCTCTCACCATCCTGGTTGCCCTCTTCTGGACACGCTCGAGCTTGTCAACATCCTTCCTAAAATGTGGTGCCCCAAAATGGACACAGTACTCCAGGTGGGGCCTTACCCATAGCAGAATAGAGTGGAACTACCACCTCCCGTGATCTGGACACAATGCTTCTGTTAATGCGTCCTAAGATTGCATTAGCTTTCTTCGCAGTCACATCGCTCTGCAGGCTTGAAGCAGAACATTCATAATGATAGCCCCTAAGCCCTAGCGCTCCTTCTGGAGGATACTCATATAGTCATATGTCCATTATGATTCCAGAAAACAAACAAAATGTATATGTACATACGTATTTGTTGATCCAATGTTCTCCTGGCTGTTCAGCATTATTATTATTATTATTATTTTAAATTTAAATGGTTTCATTTTAGAACCTCTGGCATTGGCAGCTATATGCTTTGCCTGCAGATCCCGACAAAATAGAGTCTGGGTTTTATGATCCCACAGATAATTGCCAGAGGGCAAAAAGGAACCCAGAGGAGGAGTGGATTGAGCTAGGATGCACCATCCACAGGTTCAGAAGTTGGTTCCAATACCACAGTGGCAGCTGGCCTGTCGTAAAAACTGATCTACTCAGGCTGTTACTGTAATTTGGGAGCCAGGAATTCACAGTTTCAAAATTACCATGTCATCATGAGTAGACTATTTCTTTGAGTAGGTTTGTTAGTGCAACTTGGCCACTCTATCCTGAGAACCTACGGTCAGCTGTTTCTTTGAATATTCATCTCTTGTGCAAACTGATGTGCACATTATCATATTTTTAAAGCACAATATTAAACATGCAAATGTTTATAGAAATATAAGGATATACTATCAAACTGGATTACTACTCCTAAACTATTTTTTTCTGGGAAGTAAATACTATTTATATCAATATAACTTACTTACAAGCAACTGTGTTTAGGGTTAGAACTAACAACATGGAGTATGTAGTTGAAATGGGAACATTCCATATGGCAAATTGTGCTTTGAAAAATATATAAACATTATTTTAAAAGTAACTGCCTTGTACTGCCTTGCCTGTGCTGTGTTATACATGTTATACAATCATGATTCTGTGAACTTAGGCAGATCATGAGAGGGAGGGCAGGGAGGGCTGCATCAGTGCTTAGTTCTTGTGGCCCTTTCTTACATGCCCAGGGAAATGCTTATCCCCACTTTGGGGTCAGGAAGCAATTTTTCTCCAGGCCAGTTTGGATGGAGATCCTGGAGGTTTTTTATGTCATCTTCTGGGCATGGAACAGCAGTCACTGGGGATGCGAGGGGGAAAGTATTTGTGAATTTCCTGCATTGTGCAGGGGGCTGGACTGGATGACCCTGGAGGTCCCTTCCAACTCTATCATTCTATGATTCTCTATATAATACATGCCAGAGAAAACAATAGTCAGGTTCCTGAAGATGCACTAGAGTAAAAACAGCAGTAACAGACAAAATGTTCACATTGCAAGGAAATTTTTAAAAGATGTTTTATTGGACAATTCAGGTACGATACAGATCTACTCTAATAAGTTATTTTATGATTTGCTTATAAGGAATATAAAGTGAGCCTATGGTAATTAAAATTGTGCAGTTTTCATGCCTGTGAGAAGATGCATATATAAAATGATTTCTCAGCACAGCACCAGCTAAATTTAGAAGCTCTCTGTCATTAAACAACCACAAAGCATGAAAATCTAGAAACATTAGAACTCAGTTTTCTAGAGACACTATTTTGACTTTTAGCACTTTGCTAAGAATTAATTTTTTTAAGAGCAAGAAGCAAAATTTAATATTTATTGTGCATGATCATGGAGTAATAATTAAACTAATATGTAATTAGCATTTTCTAACAACCATTGTAATCTTGACAAATGCTTTCATTCATTTTGCCCTGATCATTAAAGTCTTTAAAGCACTGATTTTGTTAACTGAGTCCCTTGGCTATTCATCAGTGATGCAATTCAGCCGATACTCTAGTGGCCAGTAATCAGTGCATTGCCTATTAAATGAAGGAAATTTTATCACTGTCTTTACTCTGGCCACCTCCATCACACAGCAGACAAAAGGGTAAAAATATTATGGCACATCACCAGGGGTCATTTCCTGCAGGAGCGCACAGGAGCGGAGCTCTGGCAGTAAAGAGCCCAGGGGGCGGGCACATGCAACAAGCCCCACCCCCTGCTCTCAGCAGCCCTCAGTCAAAGCAAGAAGCAGTCAGGTAAGTTGCAGAGGCCCCCTGGTCCAAAACAGGCCAGTGGCACCTTTAAGACCAAGTTTTATTCAGGTACAAGTTCTCCCTCCTCTGTGAGGACAGATCTGCACGTTCCCCCCCCCCCAATAGGTAGCAATCCAAAACAGTCCAGTGGAGCCTGAGCGGTGGGTGTTGCCTTCTGACACACTTCCGGTGATGTCAGGGGGTGTGGCATATGCAAATAAGTTATGCTAATGAGCTCCTGGACCTCTTTTTCTACGAAATGACCCCTGCACATCACAAATGTGGTCTGAACCAATCCTCAGTCCCAAACACATGAAATAAAATCATCCTTTTGCCCAGATATGTTTATCATAAGGATTACTCAGATCTTCTTTTCACAAAGATGCTTCAGAAGAAGAAGAAGAGATTGGATTTATACCCCACCCTTCACTATCTGAAGGAGTCTCAGAGCAGTTTACAATATCCTTTCCCTTCCCCTCCCCACAACAGACACTCTGTGAGGTAGGTGGGGCTGAGAGAGCTCTCCTGAGAACTGTCCTTGAGAGAACAGCTCTGAAAGAACTTTTGACTGACCCAAGGTCACTCCAGCAGCTGCATGGGGAGGGGTGGGGAATCAAACCTGGTTCTCCCAAATTAGAGTCCGCACTCTTAACCATTACCACCAAACCAACAGAGTTGGATTTCAGTTTTAAAGAATGTCAGTCCCCGTGTTCACCATTTTATTTTTTGCTCTGTAATTTCACTGAACTGTAAAGGTTTTTATGTAAAAATCTAGTCTGCTCTTTAAAACTCTGATAAAGGAAAATGATTTATTTATTTTACTTTGACAATACTATTGGGTGAAGTCACTGGGTCACATGGTCCCTTGGCTATTCACACTATTTCCCCCTCATCTCCTGTTATTTACAATGCCTAATACTATCTCAAATGTATTTGCAAAATGGAAACAAAGTATGTGCCAAAAGCACTGAACATTTCAAAGCAAAAAGTCTCTTTAACACTTACAAGAATATATTAATAATCTAGGACGATTTTGTCAGAGTGAAGAATATGTAAAAGACCTGCAGTCCAGATTATAAACTGATTTGCTAGGGCTGCTTCACATAGGATTGGGTACTATACACAGACATAAATGGACAGACTGCACTGGATAGTGCACTCTGACACCAGTGATGGGATATAAACCCAGGAGCAACACTTAAGCAGCAGTAGTTCAGGATATGTTAACGGCCAACAAGAATGCAGCAGCTCCATGCCTCTGCCCCATATCTAAGGACACCACAATGTCACTTAGCATGAATCACACACACACACCCCGCATGTACCACTGAACACACAAGTCAACCTGTAGCATCATTCAGGATAAACTCTGGATGTTTTTTATATCATGATAATCAAAATGTGTCAAACTTGTCCTTCAAATACAGTGAGAGTCCTTTTTGAGTAGGCTGCCTAATCTCTTTTTAAATCTTGATTTAAAAAAATCTTCTCTCTTTGATTACATACGCCTCCATTTATGTCATATTTGTTTCACAGATTTAATGTTCTGCCTTGTCTCTGCTTATCCAGTGTTGTCCCTATGTTATCAAGATAGTTTTATCTCTTTTTCATGCACAATAACAGAGAATAATATATTCTGAATGGGGAAAGTATTTAAATATAGGGAAATATTTTGTGCAAATTATTTGTTTTAATACCAAACTGACCGATGGGGTATCAAAGCTAAAGGGGTAGAGAAATGTCCATTTACTGAAGAATGCTGTTTTGAAAGATCTGGCCTATTTACCAGGCCCAGCATGTGCCACATGCTGACTTCTACCTGGCTTCAGATTCTCTGTCATGCTCACAAGCCTCGACACAGATGCTCCTTTCCTCTGGCCTATGCTAGAAATGAAGCCATTAAAACTAGGTCAAACATTTCAGTATCTGCATTCATTCACATCACATGCTCAAATGTATTCTGAAAAGCAAAAACATTAAGACACTTCATAAAGATGTATGTTCTAATTTAAATAGACTTGCAGCAGGCATCTTGCTAAGTATCTCTTTTTCATTAAATTAATTGAAAGAGAAGTTGAGTATGCTCAGTGAGTCCTGGTTTAGCAAAAGCAACTCAATCCTTGCAAAGATTATCACAATCATCCAAGTGGCTGGTAAAATTCTTTTGTTAACTTCTATGAAGAAATTTTTTTAAAAATGTAGCGGGTTTAAGAGAGAAGAGAAAAGATGGGATTTATACCCCACCCTTCACTCAGAGTCTCGGAGCGGCTTACAATCTCCTTTCCCTTCCCCTCCCCACAACAGACACCCTGTGAGGTAGATGAGGTTGAGAGAGCTTTGACAAAAATTGCTCTTTTCCAAGAACAGCTCTTAGCCAGAACTACGGCTTGCCCAAGGTCATCCAGCAACTACGAGTGGAGGAGTGGGGAATCAAACCCAGTTCTCCCAGATTAGAGTCTGCACACTTAACCACTACCCCAAACTGGCTCTCTGAACCCAATAAAAGCAACTGAGGATAAAGACAGCAATGGGATGCAAAGCACTTCTACATATGCCTGTATGACCTAGGGATGCCAGCCTCCAGGTGGGACTTGGGGATCCCCCAGAATTAGAGCTGATCTCCAAGCTACAGAGATCAATTACCCTGGTGAAAAGGGCTGCTTTGGAGTGTGGACAAGTAATTGTACCCCACTGAGGTCCCTGTCCTCCCCAGGCTCCATACCCAAATCTCCAGGGGCTTCTTAATCTGGATCTGGTAACCCTAACCCTCTACCCCTTGCCAGTGGCCAGGGGGAATCTGGCAAGCCAAATGTATGTGAATTATTTTGCCTTCTGTCAGAGGCCTTCACAGTTTTGGGGTGGGCTGTTGGGGGTGCTAGTGCTGCAAGGGAAAAGATGACAAATCATCAAGTGCATATAGGGTTGCCTGGGAAAGTCCGGGGGATTTGGGGGTAGAGCCTGTGGTGAGCTACGTTTGTGGAGGCAGATCATCAGGAATGTCAAGGGTTAAGATTCCACCCTCCACACTTGCCATTTTCTCTAAGGGAACTTACTTTTGTAGCTATAATTCCAGGAGAACTCTAGCACCTACCTGGAGATTCGCATCCCAAAGTGTATGTAATGTTTTGACCCCTGGCCAATGCAGATAGTACTTAAATTGTTGCTAGTTACTAGTCTTTAAGGTGCCGCTGGACTTCTTTCTTTGCTACAATAAACATGGCTTCCTTCCTGGAAACGATATGGATGGAGAAGTCATTACAATGGTAGTTCTTCATCCAGAGAGGCTGCAGTGTTAGGCAGTATTCATATAAATACTATGACTCTGACATCACACAAAGTTGATTGAATGAGCTATATAATTTGAGAAACACATAATGGTAGTCAACATAAAGCCTAATGTGTGAAAGTTTCCTGACGTCATGTATATTTCTGCATGCTGAGACCAGATTTCACATATTCACAGTACAGAATCTGCTATTCTATCTAATTGGCAGGCCAGTCTTGTTGGTGTTTTGGACAATGTCTGCAACAGTAGAAATAGTAATAATAAGCATGGCACCTGTCAAAAGTATAAACACTGCCTACAGGCTTACAAACCTTTCCCTAGTCCTAGAACATATTACTTTTTGCTTCTGTTGCCACTCTCTTTCATGTGTGAACCTTGCTTGGTCATGGGAGTATATCTTGGAAGTTCTCAGGCTTGACTGCTCCCTTTCCCTTGTCTTTTCATACACAGTTTGGAAACTGAAGACTTCCTAGTTCTGAACCAAACATAATTTGTTCTGATGACCAAATCAGATGAAACATCAATCTGTGGTTTCTTCTCTAGCCTATAAACCAGGATTCCAAACTGTGATTCTAATGGATTTTTGTTTGGAACCCTGTACAGCATTCAATCTGATGTGATGACAAACTGTGATTTATTTGGGACAAGGAGGCCTTCAATCTGTGAGCAGCAAATGAGGGGAAAATGTATAGGGAATGTATCAGCCTGAGGACTTTCTCATGAGGACCAATCACAGTTTGTTGTTAAATTTGATTAAAGCCTCAGAGTTAAAATGGAGCTCCTCAACTTCACCAAAAAGTAGTTAAGTAACAATGGTACATGGGTGAAAACATGATCACAAGAAATCTTTCATTAGTTTACCTTAGAAAGATATGGCTTTAGTCTTGATTGCTTGTGTCACTTAACTCACTAAAGCAGCCCCCCCTATAAATACCAGTTTTCTAGTCACTGAAATCTTGCGTAGAATCGAAAGCAATACAGAATATGTCAAAGCTCTGTTTCACTGGAAATATTTTAAAACTGAACTATTAATTAACATCTAGGGGTAGTTTGGCCAGAGGTCTATTTGAGAAATTTAGTGCTCTTTCCATTTGAGTTGCAGGATGTCCACTTTAAGAGAGAATGAAACATTGGAACTTACCTGAAGGTTTCTTCTCTTCAGTGGGGTGGTCATTCAAGCGGGTTAGATTGTGCCTCCTCTCACTCTAGGCAGGCCTATGCAAATTTGTGTAGACTGTATTGGCTCGGAGCGAGGCTGATCCTCCAGTCTTAGTATAGCCCAGCTCCATAATGGATTTTGCATCCAACTAGAGGTGTGTTTTGTGTGTGTGTGTTGGGATGTGGATGACTAGCTTAGTGACTTTTTGGGGCAGGGCCATAGCTACCAGTGGGGCATTTGGGGCGATGCACACTTTCTCTCTTTCCC
>NW_015169778.1:1557707-1562326 GCF_001447785.1 Gekko japonicus
TTTTCTCCTTCCCTTCGTCACCCCCTTTCCATCTCCAAGGCACACTTTCCTGGCTGTAAACCCCATGGAAGAAGCCAGACATGCTTCTAAGCCAACACTGCATAGGACTGTGCTGCGAGGCCACAGCCGGTGGGCCATTCTCCTCAGCTCTGCAGCTTCCAGGGAGAGGGAAAAGGAGAGCCCAGTGAGACCATCCCTTGGCTGCAGCAGGAAGCAGTTTCTGGCTTCCAGCTGTGGCCGAAGAGCTCCCTCCCCTCCTGCTCGGGTGCAGCAGGAAGAACCATGGAAGAGAAAGTGAGTGGAAGAGGTTTTTTTGGGGGGGGCAGATCTGACAGCCCCAGACAGGAGCTCCCTGTTTCCTTGTTTTTCTACCTCGTCCCTCTCACCTCCCTCTCAGCAGTGTTTGATGTTCAGGATTCTCATTTCCCTTCACTTGCCTTCTTTCCACTCTTCCACATCATACCTACTCTAATTTAATTAGTGCCCCCTGGTGCCCCCTCCCAACAATTCCTGGCTACGGGACAGTCTTTTGGGGGGCAATATTGAGACTTATTTGTGCTCCCTTTGTGTGTGTGTGTGTCCTGATAAGGAAGAAGAGTCCATTGTAAAGGCCTGGTGTGGAAATAGGACCCAGGAATCAGAACTATGGATTACATCATCAACCCCAGTACTGCCAACTGGTGTATGAGGTTCACCAACCTCTGCAGAATGTCTTTCACCCCTTTCAACAATTGGTTGAGGCTGATGATCTAGGCTTTTCAGTTACCGGTGATCTAGGTGTTTCAGTTGTATCCAATTGGTAGTTAAGAGAAGGAAGACACCTTTTTTAAATCTCTAGAAACAGGGCTTTTTTTTGTAGAAAAAGCCAAGCAAAAACTCATTAGCATAATAGGTCACACCCAATGACAGAAATTCATTAGCATCTTAGGCCACACCCCCATGTTGCCACACCCACCTTTTGCTTCTTATTCTGTTTACTTTGTTTGTTGTCAAAACCCTGGGCTTTTTTGGTAGCAGGAACGTCTTTGCATGTTAGGCCACACACCCCTAATGTAGCCAATACTAATGAGTTTCTGCTGTTATGTGTGGCCTATTAGGCTAATGAATTCTGCTGGGTGTGACCAATTCAGGAGCCAGCCGGAACTCCGTTCCTGTGCGTTCCTGCCCCAAAATAGCCCTGTCTAGAAATGTTCCAGCTAGAAACACCTAAAAGAATTTCCCTAGGAAAGGCCTAGCAAAATTTTCTGACCATTCCTCTTCCTCTTTATCAGAGCTTGTTGCCATGTCATGCTATGGTTGAAAGGAGCTCCTCCACCCTGAACCCGAGGCAGAAAGGGAATATCTCTTCTGACTAGCTCTCAAAAGCTCCTGTTGTTACCAGTGCTAGTGTCTTTATGGGCTTGGACAGATACTCCTAGCCATGGAAAGGCCAACATGATTCCTGTTTGCATACAAATGGGGTTGGGGGAGGCCCTGGCCGGACTAAAGGCCTGCATCTTCCAATCTGCGGAGGGAGGGCTGAAAAATGAGGGGGAAATCTGAGCAGCCACCCTTTTGGAATGTTTCTGAATTGTCGAACCCATTGGGAAAGGCCTCAGAGAAGCCTGAGGGAGGGGTTGAAGGCACTGCTGCCTCTGCTTGGATCGGATCCTTGTTCACATTGGAGGTCCTTATCCCACTGTTTCTATGTATTTGGGCAGGGTGTGTGTGTCTCACATTCAGCTCCAATTCTCTTGCTCCCTGTAGGCCTGGATGCCTCTCAGTCTGTAAGGGGCGGGCCACCCACTGCAATCTCCTCATTTTCCAGCACAGTCAGTGGCTGGCTGCAGAATGACCCAAAGACTCAGGTCTGAAAGCACCAACAGCAGCCAATGTTGCTGCAGATCCATCCACCATTGGCCAGTCTCCAATGCCTGAAGCCTCAAGCAGGACAGGCTTGTCTCAGTGGTCTACCTGTTCTTTCTAAGACCGGCAATGGGGCCCTTCCTCAAGGCCTTTCCATCTTCCATATCAACAAGGTAAGAGATTCCAAGAGAGCGGGTCTAGGATTGGAGCTAGTGCAGTCGGGGGCCAGCTAGAGAACAACCCAAAGCTTTGGGTCTGCCTGCACTGATGGTGGCTTGTGCTGCTGTAGATGTATCTGCTGTTGGCCAGTTTCCAGTGCTTGGAATCTCAGACAGGAGAGGCTTGTCTTAATGGTCACTTTTTTCTTTTTAAAACCAGTGATGGTGCCTTTCTTCAAGGCTTTTCTGTCTTCCATACTAATGGCAAGAATCTCCAAGAAAGCTGAGCTAGGCTCAAGCATCCTGCTGGAGTGGCAGGGCTCTCGAAACTGGAGGGTCAGCCTTGCTCTGTCTACACAAATTTGCTGAGCCCTGCCTGGAGCGAGAGGAGACATGACCTAACCAGCTTGGATGGATGACTTCCCCCACTGAAGGAGAAATGTAATTTTTACAGTTCTGGAATGTTTCAAGTATAGTAAAGTCATAAAAGATAGGAAAACAGTAGTGTCTTGTATTTTCAGATTCCTTCATTGCTCTACTTTTTATTTGTTAATTAAGAATACTGTGCAGAATGGAAAACTATTACTTCAGATCCCTACTGAATATGAGCAAGCAGTATTCAACTAGGTAGGCTGAAACTGGTGGTGGTGGAAAGTGCCATCAAGTCACAGCTGACTTATGGTGACCCCAAAGGGTTTTCAAGGCAAGAGACATTCAGAGGTGGTTTGCCATTGCCTGCCTCCGTGTCACAACCCTGGTACTCCGTGGAGGTTTCCCATCCAAATACTAGCCAGGGCCGATTCTGCTTAGCTTCTGAGATCTAACGAGATCAGGCTAGCCATTGATTAGATAATGGTGAGTCCAGTTAAAGGTTCATAGCTGGGGGGGCATGGTAGGACCATGCATTTGGGTGTCCTCTTGAGCCACAGAGGGTCTCACTGAAAAGAACATGAGGATGGTGGAGACCAGAAATTAAAAGACCAGGCACGGCTCTATGGTTCTGGTTTCTCAAAACTGAAACTTAATTGGACAAGGACTCCAAGAAGACAGATAAGAAAGTATTTGGGATACAACCTGGACATCTTCAGTAAAAATTTTGGATTTTTTAAGGAACTTTGGAACAATATACTCTGAAATCTAGGGTAAGAGGACAATTCATACAGTGACAGCAAAGCCATTTCCCCGCCTATATAAATCCATCATGAAGGCTTCTGTGAGGCAAGCTATTTTTGTAATGGCTAACTCTGAAACTTCTCTAAGAGGTCTTTGCACTGATACTAAACTTACATTAAAATGATCTAGAAAAATATAGCCTCAATGTTTTGTTTCCAAAGAATTTTTATAAACCTCACATTTCAGAAGGAGCCAAAGGGACAGAACATCTAACACATTTCTATGTGAAAATAAATTTCTGACATATAATGTTAGTACTAAAAGACATTTAACTCTTGAAATCCAACATCAACCACATTTTTGTTTCTGTAAAGCAAGCTCAGTTTGATTGGGGCAGTTTTTCCTCAGATAAGATCCGCTGACAGAATGATCGGGATAAAAGCATTTTCATAACTCATTTTATTTGGGTATTTATTTTTAAAGACATTTTATCTATATAGATGTCAAAGAGGCTACTGTGAAAAATAAAATCTTGGACTTTTCTTACATGGATCTATAAGGATTGGAATCTATGAGGATCAAACTGAACTCCACCTGTACTTTCCTTTCATGTTCAGCACCACACCAAAGCTTCAGTAACATGCCTTGACTGACAGCATCCTTCAATCATTTTCTTTTCCTCCTACTGTTTGTTCCAGAAGTATTCCATGCTGCATTCCTGGCCTTTAAGGGTTATTATTATTACTTCAACCAGAGCATGGAAAACACCTATTCCCACCAGGTCAGTTTAACCCCTGCTATCAATATTTCTATCTCAGCCAGACTGACCTTCAGTGTTCGTACTCTCATCTGCCTCTTTACTGCCTACAAGCACTCAGAAATTTGACGCTGAGAGTATACCATATGTTACTTCTTCCTACACCTGAGCTTACAAGCATTGCACTCTCGATTCTTATTTTACAAAGCCAACTGCCTGCTTCCTTAACATGCTTCAACATGTCAATATTGGTTAAAAGTCTTGGAGATTTAAAGCAGAAGTATTCTAATCAGACTGTATACTTTCTGTTCAGTGTTGATGGTTTTCAACCTGTAACAATGGTAGTGTGCAATGACGGTTCTTTTGAGAACCAGATTGTCCTCCTTCAAATTCCTCCTAAAAAGTTTATTGTGATGCCTATAAAAAAATCCTAATGATAGCTAGGCAGCTGGTGTGTCAAATCTGCAGCCTATTATGTTAAACAGTATTGTCTCATTGTTTTCCTCTCTCCATTTTTCTGCTTTCTCCACCTGCTGTCTCTTGACTTGCATTTACATGGGAATCTCTTTGGGGTACAGCCAACTTGTGTTCATATTATTTATGTATAATTTAACAGAAAATAATGTAAGATGGCTGTGGTCCTTGAACGAGAAGGCTTGCATTTGTACTCCAAGTATATTTTTAATCCTCGTAGTATTGGGGGAAAGTGAAAATAAAGTGCTGAATGTACCCATTTAAATTGTTAT
>NW_015169778.1:1562359-1571833 GCF_001447785.1 Gekko japonicus
CATCATCATGAAGAAATTTTTGGGATGTGCGGAAGCTGTGATGTTCCACAGCTGCTAGGGCTTTCCTTTTCTTCCTTTGTCTTCATGAATCTTCTCCCTCTACTGGTATAAATAGATAAACCCAATCCCTACAAATTTAGTATTTGGGAATCTGAATTTGGGGACTTGGGAGATTCCAAGGAATTGTGCAGATACAGAATATAATTCTTTTTAAAATGTGGGATAAAGAAGCTATTACGCATTTCTAGGTAAGCAATGCTTTTAGCAGGAGTTAGACACTCAACTATATCCTTGGATGATAAATCAGGGTTATGAGTTATTTTAAAAATTTTCTATGTGTCAAGTATTGGCCAGATTAATGAAACAGAGGCCATTCTGAATTATCCTTCCCCTTTTAAAATCTCAGTTAATAGCTAAAATAGAAAATGCAAACATTCCTGTTCACCCAGACAGATTGCATCTCTGTTCTCTTCCTCGCACAGATATTTCTTGTTTGCTGTAATACATATAAATGGATTTTTTAAAAAGTTAGTACTGTCATTTCCCAGTCTGTTGGCAAAATTCTGAAATGTATCAGAATGCAGACAAAATTTTCAAAAGGATTTTTACAGTAATACTAATAATTTCAACATATAAAATCTCACACCACTAAACCACAAAGAATAATGATGTGGAAGAGGAGTATCTCCATTATAATGAAACTGGAGCCTCTCCAAATTGCATTGATGCTGCTTCTGTAGTTTCCTGGTATTTAGTATTTAGCATTAAAACAGACTTGTGTTGAACCAGGAACTGAAGCAGAACAGTTTCAGTTCCCTTTTTGCCCTAAAAGTATTTGGAATATTTTATGGAATTATTATAATAAAGTAATGGACTTTTAATAATCCATCATGGTTCCTTCTATTTGAGAAGTAATTACGTGCAAAGTTGAGTGGAGCCTCATATCTGCCTGGTTTTGTATTTAAACATTTTCAGAACAATTAAAAAAAAACCTTAAAATTGTCAGTGTGGAAATATTTGATCTGTACATTCTTTAAAAAGCAAAAGAAGAAAAAATCAGGGCAAATATCCCGATTTAGATAATCTCCATTAAAAAAAAAGGAGAAACCTCAGTATATTGTGCTGAAAGATTACATGACACATGTGTGACAGAACGCAAGTGCCAATGTCTGTCATAATAAAACCACTTAGGTTCAATGTGAAAGCACAATGCACTGAAGGGGCTCCAATGAACCTCAGCAAGAGATTACGTATATTTCTATTGGCAGAACATGGCAAGACAGAATGTCAGATTTCATACTCGGCAGACATCTACAACGACTGATGCCTTGTAGTCAAAGCCTGTTAAATTACCTGTGAAGGGTTACTGGCAGCCTTGAATGTTTTTTCTCATTGTTTATTTAGTTCCAAAAGCTCTTGGTCTTTGTGCTGATTGCCCTAACTGACAGCACAGGAAATCTGGACGTTGTAAACAGGGGGCTGCTGTATTGAATTACAGGTAACAAGTGTGTAATCAACCTCTTCTAGCTGGACCTTAGGTATTTCAATATGACGTGGCTGGGTGGGAGACCAGTAAGGAGCACATTCACTAATATTAAAATATTAATATGGGATTTGTGCTTATTTCTTGTGAAGTATTTGGATTTGGGAGAAAAATGTCATTGGTCCAATGGAAAGGTAGTTATGTATTTTATTCATTGTTCAAATCATACTGCAGGAATTAAAGGCGAGTATGATCCAAAGTGTTTCCATTATTAGTCATAAAAATATATATGAGTTAAACAGTCCTTAGCCACAATATGTTATTCTATGAGACATTAGGGAACAACCTGCCAATGGTTACTGTTAGAGACAAGTGTGCTTGGTAAAAGCCAGTCATAATTGCAGAGAAAGGATAAACGAGGCATCCCTTCTGCAAAAGTGATAAAAATGGTGAGCAGAACGACATAAAAAAGATTGGGGTGGGGGGGCTGATGAGTTATAGCACTGTCATTTCTTTCCATGCTAAAATAACATTATAAGTTGAAGCAGTACCCCCCTCCCTGAGTGGACTGTAAATTTATGAGAGGTATTTAAAATGTAATGGTTAATTAAAAAGCATAAATAAAAATTCACTGGCAATTAGTCAGCAAAATAACCCCATGTTAGACAATACACAGTAGTTGAAGAGAGTCTGGAACCCTCCTGTTTATCAACAGAGCCTTGGCTTCGTCTGCGTATGTGGCCACTGTAGACAAAAGCATTTCATTGGGAAAACAGATATATCAAACTATATTATTATCAGACATTATTTTTATGCTATACATTACTTATTACAGCAAGTACTGTGTGTTATCTAATTATGCCCCAAAGACCCGCTATGCACTTTAAAATTATGAGAAAAACAAGATTTCATTAGCATACTCATTGATGATGATAATTTTAGTCTACTCATGGGGAAAAATAGTCTTCTCACCAAGTAAAACTCTGTACTCTGGTAACATTCTACATGGAACACCTTTAAATAAGTGACAGGACACAGTCTGACTAAGTCCAGATCTACGCACCAAATTTAAAAGAATGCTGGACCCATTTTGCAGTCTGTGTAAAGGCCACAGACTCAAAATGGCATCTGAAATGTATAAGATACCTTATATTGCCACATATGCATATTGTCTTGAAGTACTTCAAAGTCATAGGATGAACAGTCCCCAAGATATCTCAGCTATCATGCTTGCTTGTGACAGCATCAAGATTGTTACCCGCCCAGAGTGGGCTATGAATACTCATAATAAATAAATAAATAAATAAATAAATAAATAAATAAGACAGAAAGAAAGAAAGAAAGATCTGCTGAAACATAGTATTTCTCCTCACATGGATGAGACCATTTGGCAGCCCACTGCTTCTAGTAAAAAATTCAAAATAATAAGGGGGGTGAAAGATCCTGGTTCATATGAAGAATGATGCCAGAGCCTAGGATATGCCAACCTGAAGATTATTTTTTTAATGATGTTCATTTGCAAGACTAATGTGGAGACAAACACTACAATGAAATCACTGCCTGTTTTCCTGAATGTTTACAGATCGATTTAAAATATATCTCATTGGGTACGATTTTTCAACCAACCATGAATCCATCCAACAGTTGCACCATCCAGCCCACGCTTAACCAGTTTATCCTCAAGGATATCATGAGAAACTTTGTCAAATGCTTTACTGAAATCTAGATACACTATGTCCACAGCATTGCCAGAATCAACCATTTTAGTAACTGTCAAAAAAGAAGATAAGGTTGGTCTGGAAGATCCTAAGGTTCCCATATGCACGTATGACTGCATTGTGCAACACTTGGGCTTTTCAGATATTACTGCCGCAGGTACTGGGAGACTGCCAACTGCAGGAGATCCTCCTGCTATGTATGGTTGCCATATTCTCTGAAAGAGGCAATATGCTGACATTCAGCTTTCATACAGATGAAATAGAACCCTGAAAAACCAGGATTCAATCTAGCCTGTGCTGCTACCTATACACACAGGCAAAATCCACATGTTGTCCTTTCAGAAAACATGGCAACGTGATATTTTGAAGACCAAAGGTAGTGTGTGCCCCTGATATGTCTGATTAGCAGTCTTCTGGTATTCTTGACTGTAACATCTGAAGAGCTTTGCCAGTACTTGAACTGTATTTGGGAATCAACCAGCAGGTGGGATAAAAGTCACATTAGTGGTTCTACATACTACAGCTTTCTGTACATACTACAGTTTACATACTACAGCCCATTATGGGCTGAAGGGTGGAGCCTCCTCTAGCCAATGTGGGCGAGGGAGTGTTGGCAGAGTTTAAATATTCAAAGGAAGTGGAGCACTGACTGTTTAGACAAAAATAAGTTGATTAAAGTAGAACAAACTGTTATAGCACATAGAAGAGAGAGAGCCTTAACTGTCTAACCTAACTGCTGACGGAGGAACAACAACAACAGAAGCTCTGCAGGAGCAGGAAGTCTCCAGAAGAGCCAATCAGGAGACAGGGAGGATGTAAGTTAAAAATGTGGGAGGTCTCTAATACTAATCTAGTTATACTAACTTAAACCATGAGCCAGGCATGGATGAGGAGAGCTTGTAGACTGGGCTCATGGTAGAATGTAACTAGGAAAAGCCATCCTAGTAGTGGGTCTAGTTAAAGGGAACAACTGTGTAAACATGCCCTAATTTAGAGCGGCTTCTGACTCATTACAGTGACATCAAGGAAAGTAGCTATGGACAATGCATTAGTTTTGCTCATAACCCATAAAGACTGTCTTATTAGACTGTCTTACTGGAAGGCTAAGGCAAAAGAAAAAGTTGAAAATAGTTTTACTGGTGCATCCCTGTCTGATTCCTGTACTTCAAATAATTACTTTTGAAAATATTTCTAAACACGCCTAGCTCCCTATAAACTGAAGGCCCAACATTACAGCAGCCTGGCATACTCTTGGAACAACTGGTGCCTACAGAATTAGAGAAAGTTGATTCTTTGAGATGGTACCTTTTTTTTTACTGGATCAGCTTTTGTTACACAAAAGTTTAGAGTTTCTCAAAGTCCATTAAAACTATCAAAACCTATTCTGGTTGTCACTGTTGAGTAGGTGAATAGGAAAAGAGCATTAGAAAGAGGGAAAAGAAAATAGTTGATTATGACAAGTGGATTGCCAGATGATGATGATGATGATGATGAATAATGAGCCCACCATTGCTTCAGTAGAAAGAATTAAATCAGCACAATCCCTGTTAGTATTTGAATGGTACAAATACCTTTTCCTTCACACTATTTTTTTAACAACAACAACAACAAAAGACATCATGCTGTGTTATGAAGGCCAGACAATGTTCTCCTTAACTTTTGTCTGGTTTTGATAATACTGCATTAAATGGTTGAAGAAAGAAATTCTACAATTGGAGGACAAGGATCTCCTTGTGGGACTGTGCTTATGGGGGGGGGGGTTTAAACGATTAGATAAGTCTACCCCACCTGGCTGCTATTGATTTGCTACCTGTACATCAACTAAAACTATTTTCCAGCTTTGTTAATATAAAAGGCTGCATTTTGTTGCTCTCAGCCTTACAGGCACCTGTGTGTTTTGTTAGAACAATAAAATAAATTGCTGACATATAAAATTGACATATAATATAGTACTAGTTGGCATATATATGCAATTTAAAAGTATATTTTTCTACAAGCAACTTTGCAAATATACTCAATAATAAAGAGAAAAAGACAGGCAAGAGAAGTAAATGACTGCATCTTATGCTACCAAGTACAAGTCTCTTAAGAGGTAGGGAAAAAAATAACTGCTGAAAATAGAAAACAGAAATTTTGTAGTAGAGAGTAGAATGTATGATTTTGACAGAAACAGTTTCATACAGTCATAAGAAGGCTATCATCATATTTGGCTATTAAACTTTATAACACTGAAAACACTTAACTATTCAATAGTGTATTACTGTCGTATACTTTATAGCATATCAATTGAGGACATTACCCACAAATAATAAATATATCCTTGACAATATGTCCTATATGTCTTCATACTAAACTTCTGGATTGAGCAAAATCTTGTCTTTAAAAGCATGGCACTCATTTCAAAACAGAAAACATTTCATAAGAGACTTTTCTTGGGGGGGAAAGGGGGAGAGAGTTCTTGGAACCCTGTGCCCCATTTTTTCCTGATAATTTCCCAGACATTCACATCTCTAGCACTGATGAACTGCCAATTATGTTTTTAAAGGGAGAGAATCACTCCCCCCCCACTAGTTCATCCTAGAAGCCTGTGTGCTGATTTACACCCAGCACCACAAACTCCGTCTGCAACATCTCCTGGTCTCCCTTTTTTAAAAAGCTACAACTTGCAGGTCTTTGGGCTCTGCCAGCGTGCCTTGAAACACCTTTTCTCTCTCTCCTCTCCTCATTTCTCTGCACAACATTCAGCCTGATGAAGAGCTCAGTGGAACTCAAAAAGCTTACATGATTTTTTTTTATATAGTTAAAATAAAAAAGCATTCCACTACTTCTGCTTTTTGTCCCCCCCCCCATGGATTAAAGAGTTGCCTACAGTTTTTGATTTCCTTAAGTAATTTAAACAATCCTATATTTCCTAAATCAATTTTCTTGGATTAAAAAAATAAAAACATAGATGTTCATCTCAGTCCAACTGTAACACACACTTTTGGCTAAATCTTAAGGCTGCTGAACTTCTTGCAGTACTTTTCATTAAAATGAAATTGGCTCAGTTGCAGCCTTCCTCCCTTAAATTTAAGACTCCTATAGGATAATTTCAAAGAAATACTCCATGGGTTGGGTCCAAAGATTCTATTTTGCCTAAACGAGGATCTTTCAGAGATGATGGAAGTCTGTTTCACTTTAGGGCATCAAACGGCAAATGGCAATACCATAATAAGCCCCGTCTCTGAAGATTTAGGATGATGATGGCTAATTCCTGAACCTTGTATCCTAAAGATATACCAGTGCAAGGAGGAAATATACTGGTGTATCTACAAATATGCCTACAAATATGCCAATGCCAGGATCTACTGGCGTTACCTCAAGAGTGGCATGTGCAGAGGTTGGGAACTCACTTGCTGTTTGCTGAACATTACTTACTGCTCTTGTGTCTGTTTGGACTCTGCAGGTAGCCCCCCATCAGTAGCAGTGGCCAGGATGGACCTCATCCACAGTGCAAAGCCAAAAATCCGATGAACCTGAGATGTTAGCAACAGCTGCACTGACTACTACGCATCTAGCTCCTTTGCTGTTGGGTTGCCAGTTCTCTTGTCCTGCCTGGAACCTGCTCCATAGCAAGCTGTTTAACAGATACTTCTTTGACTAGTACAGATGTCCCTCTTCCTGACATGCAGTCATAGGGACAGTTCTACCTGTTAATCTGCAGTCTGCCAGGGCAGCTTGCAAAGGCACAGGAGCCTTGTGGAACAAGAACATTAACAACTCCATTAATCTGACTTGCTATCCAAATGATTGATGCTGTTCAATAAGTATGAGGACTGTCTCACAACAGTGCCTCTGATTTGGATTTGACAGAAATCAGCTCCTGATGGATTTCACTCGTCGTCAGCACTGGACTCATACTAGCACACAAGTATGCTCCTGCATGTTTATTGTACTTTGTTAAAAAAAAGTATGCTCTTGCAAGTAGGAGGGGAATATTCTCCAGGTGACACGAACCCCCTGGCACCTAATAAGCCATGCAGCCTGCATGACTGGGTGGGCTGAGGCTAGTTGGACAGAACTCAAGAATTGCTGGAGAGAATGGGAGTGGGACAGGGTTGCCAGCTCAGGGTTGGGAAATGCCTGGAGATTTTGGGGGTGGATCAATTGTAACCCCAGGAGTTCTCCAGACACCACTTGGAGGTTGGCAGGGGAATGGTAATTGGGGACTGCTGGCCAAAATGACTGGTGTGTGGTGCACTGCAGTCAGTCAGCAAGGAGGGACTGTGTCTGATGGTGCAAAATCTTAGCTGTGCCTAGAATTCCATGCAGCACTGATCTATAGCTCGCTCCATATAGTTTTTGAACTAAGGACCTGGGTATGCTATACAGCAGGGGTGGCCAAACTTGCTTGACGTAAGAGCCACATAGAATACACATCAGATGTTTGAGAGTGGCAAGACCTGGACCGGGCATTACAAGCTGTGGCTGGTTGGCTTAGACTGAGTCGGCTGAAACTGAATCCAAAGAAGATGGAGGTCCTGTGCCTGAGTTGGGGCAGTGCGGGGGTAGGGATTCCACTCCCATCCTTCGATGGGGCACCGGTGGTGCCAGCGCCGGAGGTGAGGAGCTTGGGAGTGCTCCTGGATGCTTCCTTATCAATGGAGGCCCAGGTAACAGCCACTGCCAGGTCAGCTTTTTACCACCTTCGGCTGATTAGGCAGCTGGTTCCCCTCCTTGACTGCAATGACCTAGTAACAGTGATCCACGCGATGGTCACCTCAAGACTAGACTACTGTAATACTCTAAATGGGGCTGCCCTTGTCACAAATCTGGAAGCTGCAGCTAGTGCAGATTGCTGCGGCCAGGCTCTTGATGGGCCTCCCCAGGTGGGAGCACATTCAGCCTGTGCTAAAGGTACTGCGCTGGGTTTCCGGTCTATGGCGGCGCACCGAGCAGACTCACCTCCCGGACCTCCCGGGGGGGGGTGAAAGCTGTGCACCAGCAGAAAGGAGGGGGGGCGAGGAATCGCTACCGCCTGGCTGAAAGGCTCCTAGCCAGGGGACTTTTGAGAGGTCACCTCTTCGCCAGCGCAATGCTGGGGAATCGAGGCACTTCTCCGTCCTGATGGTCCTCCTGCTGAGTGTCCGAATGGAAGAAGCGACGCTGACTGCGGCAAGCGCTGGAGGTCGAGCGGTTAAAACGGAGGCTAAACAAGGTTGTATGACCGAAGATGAACTGTGAGTCGGATTAAGGCGTATTTGCAATTCAAAAAGAAAACTCCCTACCCCACAGACTAGAAAGTAAAGCGAGCGGGGGAGGAGCCCCTCCCATGCGCATAAACTTAAAAGCGAGACTGGGGGGGAGCGGAAACAAAAGCGACGAAACCTGTTGGGAAAGACTTACCAAGGCGTGCATGAGCGTTTGAGCTCAGAGACTTTGCTAATCTTTGTGAAAGTAAACAACTCATAAAGATGGCGGGGAAGAGGACAAAGGAGAAACTTTTAAAAGTGAAAGTAGCTGAGAGTCCATGACCAAAAGGAACCACCAAGTTGGCCAAAACGTTGGCATAGTCCCTGCGCCCCCTGCTGGACCAGATGACTAATCTCAAGGAACAGCTGTCAATAATGAACCAATGTATCACTACTCAGCAGACACAACTGAACAAGACTCTTAAAATTACGGAACAAACAGCTGAGAAAGTGAAAGAAGTTGACGCCACTGCTCAAAAGGTGAAGGAAAAGGTACAAAAATGGGAAAAGAAGCAAATTTCAACAGAAGAACAGCTTTTACAATTACAAATGGAGAAGGCAAACCTGGTCCTTCGTTTCAAAGGTGTCCCAGAGACTAAGGGTGAGAATCTGAAGCAAATGATGAGCGAAGCATTGGCCCCAGTGACAGATTTGAAGGCGGACTATCTCATGAGCGAAATGGATGTGCCCTACAGGTCCTATTCCGTATACATAAAGAAGAAGAATCTGCCTGGGGAAATAGTAATGAGATTCTCCAAGAGGCACGTGAGGGATTGTATCCTGAGAGCGACGGCGGGGACACCCTTGAAAATCGGGGACAGTACCATCAAGATTCTGAAAGATATCCCATTTGAAATAAGACAAAGGAGAAAGAAATATAAAGATTTAATTCTTTTTCTTCAAACAAATGCAATTAGCTACTGGTGGTTATATCTAGAGGGCATAACCTTCAAACTTCAGGACAAAAAAGAAAGATTGACTGTTTCCAAAGCACGGGACTTTCTGAGAATCCAGTTGGATGAGTCAGAGGAGGTGGATAAAG
>NW_015169778.1:1572465-1584153 GCF_001447785.1 Gekko japonicus
AAAAAAAAAAGGCACTGCACTGGTTGCCAATAGAAGAAGAAGAGAAGAGATTGGATTTATACCCCGCCCTTCACTACCCAAAGGTGTCTCAGAGCGGCTTACAAACTCCTTTCCCTTCCCTTCCCCACAACAGACATCCTGTGAAGTAGGTGGGGCTGAGAGAGCTCTTGACAGAAACTGCTCTTTTTCAAGAACAGCTCTTATCAGAACTATGGCTTGCCCAAGGTCATCCAGCCAGGTGCAAGTGGAGGAGTGGGGAATCAAACCCGTTTCTCCCAGATTAGTGTCTGCGCACTTAACCACTACACCAAACTGGTTCCCCACACCAAACCAGCATACTGAATTCGCTTCAAGGTGCTGGTTCTTACCTTTAAAGCCCTATATGGCCAGGGTCCGGCATACCTGAGAGACCACCTTTCCCCATATTTACCCCAGAGAGTACTACGGTCATGGTCACAAAACAGACTGATCCTCCCGAGTCTCAAAGAAGCCAGGCTTGCTATTACCAGGGCCAGGGCCTTTTCAGTGGCAGCTCTGTACTGGTGGAATGAGCTCCCGGAAGAGATCAGGGCCCTGTGGGATCTTCTACAATTCCACAGAGCCTGAAAGAGAGAGCTCTTCCACCAGGCCTTTAATTAGGAGCCACCACCATGTTAACAGCTTTAACTATGACCCTGGTCCTTGGTTCCCGACACCTAGTCTGCACCGCCTGTTTGTTAGGAAGAACCTGAGCAGAATGATGGTGAGATCTGTGTACACTCTTAAGAATGCCATCTTATAACAACTAACTATTAGGCAGCACTTTATAAATTATGATTGTTTACTGTAGAATTGTTTTTAGATGATTTTATGTGATTTTAACCGTACCATATTTACTACTGTAAGCCGCCCTGAGCCTGCTGTAAAACGGGGAGGGTGGGGTATAAATTAGATAATAAATAAAATAAAATAAATGAACAAATATTACACATTTTTACTGGGAAACATGCAGATTTGCTTTTATTAACATTAAATGAGACTGCCAAAAATAATATCAAAAGCAGTAAAAGCAGATATTGATAATGATATTTAATTGTCCAATGATATTTGTTTGCTGTCCAGGGCCACCGAATGAGAAGGGAGCACTCATTGGAGAAGACCCTGATGCTGGGAAAGATTGAAGGTCAAAGAAGACGGGGACGGCAAAGGATGAAATGGTTAGACAGTGTCATAGATGCAATGAACATGAAATTGAGCAAACTTCAGAGGACGGCGGAAGACAGGAAGGCCTGCCGTGATCTGGTCCATGGGGTCGCGAAGAGTTGGACTCGACTGTGTGACTGAACAACAACAATTTGTTTGTTAATGACATTTAGCTTCCCCAGCCACCCTGCTGGGAGCTGCACAATATGTGTGAAAGAGCCGCATGGGGTTCCCAAGCCACAGTTTGGCCACCCCTGCTATACAGCATACCTTCAGTCCTCTGCTGAGTGAGCATTGGATACCGACTAGCAGCGCTAGTGCAGCAGTGGGCAACTGTTGGGGACTTAACTGGCCTGCCTAAATCTAACCAACCTTCCCTCCCCCCAGGCTAATGAAGCCCCAACCTCTACTCTATGACAATTCTACTATTGGCTGGTCATTCTAAGGGACAAGGCAGAAATCAGTTTTCTAGCTAA
This sequence comes from Gekko japonicus, assembly GCF_001447785.1. Taxonomy (NCBI): domain Eukaryota; kingdom Metazoa; phylum Chordata; class Lepidosauria; order Squamata; family Gekkonidae; genus Gekko; species Gekko japonicus. Next base: position 1,574,124 of record NW_015169778.1, read on the forward strand.
AAGGGCAAACTACAACTACTTTTGGCTTAGGGCACTAAATTCTATGCTAAATCGAACAGGCCAATTTTCTAATCTATCACAGACTACCAGAACTAGATAATTTGCCATGTCCACAGTTTATGTAGAAGATTATCTTTCTGAATGCTCAGCCTGACTAATTTTGCACAAAGCCAGTACAATATTGTATAGGTTCATCTTGGCATTATCTAGCACTCTTTCTATACTAGATTAGAAAGATGCTGTTAATAAAGTCAACGTTTGGGGTGGCCTTTAAAGACTTCCTTCCTTTCCAAATGTGACTCTTTTGTGAAGTATTAAATTGGTGAAAGTTGTCTAGCTGTTATTATACTTGCTCACTATAATATTGATTTAAAATGAAAACCTTAAGGGTAAATCAGATTTAATGCCACAATTTCAAATGATTTTCAGTTTATAGTTTTATCTGAAGAAGGTGTGTTTAAAATGTATAGGCATAATAATTTTGCTGTTAATTATCAATACAAAATATATAGTCATAGTTATGCATTGCATAAATATAAAGATGTGAAATGTAAAGGAGCTATATATATTTTTTGGTAATAGTTCTAAAGTGCTTAGCTAAATTAATAGTGCGCAATTTGTGCTGGCAGATCTTTTAACAGATTCTTTTGGTAAAAATTACAGGCCTCTGTTATACTTAATTTGGCATGGCTGGGAAGGAATGAAGTGAAATAGTTATATGCAAATATAATTTAGGGTAATCCCAAAGAACAAAATTATAGAAATCTGGTTTTTAAGCCATCCTTCTTTCACTTTTTATAGAATATGAACAGCAGTTGTGTATTTTTAAAGAAAGCAACTAGAATCAATTTATGCTTGAAAACTATGTGAAACACAATTTTAGCTATTATTACTTCCAAATTAATTTATATAAGTAATCCTGCCATGAGGAATTAGCAAATAAAAGGTATCCTGTGGTTCTTTCTTTTCTTTTCTTTTAGGCAAGCATAGATGCAGACTAGAGACTTAAGGGCTTTTAATACCCCTACACGCAAATAGCAATTCAGACTCTTTCAGGATGTTTAACAGCTGTCTGGTCTTGAACAATAAGATGATTTCTTCATTAGGAGAAGGATGCAAAATTTGCCTTTGAGCCTGTAAACTCAGTGAGTCTTGTGAAAGGAAGCGACTTCTTCAAGACATTAGTTTGAGAACCCTAAAGACACTGATTTTAACTTGGATTCCTTTCCCCCATTATTTATTTATTTGTAGTATTTATATCTCACCTTTAATATTCAGTCCAAGGTGGGATGTAAATTGAGTTTTGAAAGACAAAGAATACCAACAATACATCATGTCAGTACAGCTCCAGTGTGGATGAGGATAGGTTGGTTAAAGCCTTTATGCTTCAATATTCAATGCAAGTTTGTGGAAACTGGTTAAAGAAATCTAATCTGCCTGTGTGAAACATCTTCTTCAATCCTGCAGGGCCTGTAAGACGGAGCTGTCCCACCAGACCTTTGGTTGAGGCAATGGGCGACCACATATGGCCTCCCTGAGTTTGCTGTCACCCACTGATCTACTGACAACTGGCCTTTATTTCACCTGTACCATCGGGCCAGAATTTTTATAGCCAGCTGACTTTTGTCTTAAGCTGTACCCACTGTTTTTAATGTTTATATTGTGTTTTAAACTGTAGTTGTATTTATTGTAATAATGTTACCTGCCCTGATCCTGTCCGCAGAGTGGGCGGGGTATAAATACAAATAATAAATACAATTGTGAAATGCTTAGGCGTTTTGTGAAAACATAGACAATTCCTTAAAAATGCTGACGCTAGAATAGAGTTTATGAGGATTGAAAACTTAACCTTTTTCTCTGGCTCCACATTTCATACTCTAATGTTCCCACCCAAAAGAAGGCAATTATTCATTTGCTGAATAATTTTTGACATATGTGTTTTCAAATAATTGGCAAGCCTTTATACTATCAATATAAGCTTAACATTCCCAGTATTAACTGTACTTTCTTTCCGTATCTGTATATATGGAAAAACACTACATTTAACTTGGAAAGATGATAGTATTATATAAATAATTTTATTCTGCATGCATTTTATAAAAATAAAAATACAGAACTCATCATTTAAGAGATGCACATGTGCAGCAGCAGGTATATAATATATACATACTTTTCTGTTGCATCAGTGCACCCCAATAAAAGACCTGTTTAGTCAGATGTGTACACAGATCTCTTGTGTGCACAGTCTTCTCAATCCATTTCAGAAGAAGGAAGCACATCTCTCTCCATGAACTGGCTCCTTCAAGAGCAAGGAATGGAGAAGCAATTTTGGGCAGAGGAATATCAGAGGTCTGAAGGTTGGCTTTTTATTCATTTTCTTATTGGCAGGAACAGGAAATCCATATAAACAGAGTTCTAGATCATGCTTTAATCTGTGATAATTTATTATGCTTATATTTGGTTAAGTTCCCTGCAAAGTTTGGAAAAATAAAGTGATGGGTAAACCTTCCTCCACACTTGTGTGATGCTTAGACTGCTCATTATTGAAATAAGATAGAGTTCTAAATAGGGTTAACCTTTTGCTGCATTTGTGTTCTCACAGTGACTAGTGGAAATTGTAGTATAGGGGTGGGCAGGTAGCTCTTACATTACCTTTCCTTCTGTGTATGTCATGCATCACAATCTAAATGTGGGTCCTCAGTCGAGGACCCTACTAGCTAAGCCCCTGCACTCATTGTGAGCAGTGAGATGGGGTCAGGGCCTGGAATCACCTAACACCCTCAAATCCCACCGGGGGAGAGGAGCTGACAATCAGGAGTGACTGTGCTCTTCTGGTCTGCTTTTAACAAGTTCCCTGCCTCTCTGTGTAACTGCCAACAGTTGAGAGAGGAGAGGGTGTGGAGGAGTTCACAATCAAAATCTGGGTCCTCAGCCAAGGAACGCACTAGCTAAGCCCCTTGCATGTCCCCCCCAGTCCTCCTCCTCTCTGGGTGATCTGGTGTGCAGCCTACGGGTTGCATCCTTGGAGCTTGGGTGGGAGGATGGCCACCTCTGCCAGGTGGGGGTCAGCTCCCTCACCCAACACTTACCTCATGATACAACATCTACCTCATTTGGAGCTTGGGTGGCTCTTGGAACAACACCCACCTCAGCAAACATCTGCCTGTACAAACAAGCCACCATTTGACTACCCCTTTCCATTGAATTTGTACAATTCAGAAAAGGTGATCTCTTCTCTATGCAATGTGTTTTGCTAATGGTGAATAACCAGAAATCTCATCTAGGGGTGGGCTGTGATCAGAGGATCCATTGTGGGTATGCCTCACTGGGTACCAGTGCTTGCTGGGGTGCCTGCCAAGCTGTCATGGGGTTACTTTGAGGAGCCCCTGTCAGTACTCTGAGGATGTCTCTCTTTCTGCCATTCTGAACTTGCCTTTGGAGAATTTGGGAGTGACCAGGCTGGCTCGGCATGAGTTTGCATGCCTCTACACAGTAGAAGAATTCACCACAGTTGATGGGTGTGCTCTGGACCTATATGTTTCAGGCCAGAGGGGAAGCTGTAAGAGTTGTGGACATGCTTCCCTGCTTGTCTGGTGGGGCTGGGGTGCCCGCCAAGCTGTCATGGGGTTACTTTGGGGAGCCCCTGTTGGAAGTCTTGTCATGTCTACCTTTCTGTCATTCCAAATCTGCCTGGCCCAGCAGGATCAACAGGTGAGAGTTGTGGGTATGCTTCCCTTGCTTATCTGGTTGCGTTGGGCTGCCCGTCAAGCTGTCATGCCTGCCTTTCTGTTTTTCCAAATCTGCCTTTGGAGACTTGGGGGGTGGGCTGTGAGCATAGGGGGGATGACTGCCTTGCTTCCAGTGTCTTGCTGGGGGAGTCTGCCCAGGATAATTTATTATGTTGGTTATATAAGTGTTATTACTTCAGCTAGAAACAGAAAAGAACAAATGAAAAATGAATGATTATAAGCATGCAGAATTTTAGAGAGCAGATACCTATGCATCACTGGGAACGGTTATGGAAAAAAGAACTTACGTTCACAGCCAGTCAGGTGCTAAGAGAAAATCGGTATAAAATGTTTTTCAGATGGTAAATTACTCTGAAGGATATTGAGAAAGTAGACAAAAATTACAAAGAAAGATGCTGGAAATGTCAAGCCATAGATGGAATTTTTTACCATTTGTGGTGGACTTGTAAAAAAGCAGAATGATATTACATGGAAATACATGGAAAAATGCAAAATATCTTAAAATTCAAATTTCCTATGGAAGTTAAGAATATTTTATTAGGAATATTGTCCAACAACTTACCAAAAGTTTTGGAACAGATATTTAAAGAGTGACAGGGGCTAGAATTATTTATGCAGCAAAATGGAAATCAGACATCTGTCCAAGCTTAGAAGAATGGGAAAACAAACTTGCTGATTATGCAGTAATGGCAAAATTACTTCTTCCTCGATAAATTTAAATTGTTTCATAACCCCTATACAAGTCCTTTCTTTTTGTACCCCTTTTATATTACTATTTTGTTCTTAGAATAAAAAAATATTATTTTTAAAAGTTTGTGACAGTCGATGGATTGCGAACCATGAACACCATGAACCACAAACTGAACTGTATTTTCCCAGTTCATGTCCATGCCTAGTGAGAACCTCTGTTGACTTCTGGATTATTTTCTTACAGTCCAGCAAACAGTGTTTGGAATGCCACCTCAGCCACAGGGACACCTATGCTTCATGATTTTTGTAAAACATCCCCCTAGTAAATATTTGGTAGGATGCAAAATAAAAGGCACATTTGGCATATTTATCAGTTTTAAAAAAATACCTTTAGCAAACTTCCCCCTTCTTTGCAGTTTCAAGCCTGATTTGAAACTCAAGGTCCTGAAGTGTTATTAGTACTCCAGTTTGCAACAGTGTTTGTATTTGAAGGTACAACGGGATTTTCACCAAGCAACATATTGTTGTGAGCTTTCCAAGTCAATTTTCAGCTTTAAATTCTTGGATCCTTATCTGCACTGAAATGTGGGTATGGAACACCGTGGATTCTTTATGAATTCGGGAGCCTAAGAACCAGACAAAACCATCTGAAATGTTTCAAAGTGTCTCATTAAAAACAATAACCTCCCAGTTAGAAATCACAGGAGTCTGGAGAATGAGGTGGGAAAGTCAATTTGTTTCCTTCTATTCTGAGGAGGGAGCTAGTCACAATCTGTCACCAACAATTAACATTTAAGGCTGCTTCTTTGTCAAAAGGGTGTATTTAGGATTGTGGTAGAAAGATTAATCATACAGAAATCTTTCATATTTTACTCTAGCTTATTCTTTGTCTAAAATTTAATATTTTTGGCTGCAGAATATGCAATTATGATGTTTCTGATTTTAATTATTATTTTGAAGGATGATACAGATAACTAGGTCCCTTGCCTGCTGCACATATCAAAGATGGGGGCATGAAGCAGGCAGAATTATTTCAACAAGGAACTACCCACTCTTAAATATGTGACAAGCTTCCCACAGTTTGTGGATTATAAGGTAATTTTTACTTCACAAAAATAGGTGCTCAACATTTACCTTACTAAATATAAAAAAGATGTTTCTAGAGCAAACTGTTTCTTCAAATGGGAATGGCCGAATACGAATGAAACTGTAAAATGAGCAAGAGAATGTTGCTATGCAGAAGTCTAATAAACGTTTTCACTCCTGGGTGATCCTGGGTCAGGATGATTATAATTAATTTGTAAAGATCAAAAAGGAGCTGCCAGTCTTTTATACAGCACAATCCTAAACAGAGTACATCTTCTAAGTCCATTGACTTCAAATGACTCAGTGGTGGAAAGTGCTATCAAGTCACAGATGACTTGCAGTGACCCGGTAGGGTTTTCAAGTCAAGAGACAAACAGAGGTAGTTTGCCATTTCCTGCCTCTGTGTAGCAATCCTGGACTTCCTCCATATTCTCCCATCCAAGTACTAACCAGGGCCAACTTAAGTTACAATCTGATGACATCTGGATAAGCAAGTACTAACCAGGGCCAACTTAAGTTAGCTTCCAAAATCTGATGACATCTGGATAGGTTTGGGTCATCCAGGTCAGAACTCAAATAACTTTGAATGGCGTAATTTCGTTCAGGATTATGCTGACAGCCATTGAAATTTTTTACTTTGATCCTTCATTTGTTAAAATAGTGACCACACAGAAAGGGTCTAATTTACAATTACAGAAGATCTTATCACCGTTTTTTGTGATATGTTAAAACCTTCTGAAAGATGGCAATCTGGTGTCAGGCAGATAAAATTCATTCCTTAATTTTAAAACTACTTTAAAAAAACCCTAATTCATGTGTAGTAACAACAATAAAATCTTTCAACTGGCTCTTCTACACCACCACCGCCAAGATACTGGACAATATTATACTATCCAGGTGAGGAACGCGCACAGTTTCCCCTGGTTCCCGTCCTTTCCTGCAGCTCTTTCCAGCCCCAGAATGATTATTCCTGGGGTTGCAAGATGCATGAAAAATAACAGCCGTGAAGGTTTGTGGACTGGAGTGAGGAGGGACAAGGAGATAAAACTGACTACTTTTCTCAGCGGAGCAGTTCTCTTCATTCCAGTTCCCCCCAACCTTGCACAGCTGTTCCTGCATGTGGTTCCATGACCCTGGAAATAATCTTTCCATGGGACTCAACAGGTTGCAAAAAGAGAAAGAAACTTGGCAAGAAAAAGGTGTTCCATGCATGGCATGGGAGGATACTGCTCACTATTGCTATCCCATTTTATACATAACTGCTTCCTAAACTGCTTATTTGAAAACAAAAAATGGTTTGTTTATTCAGAGTACTATTAGACATGATCAAGGGTATCATCTACGTGGGGTTATATGGACATGTATCATTTTAGGTCATTCAGATGATATTCTTCATGTTTATTACATTCGTATCCAAGGAATTAAAGGTGGAATACATGAAGTTTTCCTGTCTTATTATCCCAACCATCCTGAGAGATTGATGGGTTTGGTTAAGAGACTGTGTCTTTCACAAGGCCAGCCAATGAACTCCATGGCTGAACAGCAATTTGAACATGGGTTTTCCATGCCCACATTTAACACAACAGCTACCACATCCTACTGGCACAAGACAGCATTTCCTTCTTTGACTATTCCTTCTCACTTGCATGTGCCTTACAAGAAGCCAAAGAAAGAACAGAATTCCTCACTGTTACCCCAATACTTTTACTGTCAGAAGAGAAGCATCCCTGTGAAATGAAAGCTCTTTAGGTTTACAATTTAGTTTTGTCGCTGGCAAGTCTCATCCTGATCCTGTATCTGGTAGTCCAACACTAGAACTACACTGTAAGTTTTATAACCAACAGTGACAAGTTAGAAATCAATTCATTTTATTATTTGATGTATGTTTCCAATTTAAACAATGTAGCATTTTAATTGCTGTGCAATCTCAAACAAGTAGAAAAGGTCAAAACCATTGGGGAAGCTTGGAAACTATTTAAAACTACAATCCTAGAAGCTAAAAAAATATATATTCCGCAGGTTAGGAAAGGCACAAACAGGTATAGGAAAAAGTCTGCATGGTTAACAAACAAAGTAAGGGAAGCTGTAAAAGGTAAAAAGGATTCCTTTAAGCAGTGGAAAGCTAGTCACAGTGAGGCTGATAAAACGGAACACAGGCTATGGCAAATAAAATGCAAGTCTGTGGTCAGGCAGGCAAAAAGGGAATATGAGGAGCATATAGCAAAAAACGTAAAAACCAACAATAAAACTTTCTTCAAATACATTAGAAGCAGGAAACCAGCCAGGGAGGCAGTGGGGCCCTTGGATGACCAAGGGGTAATTGGCGTCTCTTATGTTCTTATAAGTATGTGCATTCTTTTGGGCATGGCTGGCACTAAAGTTGGATTACGTAATGAATAAAAAAACACTTACTGCAACATTATTTGCTGAATTTGGTTGAAAGTGTAAAACATCAGCCATTACCTAAAGTGATAGCCAATTTTTTGGGCGGTAGCAACTATAATGAATGGTTTATAGCCAGCTCTAGTTAATTTTTTTTAAATTAAATAACGTGTTTGAAAAACCCTCTGCCACTAAGCTGCCACCCATAACTGCAAGGCTGAAATTAGAAATTAGAAGCCATCAAGCAATCAAGGTTTTGGCAACTGGTGGTCTGAAAATCAGAAACAAAATTCAAGAAGAAATTAAAACAGTCTAGATGTGTTGCAACAGTAGTTGAAAATCTACCATTTTCCAAGTTATGATTTAAAGCGATCCATGAAGATAAGGGGGAAAGGGAGTGGGTTAATGAAGCACAATAAAACTGGAGTATGTTAGATTAATGAGAGAGTCATTACAATCAAAAAGTGGAGTTATATGAGCATTGGCTCTTATTTGACTTACTGAAATTAAATACAATACTTTATGCAATACTTTAAAATCAAATTCATACCAGGCTCTAGGGGAGAAGGTTTAGAGGCAGAAAAAAAGGGGGGGGGATTTTCCTAGAGAATATTTCATATTGTCAGTAGCTTTTGCAACATTCAATTGGAGAACTTTAGTTGCCATATATTATAATGGTATTTTAGCTCTAAAAGTAGTTTTCCAGTCAATGTTCTTTGCCTTTCAGTGAGACAAACTGCTTTTCTTTCCTCTAAATGAGCACAATAAAATGGGTAAGCTGTCTGGGGGGAAAAAAGAGCAGACAAACTGGTGGTATAAAGCTCAACAGAAAAATGTGATACAGACAAAAGTAGTTCTAAAACATGTTTACAGTATACAGTGCCATTTATTCTACAGGTCAGCCTACACAGAGAGTGTTTCTTCCCATCACTATAATCATTAGAGGCTGCTCAGTTTCAAATCTGCTCTGACTTCAACGGTGAACCTTTAAAAAAGTAACAAAGAGAGTAGCCCAAACGTACAAAAAAATGCTGCAAAAATAATAATCCTATATCACAGAGTATATACATTTCATAAATGTTCCTGGCATTTATGGCCCAATCCAGCCATCATTACAGGAGTGAGATCAATGAGATTAAGTGCATAATGCCTATTCATCTAGATAAGGGCAATGGAATCACGGTTTATAAACATAATTGGCCTGCTAGAGTGCTCCGTGAATGCCCCAGAAACACAAAAATGGTGCCTGCACGTGGGCTTCCGGGTTCACTTTAATACAGGTGTCTGCAGCGTCTACATGAAACCTTCTGTGCCTACATGGCTGCCACTCAACTGCAGCAAACTATGAAGCCTTTATAGATGAGGGAAGCTACAGACCCTCGTCCTGCAACAGGTCACCCAACTACCAACCAGATTGTATCTATTTTCATGCTCTTCTATTGCTTACCATCCAACATTCTTGCATTTTTAAAGCTTCTATGATATATCAGGGTGTTTGTTGTTGTTTAACAAAGTGTGTGTTGGGGTCTTGGGAAATAAACAGATAATGCAGATGTGTATAAAAATGTTTCAGGTAATTTCAGTATACTTAACAATTGCCGACGATTATTGGCTACTCCTAGATGTGTCTCAGGCATAGCACTGAGAGTGGAACTAGGCGAATTATTTTTTTTTCCCCATCCCCCTGGGGGGAAGTTTTTATTGGTGGTTTTTTTTCAGACTACAAAACTACAACAGAAAATATAGGAAAGGGAACTACATCTCGGGAGTAAAGAAAAAAGACCCACAACTAACTAAAAACCCAAGAGTAGGAGAGATCATACATCAGCTTAACACCATGCTATTTTCAAAAAGCTACTAATAATACAATGAACTTAGTCGGTTATGCTAGATTAATTATCGTTTAACCATCCCTTTAACTGTTTAAAGAAATTCCCAGAGCATCCCCAAGTTATTTCAACATTTTTTCAGGCACAAATCAGAGTCCTTCAGCCCTTATTTATTCTTATCTTTTCTAATCCTCAACTTATAAGGGCTTTTGGGGGCAGCCGCCCCCTTTTCAGAGTGGGAGTCCGAAGACCGAAGACCCCGAGCCCAACTTGCCATCAGATTTGCTTTCTTTT
>NW_015169778.1:1585017-1590014 GCF_001447785.1 Gekko japonicus
TCCCGTTGCTCTTTAGGGGGGGCAGCTTCTTTTTATATCTTCATACTCGCTTCAACCCGACTCACAGTTCGTTGTTGGCCATTCGGCCTCAGTCGTCATCATTTATTTTGCCCGATCTCCAACGCTTGTTCCGGTTAGCAGCACTCGTACCATGCAGTCACTCAGCGGCAGGACCTTCGGGGTGGAGGGGTGCCTCAATTCTCTGGCTTTTGGCCATCGAAGAGGTCGCCCCTCAAAAGCCCCCTGGCTGGGAGCCTTTTTACCAAGGCTCCAGGGGGGTCTTGACCCATCAGACCCCTCCCACACTCTGGTGTGCAGTTTACATCCCTGGGGCATTCGGGAGATGTGTCTGCCTGCGTGTCACCATAAACCGGAGCGAACTAGGTGAATTATCGATGGAAGCTAGGGCTTAGATTAAATCATTTTTCTTTAAAGTAAAGGTTTTAAAATCTGAGGGAGGATCTACTCTACTTGGGCTTATCCAGGCAGATACACATTACAGCCAATGGGATCAACTATTGGAAAAGAAAATGAAATGCATAGGAATAACAAATGATATGATTGAAAATGCAGAAACTAAAAACATTAGGAGACAAATTTAAAAATCTTTAAGGAAAAGACAAGTTGCTTACCTGTAACTGATGATCTTCGAGCGATCATCTGTGCATTCATACCTCTGGGATATAGTGCGCCTGCGCCGACCTTGATCAGTACTACTTAGAAAGAGAAAGGGATTATCACACCCACTCCCCAGTCACGTGCTGGCCCCACTGTGCATGACTAGGGGAGGGGCATGGCAATCCTGCCAGTTCTTTCTGACTGCTGCCATCAGTCTCAGAGCAAAGAACAAAAGGACCGAAAGCAGAGAGGAAGGAGGGCGGGTAGTGTGAATGCACAGATGACCACTTGAAGATCATCAGTTACAGGTAAGCAACCTGTCTATCTTCTTCGTGGTCTCTGTGCATCACACCTCTGAGAGATTAACAAGCAAAAACAAGCCTACCTGGAGGAGGGAGCTGAAGGTCCTAGACTTGCGCCACCTGTAACACTGCCCGTCCCACTGCAGAACGCTGATGAAGACACACATCCAAGGCATAATGCTTCACAAACGCATGAGGAGTAGCCCAGATTGCTGCACGATAGATGTCACTGAGCGACAAACCTCTCAGGAAGGCTGTATATGTAGCTACTGCCCGGGTGGAATGCGCTCGGAGCGGGCTCGGAAGTGGCTTTTTGGCCAGAAGGTAGCACAGTTTAATAGTTTCCGTGATCATTTTGGATAGACGCTGCGAAGAGAGCTTCTTCCCTTGCACAGATGTGTTATAGGAGACAAACAAGGGTGGTGACTGCCAGAAAGGCCTTGTCCTATCTACGTAGAACAGTTGGGCTCTCTTTATGTCCAAAGTGTGAAAACGGCATTCCTTGTCCCTCACAGGGGACAGGAAGAACACTGGAAGAACAATGTCAGCTTGCAAATGGATCTCGGAAACAACCTTGGGCAGGAAAGAGACATCCGGGACCAAGATGACACCATCATGGTGAAAAACTAAGTATGGTAAATTGCAACGGAGTGCAGACAACTTGCTCACTCGTCTTGCTGAGGTAATAGCCACCAGAAAGGCAGTCTTCCACGAGAGAAGATGGAGACTAGACATGGTCATGGGCTCAAATGGTCTGACCATGAGCTTGGACAGCACTAGAGGTAAGTCCCAGGAGGGGGTAGGGCCATGAGCCAGAAGGAAGAGGCGAGCAAGGCCCGTCAAGAACTGCTTCGTTTGAGGGTGAGAAAAATGGAATAGCCGTCCACTGTAGGATGATTAGCAGAGATGGCGGTCAGATACACCTTCAATGAAGAACAACTAAGACCCAAGTCTAAGTGGGACAACAGGAATCCAAAAACTGCAATCAATTTGGTAGGAGGTGGGGGTAAACCCAATGACTCAAGGTAAGTTAAAAATTTCTTCCATTTCCCATCATAGGAAGCACGCATAGCCAGTTTGCAACAGTTCAACAGAATATGATCTATCTTGTTTTTAAGCTGTGCTAAAGGATCCTCCACGCTGTGAGCCTGAGGTGTGGTACATTGTGGTGGAGCACCTGGCCCCCCTGAGCCAGGAGGAGATCTGGTGCCAGAGGGAAGTGCACAAAGGCACCCTGTGACATGTGGAGTAGAATTGGGAACCAATGCTGATGTGGCCACCATGGCGTCACAAGGATGTACCGAGGTTGTTCCCTCATGATCTTGCGCAGCACTTTGGTAAGCAGAGGGATTGGTGGGAACACATACACATGGGACCACGGGTAAAGGAGACCGCCTCCCAGAGATAGAGTAGAATTTCCCACCCTGGTACAGAACAGGTGACACTTTGCGTTTTGGCGCATTGCAAATGCATCTATTTCTGGGTGACCCAATCTGTCGAAAACTGGTTGGAAATACTCCCAGTTGAGTTCCCACTCATGAAGGGATCCTCCCCCTCTGCCCAGAAAGTCCGCATGCACATTGAGTGACCCGGGCAGGTGAGCCACGATGATGAACACATCCCGTAATTGGCATTTGGCCCAAATCTCCAAGACTAGTTGGCAGAGTCTCCTGGACACTGTTCCCCCTTGTTGGTTCAGGTAGCACAATGCAGTAGTGTAGTCGGTCAGGACTGCTACCTTGCGGTGAGCCACGAGATGGCAAAAAGACCTGAGGGCATATTGGATGGCCAACAATTCCAAGAAGTTGATGTGTTTGTGGGCCATATGAGGTTCCCACCTGGCACCCACACACACACCTTTGAGATGTGCTCCCCATCACCACAGGGATGCATCCGTGGTGAGGGTCATTTCGGGGCTGGGTGTATGGAATGGGGCTTCCTGAAGGTTTCCTGAGGTTTCCCACCACTTCAGGGAGGCCAGCACTTCTGCAGGGAGTACGAATCATTGAGATTGGGGCTGCCATTGTGGATGGAACCTCTTGAGGAACCACAGCTGAAGTGGTCTCATTTGTAGTCTGGCAAAGACAAGTACCGCTGTGGTGGCAGCCATCAGCCCTAGGAGTCGTTGGATCTGTTTTGCCGACACATCTCCCAGTTTTTTACTAGGCTGATGAGAGTGATGATGTCGTCGGCCCTCTTGGGAGGAAGAAAGGCTTGGCAGACCTTTGAGTCCAAGATCGCCCCGATGAATTGGACTCTTAATGAGGGAAAGAGCAACTTCTGGTTAATGGCGACATGCAGGCAGACACATCTACTGGACCTCCCGGGGATGTAATCTGCACACCAGCAAGTAGGAGGGGGATGCGACGGGTCACGACCCCCCCGGAGCATTGGCAAAATGCTCCTAGCCATGGGGCTTTTGAGGGGCAACCTCTTTGCCGGCGTGATGCTGGAGAATTGAGGCATTCCTACGCCCCAACGGTCCTGCCGCTGAGTGTCCAAATGGACTTAGAGCCGCTGACTGGGACAAGCATCGGAGATCGAGCAAAATGAACGATGCCGAGCGTGGCCAAAAATGAACTGTAAGTTGGGTTAAGCGAGCATGAGAATTTAAAAAGAAAGCGACGAAAAGAAAGCGGGGGAGGGGCCCCTCCCAAACGCATGAACAAAAGCACAAAATAAAGAGGGGGGAGCGGAAGAATAACCATCCAAATCTGTTTTAAGAGACTTACCAGAGTGTGGTAAAGCGTAAGGGCGAATTTCAGAGACTTTGGCAACTTTTAAAATAGTAAACAGTCCATAAAGATGGTGGGGAAGAAAGCAGATAAAGACAAACTGTTGAAAATGAAACTAGTGGGTAACCGTCGAGCAGAAGAGACTGCTGAACTCTCCAAAATGCTTGCAGACTCACCGCGCCCCTTGCTGGACGAGATTACCAATATCAAGCAACAGCTGTCAACAATAAGTCAAAGTATGGCTTCTCAGCAGCTCCAACTGACTGAGTTTCTAAAAGTAAAGGAGCAAACGGCTGAGAAGGCGAAGGAAGTGGACGCCAATACTAAAAGAGTTAAGAAAAAGGATGCAAAAGCTGGAGATGAAACAAGCTGCGGAAGAATCACAACTTTTACAGCTACAGATGGAGAAAGCAAATCTGGTCCTACGGTTCCAAGGGGTACCGGAATTAAAAGGAGAGAATCTGAAGCAATTACTGAGTGAAGCATTAGCCCCAATAGCAGATTTGAAAGCGGAACATCTTTGCAGCAAGATGGATGTGGTCTACAGGTCCTATTCCTCATACATCAAGAAAAATAATCTGCCTGGGGAGATAATAGTCAGATTCTCAAAGAGACATGTGAGAGATTCTATCTTGAAAGCAACTACTGGAACACCCTTGAGAATCGGGGACAACAACATCAGGATTTTAAAAGACATCCCATTTGAGATAATCGGTCGGGGTGGTATGGGATTGGGGCTCCCACTTCCGGGCTTCAATGGGGCTCCTCTTGTGCCATCTTCCAAGGTTAGGATTTTGGGGGTGCTCCTGGACACCACTTTAACAATGGAGGCCCAGGTGGCGGCCACTGCCAGAGCAACCTTTTATCATCTTCGGCTGGTGCGGCAGTTGGTCACCTTCCTTAGCTGCGGCGATCTGGCCACAGTGATCCATGCGACAGTCACCTCCAGGCTAGACTACTGTAATGCTCACTACATGGGGCTGCCTTTGTCACTAATTTGGAGGCTGCAGCTGGTGCAGAATGCGGCGGCCAGGTTGTTGGTGGGTGCCCCTAAATGGGAACACATCCAACCTGTGCTAAAGGCACTGCACTGGCTGCCTATAGCGTACTGGATTCGCTTCAAAGTGCTGGTACTTACCTTTAAAGCCCTACATGGCCAGGGTCCGGCATACCTGAGGGACCGCCTTTCCCCATATAAGCCCCAAAGTGCACTTCGGTCGGGGTCACAACACCGCCTAGTGACCCCGGGCCTGAAAGAGGCCAGGCTAGCTATCACGAGGGCCAGGTCCTTTTCGGTGGTGGCTCCTACCTGGTGGAATGAGCTCCCGGAAGATATCAGGGT